>NC_044031.1:680038901-680341931 GCF_901765095.1 Microcaecilia unicolor | reverse complement strand
CTTAATTGAATAACGAGCCAATCAGTGATGATAATTGGCCGATAACAACCAATTATCAACATAATAATTGGAATTCTTTTTAGATGTATTTATGCATGTAAATTCTAACGTATGTACCTGAAAAGGGGGCATGGCCATCAGAGGAGTGTTGGCATGTCAGGATGTTCCTCAGATTTACATGTGTGGTTACAGATTTGAGAGAATGTACCTATGGTTACAGATTTGAGAGAATGTACCTACATTTAGGCGCGGGTATTCATACCAGGTTTTCAATGTCGTAAATGGCCACACCTAAATGTTGGCGCTCTCCCCAGCCCTATACGCTATTCTATAAATCCCGCCTAACTTTGGTGGCATTTACAGAATCTGGCCCAGTGTGTGTTAACTGGCCAATGCAGAATTAATGGTGGAGCACTTAGCGTCTTCTACATAGGAGGCAGCTACCACATGCAAATGATAGCATTATTGCACAACCTGCACTATAGTTTAAAAATCCCCCCCCCCCCCCCAAGTGCTGTGTAAAATCTGGGCTTAGAGCGTGGTACAATCCTGCATTACCATGCTTTAAGCCCAGATTCTAGCACATTTTAGTAAAAGGGCCTCTAAATTTGGTACTTATGACTTGGATTATCTAAGCAGTGTGTGGAGTTTGGATTCTATAGAGTGTCTTGTAAGGGTTATTCAATGTTTTAATGTGTTGTTTTATTATCTTATTTATTACAGTGTTTTAATTCTTAAAATTTTTATAATTTTAATTTACAACATGTTTCATTTTAATATTTTTATGTTAATATTTTGTGAGTGATTTTGTAGCCCACATAGATTAAGGTATATTGTGGCTATGTATTTTTAAATAAATAAATTTACCCCTATTACATCAAGGCTGCAGAATTTTGTCCTCCAGAGAAACAAGATTAGAAGTTTTGGTAATAACTCATCTGATGTTTAGGAAACAAGGAACACAGAGTTGTGTTACCTTATGAAGAACCCTTTAGTAATAGTTGGTTTGATAAAGAGGAACTGTGATTAATTTATTCTTTGCGAAGAAGCAGATTTTGAATTTTGTACTGAAGTGAATTTAATTTAGATTAGCAATAATTATGACCCTAAGGACTATTGTGAAGTTTCAAGTAAAAATAGAACTGTATTTGTTTTTGTCCTGTTTTATCCAACCTCGATCTGGACACAACAACTTTCAGACTCTTAAGAAGAACCAGAGCATCTGACAGAGCAGGATAAATGCAAGGTAGGAAGTTGCATAATATCCTGAATGAGTATGAACACACCATGGCTATACACTAGGTGAAATCAACCTTAAGCAATGGGTCAGGATAGCAGACACAATTCCCAAAAGTACCAAAATATCTAAGCATGCAGCATCTCACAAATCCAGTGCAAAAGAATGAGTTCTGAGTGACGTATTTTCTCTCCATCACTGCTTTTACCATATTCTCAACCCCTCAGAAGCAGGACATGACCTTCCCTGACTTGAAACATAGAAAAATGAAGGCAGATAAAGAACATATGGCCTATCCAGTCTGCCCATCCATACCATCTACTCTCCCTTTCACACTCTTAGAGATCCAATCTAGCTTATTTTTGAAAGGGAAGACACCCATCTTCTGACACAAATCAGGAGATGGGCGTCCTTCTCCCGAGGTCGCCCAAATTGGCAAAATCGAAAGCCGATTTTTTGCATCCTCAACTGCTTTCCGTCGCAGGGACGACCAAAGTTTATGGGGGCGTGTTGACAGTGTACCGAAGGCGGGACGGGGGCGTGGTTAAGAGATGGGCGTCCTTGGCCGATAATGGAAAAAAGAAGGGCATCCCTCACAAGCATTTGGTCGACTTCACTTGGTCCCTTTTTTTCATGACCAAGCCTCGAAAAGGTGTCCGAACTGACCAGATGACCACCGGAGGGAATTGGGGGTGACCTCCCCTTACTCCCCCAGTGGTCACCAACCCCCTCCCACCCTAAAAAGAATTTTTAAACATTTTTTCCAGCCTCTATGCCAGCCTCAAATGTCCTACCCAGCTCCATCACAGCAGTATGCAGGTCCCTGGAGCAGTTTTTAGTGGGTGCAGTGCATTTCAGGCAGGCGGACCCAGCCCACCCCCCACTCCCACCTCTTACACTTGTGGTGGTAAATGTGAGCCCTCCAAAACCCACCCGAAACCCACTGTACCCACGTGTAGGTGCCCTCCTTCATCCCTAAGGGCTATGGTTGTGGTGTGGGGAATGGGGGGGGGGGGGGGGTTATGGGGCTCAGCACCAAAGGTAAGGGAGGTATGCACCTGGGAGCAATTTGTGAAGTCCACTTCAGTGCCCCCTAGGGTGCCCGGTTGGTGTCCTGGCATGTGAGGAGGACCATTGCACTATGAATGCTAGCTCCTCCCACGACCAAATGGCTTGGATTTGGTCATATCTGAGATGGGTGTCCTCGGTTTCCATTATGGCCGAAAACCAGGGATGACCATCTCTAAGGTCGACCATCTCAACATTTAGGTCGACCATCTCTAAGGTCAACCTAAATGTTGAAATTTGGGCGTCCCCAACCGTATTATCGAAACGAAAGATGGACGTCCATCTTGTTTCGATAATACGGGTTTTCCTGCCCCTTTGCCGGAACGTCCTTAGAGATGGACGCCCTTAGAGATGGTCATCCCCGTTCGATTATGCCCCTCCACGTATTTTTCCCAGGCTTTCAGGAATTCAGGTACAGTTTTTATCTCCATCACCTCCACCGGGAGTATTTCCTCATGTAACTTCTGAGACTATCCCCTTTAACCTTCATCCTATGCCCCTTATTCCAGAGCTTCCTTTCAATTGAAAGAGACTCACCTCCTGTGTATTTATACCATGTAGATATTTAAACATCTCTAACATATCATCTCTCTCCTGCCATTCTTCCAAAGTATACATATTGAGATAGTTAAGTCTGTTCCAATATGGTTTATGACAAAGACCACTGATTATTTTAATAGCCACCCTCTGGATTGACATCGCCAGAATTATACAAACACCAGGAACAAGAAAAATCCCCTATGATGAGGTAGAAACTACTACTACTACTACTATTTAACATTTCTAGAGCACTACTAGGGTTACGCAGCGCTGTACAATTTAACATAGAAGGACAGTCCCTGCTCAAAGAGCTTACAATCTAAAGGAAAAATGTACAGTCAGTCAAGTAAGGGGCAGTCTAGATTTCCTGAAAGGTATAAAGGTTAGATGCCGAAGGCAACATTGAAGAGGTGGGCTTTGAGCAAGGATTTGAAGATGGGTAGGGAGGAGGCTTGGTGTAGGGGCTCAGGAAGTATATTCCAAGCATAGGGTGAGGTGAGGCAGAATGGGCGGAGCCTGGAGTTGGCGGTGGTGGAGAAGGGTACTGAGAGGAGGGATTTGTCCTGTGAGCGGAGGTTTCGGGCGGGGACGTAAGGGGAGATGAGGGTAGAGAGGTAATGAGGGGCTGCAGACTGAGTGCATTTGTAGGTAAACCAGAGGCTGATTGTAGCAAGTTTATTAGAAAGCCAGATAGAATGGATGTTTTTAACATTTTTAACATGATTTGAAAACTTGAAATATGTTTTTTAGGTGTATTTGTAGTAGTTATGAAATGGTACAGTCCAGCGCTACAAAAATAAATATATTTTCATAGCACTGGACATGACAGCGCTCTAGGGGTGGGAAATACCGCCGATCTACTGTGGTAGCCTGGCAGTACTTCTTGTTTAGTGACTGGTAAGCCTGCATTGGGCTTACCGCCGCTTAGTAAAAAGGCCCTAAAAATGCTAGCAAGTTTTAGTAAACAGGGCCCTTTGGTTTTGAATTTTAAGATCATTTTTCTTGTTGTCAGCACTGCTATTTTTTAGTCACTACAGACTTCATTTTTTATAGTATACAAGTCTTTTAAAACATTTTTTGTACAGTATTATATGGTTTTACTTGTGAATACCTTTTAGTTCTATTTATGGAGAACAATATTTTTAGGCTCCTTACATTAATTATGTATGCATGACATACTGTATGTGTAGGCTAGCTCAGTGGTTCCCAAACCTGGTCCTGGAGGCACCCCAGACAGTTTTCAGGATATCCACAATGAATATTTATGAGAGAGATTTGCATGCAGTGAATATTCATTGTGGATATCCTGAAACCCTGACTGACTGGGTGCCTCCAGGACCAGGTTTGGGAATCACTGGGCTAGGTTGTCACGGCAAGTTTCTCAACTACACAAATGCACCCAGAGGAAACAGCATGTAAGTAGTTTGTTTGGCTTAGGTTTCAAAGTTTCAAAAGTGCTTCACAGTCATTTTCAGTTCTAACTTTGGAGGTCCTTTACAAAGGTGCGCTAGCGTTTGTAGCACATGCTAAAAATTAGCATGTGCTAACCATATAGACACCCACAAGAAACAGAGTCAGATTGTCAAGATCATACCTAAACCTGCACTACCCAAATTGCAAAGGATTGAAATACAAAACAACTTACTCATCCGGCTTCTCCTACATAAGCGCACAACTATGGAATGGCCTCCCAAAAGCTGTGAAAACAATCCATGACCACCAGAACTTCAGGAAAACACTAAAAACCAACCTCTTCAAAAAGGCCTACCCCAACGACCCTACGTAAACCTCTTCAACCAGAATCACAGCATGACTAATGATCGCACTAGGCAATACACAATCGTCATCCCTCTAACCCTCCACATTTACCTCATTTGATTACTATACAACCTTGTATTTGTTATCAACCGACTGGGCAAACGCCTCTGACGGTACCATGTAAGCCACATTGAGCCTGCAAATAGGTGGGAAAATGTGGGTACAAATGCAATAAATAAATAATATTCCTATGGGCATCTACATGGTTAGTGTGTGCTAATTTTTTGCACACGCTAAAATGCTAGCACACCTTTGTAAAAGGGGCCTTTTGTGAGGTGAACTTTCTTTTTTTTACACTTCAATGCTTTTAATCTGTTATCTGGTGGACCAGACATGGTGAAGTTTGTAATTTTCCACCAGCTGGGTAATCCTTTGCTCCTTTTTCATTTTAAGCTGGTTTTTATCTGTTAGTTTTATTTATTTATAGTTTTTAGTTACCTTATTTTTTCATGTGGTCAATTATTTATTATTATTTATTGCATTTGTACCCCACATTATCCCACCTTTTTGCAGGCTCAATGTGGCTTACAGAGTGTTGTTATGATGCAGTCATTACAGGATCTTAAATACATAAGCTGAAAGTAGATGAATTAGATGCAAAGTGCTAGAAAGGTGTTGTGAGAGGCGTTTTTGATGCACCCGAGTGAATTGAGGAATGATTTATTAAGGATGTCTTTCGTAGGCTTTGTTGAAGAGGTGTGTCTTCAAAGATTTGCGAAAGCTGGTTAGATTGTCCATATTTTTCAGGGCCATGGGTAATGCATTCCAGGTCTGTGTGCTTTTATACGCAAAAGTAGTAGCGTATGACTGTTTGTATTTAATTCCTTTGCAGCTGGGGAAGTTCAGATCTTTTGGCGTTTCTAGGTGGTAGGTCCACTAGGTTTAACATATATTTATACAGTTAAGGAGTCATCTCCAAATGAGAGATGGTTTTAATTTACATAGAGGGCATAATCGAACGGCCATCTTTGGGGCCGGCTCCGCAAAGGGGTGGAGCCAACCGTATTTTCGAAATATGGTTGTGGCCGGCTAAATCGATTGCCGGGTGTAGAGGAGATGGCCGGCTTCGTTTTTCCGCCATAATGGAAACCGGGCCCAGCCATCTCAAACCCGGCGAAATGCAAGGCATTTGGTCATGGGAGGAGCCAGCATTTGTAGTGCACTGGCCCCCCTCACATGCCAGGACACCAACCGGGCACCCTAGGGGGCACTTCTAGAAATTTAAAAAAAAAAACAACTCCCAGGTGCATAGCTCCCTTACCTTGGGCACTGAGCCCCCCAAATCCCCGCCAAACCCCACTCCCCACAACTCTACACCATTACCATAGCCCTAAGGGGTGAAGGGGAGCACCTACATGTGGGTACAGTGGGTTTTGGAGGGCTCAACTTTAACCACCACAAGTGGAACAGGTGGGGGGGGGGGATGGGCCTGGGTCCACCTGCCTGAAGTGCACTGCACCCACTAAATAATGCTCCATGGACCTGCATACTGCTGTCAGGGAGCTGGGTATGACATTTCAAGCTGGCAAAAAACTTTTTTTTTTGGGTGGGAGGGGGTTGGTGACCACTGGGGGAGTAAGGGGAGGTCATCCCCGTTTCCCTCCGGTGGTCATCTGGTCTTGGGGCACTTTTTTGTGACTTGGACCTAAAAAGAAATGGACCAAGTGCAGCCGGTGAAATGCTCGTCTGAGCCGGCCATCTTTTTTCCATTATGGGGTGAAGCCGGCTATCTCGTAACCACACACCCCGCCCCACCCCGCCCCAGTCCCGCCTTCTGTACCCTCCCTTGAAGGTTGGCTGGCTCCGCGATGAAAAGCAGTTGGGGCCGGCTAAAATTGGCTTTCGATTATACCAATGTGGCCGGGATCAGGAGATCGCCGGCCATCTCCTGATTTGTGTCGGAAGATGTCTGGCGATCTCTTTCGAAAATAAGCTGGATAAGTAAATAAGTATTGCCATACTGGGACAGACCAAAGGTCCATCAAGCCCAGCATCCTGTTTCCAACAGTGGCCAATCCAGGTCACAAACACCTGGCAAGATCCCAAAAAAGTTCAAAACATTTTATACTGCTTATCCCAGAAATAGTGGATTTTCCCCAAGTCCATTTAATAATGGTCTATGGACTTTTCCTTTAGGAAGACGTCCAAACCTTTTTAAAACTCCGCTAAGCTATCCACCCCTACCACATTCTCTGGCAACGAACTCCAGAGTTTTAATTACACATTGAGCCTATTCTATAAAGTATTGGGACAATTCTATTCACAGGCTCCTTGAAGTATGCACTAGTTGCACATGTCATTGGTGCCAATAATCAGCAGTGATGTGCATATATGCACTTGGCATTTTTCTATAAAGTAGCACCTGTGCTTTAGTGCATAACTGCAATGGGCTGAAGAGTATGGACAGGTCACGGGCATGTCACCAAACAGCATGCACAACTTATGGAATATTATCAGTTGTGCACACTGATTGGTGCACCCACTTACACCAAGCATTGACCTGGTGTAAGTGATTGTGCCTAACTTTTGGCTTGCAAACTGGCTTTGTGCTAGTATTCTATAGACTTGGTATTAAGCTTGCCCAGTATGGTGCCTACTTCTTGGTGCCCCCCTTCTTTCCTATAATATGATGTATTTCTTTTCCAACTATGTTTTAAAAATGTTAACCACTCTGAAGAGTGTTCTAAGGGCAGTATATCAAATGCATTAAACTTGAAACAATGAAACTAGAACTGCCCCCTAAGAGCCTTATTGTATAAAGGTTATGCTTTTAAATTTACGCTCCTAAAATTTATGCTTCTAAATTTATGCTTATATTGTAATTTAGGAGTGTAAATTTAGGAGCATAAATTATGCTCATAAATTTAGGAGAATAAATTTTAGGGAGCATAAATTTAGGCACATAACCTTTATAGAATAAGGCCCTAAGGAGCATGTTTACTAAAGCTTAGCTCAAGTTATCTGCAGCAGGACCCATAGGAGTAAAATGGGTCCTGCTGCAGATAACTCGAGCTAAGCTTTAGTAAACAGGGGGATAAGTGTCCTTTATAGAATTATTTATTTATTTAGTGTACCACTCTTAATTCAATGAAATCATAGAATTATAGAACACTAGCTTAACTGGGTATAAAGGCATGCATATGGCTAGGTAGAAGCAGTTATGCCATCCATAGAGCTGGTGTAACTACTTGTACCTAAATGCCAGAGATACATTTTTATGTCTATTGGCACTTGATAAAACAGCCCTTATTGCAGATGCAAACCAGAGCAATGTACAATCAAAACAATAATAAAAGCAAGGAAAGGAACTCCATTAAAAACAGGACAATATAACATTCGTGCAGTCACATACATACAGAGGAAAAGAGAGGAAGTAAGGGGCCTACTGACAAAACTGCCTAGCATAAAACTAAACTAAACCTATGCCTATCAGCCAATTGCACATCATCAAAATGGAGAGCGGTTATCCATTATGGGCTAGATTCTATATATGGCACCGTAAAAATCGGCACAAAAACCCCCATCTTGGTGTATTCAATAAACCTCACTTAACTTTAGGTATGGTTTATAGAATACGCCTAGGGCCTGTCCATTTGACTAAATCTAGTTGCGGGAATTTACGCCAAGTAAAACTTGGTGTAAATTTCTGGTGACTAAGTTAGATGTGAGCGGGTGTATTCTATAACAGTGTGCATAATTTTTAGTAATGCCCACGACCCGCCTTTTTCACTCTCTCTTTTGGCAGTGCGCATTAGAATTTACACGCATCACTTTATAGAGTATGCTTAGCTAGTTGTGCATATAAATTCTAATTAAAGCCACAGTGTCAATAATTGCCTGTTAATTGGTAATTATCGGCACTGATTGGCTTGTTAAGATAATTAAGTTGCATGCGCAATACAGAATATGCCCTGAGTTGCATGTACAACTCAAGTCGCACTATATAGAACTGGGGGGTATATATCAAAGCAAAAAAGATCTAAGTGAAAGAGGCAGTTTGTTCCATAGCACCATAAAATAAAAAGCAGTCTTCTTAGTAGATTCTAGTCGTGCATGGGAGGGCCGTGGAAGAACAAGTCTAAAATCATTCAAAGATCTTAATAACCGTGGCAGAGAATAGCGAATGGTTTATTTAGCCAAATAATCTGGCAGACCTGTTCGAAGAGCTTTGAAAGCAAGAATCAATAGTTTATACTGAACTTGATTCTACTGGAAGCCAATGAAGCTTTTTGAGAAGGGGAGTAATATGGTCTCTACACTTATCTTTGTATAATACCGAGCCACTGTGTTTTGGAGAGTTTGTAACCTTTTTAATTCAACTTTGGTAATGCCTGACTAGACTACATTACAGCAGTGACGATCCTAGGTTGGCTGCCACCTGGGGCGGATCACCGATGTGCACCCCCCCCCCCGCGTGCAGCACGACACCCCCCCTGGCGCAATAACCCCCCCCCCCCCCGGGTGCATTTTTAGTTGCTGGGAGCAGCCGCGCGGCTCTCAGCTCCGCTGATTCCCTGCTCCCTCTGCCCCGGAACAGGAAGTAACCTGTTCTGGGGCAGAGGGAGCAGGGAACCAGCGGAACCAATAGGCGCGTGGCTGCTCTCTGCAGCCCCCCAGAAGCGTATACCCGGGGCGGACCGCCCTACCCTTGGTTAGGGTTATCATATGGCTCCAGAAAAAGGATTGAGCCAGTCTGGGTTTTACTTCCATTGCTTTCAATGGAAGCAAAACCCGGACTGGATCAATGTGTCCTCCTTTTATGGTAACCCTACCCTTGGTACGCCGCTGCATTACAGTAGTCTAACTGAGAGCTGATAAATGCATGAAATAATGAATGAAGAGAAACAAAATCCAAGAAGCTATGGACAGATCTGATCTTACAAAATGCATGAAAATCTGAACATAAAACTCATGAGATTTGTGAAGAGAAAGATAAGTATGAATCAATAGTAACACCAAGGTATTTAAACTGTTCTACCTGCTGTACCGAAAGACCAAATAGCGTAGGAACAAGAGAAGGAGGAGTAACTGATTGTATTTTGTAAGTTACATGCATGTAAGTCTTGCTTCTGCTCCACTTATGTGTACTCCCACCTGCCAAAGATACACACATATTTACAGAATATCGCTGTGTGTATGCCAGTATTCAAATCATTTACATGTAACACATTATTTATAGAATCACTCTCTCAAGCTTATAAGGTCTTGTTGCAACTCCTCCATAATCCACTCACAGTTTAATAGTGTTAAATAATTGTGTCTCATCATCACTCCTTTTTCCAGATCATTTATAAATCTGTTAAAGAGCAGCAGAGCCACTACACATTTATAGGGTGCTCCACTATTCACCTTTTTCCATAGAAGAAACTGATCATTTAGGCTTACTCTTTTTTTTGCTGTCTTTTAGTTGGTTCCCAATCTACAGTACAGCTTTAGATCCTATCTCATAACTTTTTAATTTCCTTAGCAGTCTACCAGGAGGGTCTTATCAAATGCCTTCTGAAAATCCACATGCACTATATCAGCCGACTCACTTATATCAATATGTTTTTCAACATGCTACCCCCCCCCCCCCCCCCCCCCCGTTTATCAGCTGAAACGGAATCTCCTAGCAGATTAGAGAAATAATTATCAGCAGTAGGAGTGTGGTTACATTCTTATTATGCTCTATTTGTTCCTTCAATGGATGGACAGGACTTAGGTAAGATTGTGTAACTGTTCTGGAGTTGTTGATTCTCAACTTTCGGACCTTACATTTGTTCGTTTAAAGGTGTATGTTTTATCTTAGATTCATTTAATCTTTCCATGCTTATTAAGATCAGGTAGGGTGATAAGCTATTCAGCAACTGCTGTATTTGTTTGTCATTAAAAGGTTGGATTATTGTAACTCCCCCCAAATACTGCAAAATATCACAGTAAAGCTTCTATAGCAAGCTAGCAAATTTGATCTTGTATCTCCACTTTTGAAAAGTGAGCACTGGATTCCTATATCAGCTAGGATTAAGTTTAACATTTTGTTGCTTACCTTCAAAGTTTATCACATAGGATTGTCTTTTCATCTGGCTTCAGCAGTTATATGTTACTGTCCTAAGAACATTGAGATCTTCTCAGGAGCTGATGCTACCCTCTCATGAAAATGAGACCAGAAGGAACAAGGACAGTCTTTCTTCTATGGCCTGACCAAATCCAGTAGTTTGGATTCTGACCAAAATCAAATCTGCAGCCAAAATTCACAGCTCAGTTTCATCTGGAATCAAAGCCAAAACTGATTGTCCTGCTTGTTGTTCCCCCCCCAGCATTTTTGGCTGAAACAGTCTGACTACAAAGGGCCTGCACCAGCTCCATTTGATTCAGAATGCAGCAGCAAGACTCATAGAAGGTTGCAAGCAACGTCAGTGGCACCGACTCCGTAGGTGCTGTGGGTGCTCAAGCACCCCCAATAATTTTGCTGCCAGAAATGGAAGTTTCCAGCCAGGAGCCAGCCTGCTGCCCGCCCTCTTCTTCTCCCTCCCTCCGAGTTCGAGCCCAACCGCTGGCTTCTCCCACTCCCTTCGCTTGCCTGCCTGCCCCTCTCCTGCGTGCAAGAATTTAAAGGTCATCTTACCGGGGTCCCAGTGGCAACAGAGCGAGTAGGCTCGGTGAATCAGTGAGTCATTGGCTGCCTTCCCTTCTCTTCGCCCTCAGCTCCGCCTCTTGTCCCGCCCTCATTTCCTGTTTCCGCAAGGGTGGGAATGAGGGCGGGACCAGAGGCAGATCTTAGATTGCACAGCCCAGACGCTCATGCGAGTGATCTGGCTCACGCTTCAGAACAAAGGTCTTTTTTAAGACCACTACAATACAGACTGTATTTTACAACATTGCTAATTCTGGATCATCATTATCGTTCTCAACTCAAGTATTTAGACTCCTGATGTAGGCCCTTTGGCCGAAACACAACGTTGTGTCGAGTCAATATACTGATTAATAAAGTTTGGTTCATCTTCACTCTGGAACTCCTGGGTTTTTACCCACTGCTTTGTTGTATTGTGACTATCCGTGTGATTTTTGTTGAGTTCTCCACGTTTGTGGATTCTCTACCCAATCTATATGTGACATTTATACGTGAATAGAAGCTTGGTATCTATATTAATATCCACTTTGGTTGGAGTTTTGATCACATTATATGTGGATTAAGATTCAATTTTGTTACAAATATCTAGAAAACATACCAGCCCAGTACAGAGTAGGCCCACTGGCGAATGACAACTATTAAAATACTTCAGTACCCAAAACTAGATAGAATACTGTAAATTAAGGGGAGTTGATTAGTGTCAAACTGGTGTAGATAACTGGTTTGCTAGCTTGGTTACAGCATCCATTCATCATCTTTTGAGCAAGGAAGACTTTTTCAGCTGGGATTTCAATGTCTAGCTTCCCTCAATCTACCACATGATGTCACTGGCCTCCAGGATCTCATTGAACCTGCAGAATCTTTCTTTATTTGCATAAACAATGTGAATAACATGAAAATCTGACCAGTTCTACACTAGATTAGCCCAAAGTTCCTTGCACCATAGGAAATAATCACAGCAAACAAAAAAGGTAGTGTTTATTGGACGTGGCTGGACAGTAACCAGAGGATTCCCAGTAACCAGCATTCACAGGGTGATAGTGACACTGAGTGATATTTCTAATACAGGGTACTTCTGGATCCCATTCTTCCATAGGAGTTGTCCTAGTCACTGAAGTCCTCTTATATTTACTGCTAATCAATGGTTGCTAGACCCAAAAGCATTTCCACAGAAGCAGTTATTTAGACAGGTTACGTCCTACTTTATTCCTAGCCATAACTAGGTTACAGCCTGTCGAACCTTAAGAGACCATGGCACTTTGGTGGCAATTCTATAAATTGGTACCTAAGTTTAAGTGCTACAAAGGGGCATGCTTCATATTAATTGACCTGCTGTAAGTGAGCTCACCTAAGTGCGCCTTGGAATGCATGCAACTGATAGTATTCTATAAGGCACATGCTTGGTGACATGCCCACATGCATGCCCCCAACAGTTGCACGCTATGCAGTTTAAGCATACTATTTATAAAATAGCGCCTAGAACTAGTGTGCGACTGCCAATTATTGGTGCCAATCACACATAAGCACTGTTCTATGAACTAGGCACCAGCTTAAAGAATTGCCTTTTAACCTTGTCTCTTTCACAAATGCAATTTTCCTTCCAATGAAATGTACTTAACTTGTCAATTTCTTCAGCTGTTAGCTCAATATTTTACTACTATACACCTTTAAGGGTTAGCATAGAGGAATAGTCTATAGTGGTTATAGTAGAAATCTGCCAACCAGAAAAGCCAGGGTTTAAATCTTGCATTTTCCATGGATGCTCTTTGTAACGTTCGGAAAGTCACTTCACCATCCATTGCTTTTGGTACAAATTAGATTATAAGTCCATTTGGACAAGGAAATAGCTTGTGTAATTGTTTGCATGTTGCTTTGAACTGAAAATATGAAAAAACAACTACTTAAAGCTAAGGTCCAATCCAAATTCAAGAGGTAGAATGTGAAATAAGTGGGAAAATGTGGGTTACAAATGTTATATTTATCTTATACTACATGAATCACAGTCAGGATTTAGATCCAACCATAGCACTGAAACAGTTCTAATCACTCTCATAACCAAATTTAAACAATTAATTGCAACTGGAAACAATGTGCTTCTCCTACAATTTGACATGTCCAGCGCATTCGACATGGTCAGCCACCAAATACTCTCGAACATCTTGGACTACTTCGGGATTGGAGGAAACGTACTTAGATGGTTTGAAGGCTTCCTAACAGCAAGAACCTACCAAGTGATATCAAACTCAAAAACATCAACTCCATGGAAACCTAAATGCGGAGTTCCACAAGGATCACCGCTCTCACCAACTCTTTTTAACTTAATGATGACACCATTAGCCAAATCGCTCTCCAACCAAGGACTCAGCCCATACATCTATGCAGACGATGTCATGATATACATCCCATTCAAACAAGATATAACTGAAATCACAAATGAAATAACATGCAGCCTCCAAATAATGAACTCGTGGGCGGACGCATTCCAACTAAAGCTAAACGCAGAAAAAACAATGTATCATCCTGTCCTCACAATACAATACAAACAAACCCAATACCATAAATACCCCAGACTACACCCTACCAGTCTCAGACAGCCTGAAAATTCTGGGAGTTACAATTGACCGAAATCTCACACTCAAAGATCATGGGAAAAACACAGCAAAGAAAATGTTCTACTCAATGTGGAAACTTAAAAGGATCAAACCTTTCTTCCCAAGGGAAGTATTCCGCAGCCTAGTATAATCAATGGTGCTAAGCCATCTAGACTACTGCAATGCCATTTATGCCGGATGCAAAGAACAAATCATTAAGAAGCTTCAAACCGCTCAAAACACAGCAGCCAGACTCATATTTGGGAAAGCGAAATACGAAAGCGCCAAACCCCTAAGAGAAAAACTACACTGGCTCCCACTAAAAGAACGAATTGTGTTCAAAGTCTGCACCCTGGTCCACAAAATCGTTCATGGGGAAGCCCCGACCTACATGTCAGACCTTATAGACCTGCCTACTAGGAACGCAAAAAGATCAGCACGCACATTCCTCAATCTCCACTACCCCAACTGCAAAGGGCTAAAATATAAATCCACATATGCGACCAGTTTCTCATACATCTGTACCTAGCTATGGAACGCACTACCGAAGGCCATAAAAACAACGCGATTGTATCTTCTGAAGACTACTGAAAACAGGTCTGTTCAAGAAGGCATACCACAAACATCCATCTTAAATACTAAAAAATAAGAATGTACACGACCTAGACACAACCAAAATCTTATCACTTGACTGATTAACCTCTTTGCTATTAGTGAACAAGCACTATCACTTTTATCCCTATGTTGAATATGGTCTCTCCATAGTCGATGACCTAATGTATGTTATAATTCAATTATCACTTAGGAACCTGCATGCAATACCATAATGTATTCTTCTTTACCATGTATGTATGCACATGGTAAATATATAGACCATGAACTGTTCCATGTATGTTATGTTCCATCTATGTTACTATCCACCTTATAATCGAAAGAGAAAAACGCCTAGATTTCGACCCAAATCGGGAGATAGACGTTTATCTCACAAAAACGAATAAATCGGTATAATCGAAAGCCGATTTTGGACGTTTTCAACTGCACTCCGTCGCGGATGCGGACAAAGTTGATGGGGGTGTGGCGAAGGTGGAACTGGGGCGTGGTTATCGGCCGAGGAGAGATGTACGCGTTAGGGCGATAATCGAAAAAATTAAGGCGTTTTTAGCGAACATTTAGGCCACTTTTGTTGGACCCTTTTTTCACACGAATAGGTCCCAAAAAAGTGCTCTAAATGACCAGATGACCATCGGAGGGAATCAGGGATGACCTCCCCTGACTCCCCCAGTGGTCACTAACCCCCTCCCACCACAAAAAAAATGATGTTTCACAACTTTTTATTTTCACCATCAAATGTCATACCCACCTCCCTGGCAGCAGTATGCAGGTCCCTGAAGCAGTTGTTAGGGGGTGCAGTGGACTTCAGACAGGTGGACCCAGGCCCATCCCCCCCTACCTGTTACAATTGTGCTGCTTAATGCTTATTAGTCGTCCAACCCCCCCCAAACCCACTGTACCCACATGTAGGTGCCCCCCTTCACCCCTTAGGGCTATAATAATGGTGTAGACTTGTGGGCAGTGGGTTTTGAGGGGGATTTGGGGGGCTCAACACACAAGGGAAGGGAGCTATGCACCTGGGAGCTCTTTTACCTTTTTTTTGTTATTGTAAAAGTGCCCCCTAGGGTGCCCGGTTGGTGTCCTGGCATGTGAGGGGGACCAGTGCACTATGAATCCTGGCCCCTCCCACGAACAAATGCCTTGGATTTATTCGTTTTTGAGCTGGGCGCTTTCATTTTCCATTATCGCTGAAAAACAAAAACGCCCAGCTCACAAATTGTCGAATAAAACATGGACGTCTATTTTTTGCGAAAATACAGTTCGGTCCGCCCCTTCACGGACCCGTTCTCGGAGATAAACGCCCATGGAGATAGACGTTTTCGTTCAATTATGCCCCTCCATGTATGTACACACCTTAATGCAACACCAATTGTAATTCTGTTACCCGGAAATGGCAACCGCCATTACGGCAAATGTAAGCCACATTGAGCCTGCAAATTTGTGGGAAATGTGGGATACAAATGCTATAAATAAATATTTATATATATATATATATATGTAATCTGTCCAAATATACACAACTACAGGCAAAGCTTGCCCTCTAGTGACTCATACTTACTGCACCTCACCCAAATTACATCATTTGAAAGTCATAGACAACAGTTTGGAACTTTCTGAATCTTTTATATTTAAAGGTGGTACTACTAGTCTTATGTAAGTGGATTCATTCTAGTCAAAAGACCTGTCAACTCAGAATTTGGTCCTTACATCCATACTCATTATTGCACTACACTATCCATTGATACATAGACTCATGTTTTATAATAGAATACAATGGAAAATGAGGACCAAAAACAAAAAAAACTAGTCTGCTCAAATTGCTGCATTGTTTAGTACCTTACACCTCAGCTGAGCTCTGGTTTTCCTTACACTTCTATGCTTATTCTATACCTTCTTGGATTCTATTACTGCTTTTGCCTGTCTTTCCAATGGGAGGCAATTCCATATGCTAGTGCTTCTCAAGCCAGTCCTTAAGTCACAGCAGGATATCCACAATGAACATGCATGACAGAGATCTGCATACCAGAGAGACAGTGCATGCAAATCTCTATCATGAATGTTAATTGTAGGTATCCTGAAAACCTGACTGGCTGGAGAACTGGCTTGAGAAGCACTGGCATACATTCACCATCCTCTCTGAAGAAACCCTCAGGTAGAGGGTGGTGGCCCAAGCCAGGTCTGAGAACCAGTATCCTAGAAAGCACATACGTTACTCCCTCCCCTAAGCCTTACAAAGTAAAAGAAAAAAAAAGTATACAAGGCTCAAAGAACATCAATGCCATTTAAAAACCTTCCTTAAAACAGTATATCTAAATAACTTAATTATACAGTAAATTACGATTTAAAAATTTCTCCAAACTGTGCTCTTCTTGTATCTTCATACTATAGTAATTCTACTTCAGAGTTCACAAAAACACCAACAGACACAATTTTACCACAGACAGCTCTACATCAGCATGTATACTAAACAAAATAAAAATCAATTGTTAGTTGTTGTTGGTGAACAACACAGAGAAAAGTTTGTCCCCACCCCATCCTCACAAACTCTCCACCGCACTAGTTCCATAATCTACTATAATAAAAAGCACCTCCAACGTTCTGAAGCTGACTCCGTGGCACTGTGGTAGTGTAGGGTTCATAAGTCTGTCATTCAGTGTTTCATTGGCTCTCAAACGCGATGTCACAAGAACGAGGAACCAATCAACGGTGTGAAAAAATCGCCCAACATGCCTGCCCAGTCCGTCATTGCAACACAACACCTACCAACCCCCCCACAAACATTCACACACACACACACACACACAAACCAAGCTGCAACAAGCAACAGCTGATCGTTTCCCTTCCGGCATCCCTCCTTCCCTCCTTGTCCCGCACTCGCATAATTTAACAAAAACAGGAGGACAGCGGGACGCAACAAAAAAGGGAAACACCATTCCTCTGTCACACACAACAGCAGCCAAGTCTCGCCAGCCCCCCACAGACAGAGAAAGGGCCTGACCCCCCTCCAAGTTAACCGCAACTCCCTTACAGTTCCCAAAACACCTGCCAATCCCCACCCCCCAAGCATTCACACACACACACACACACACACACACACACACACACACACACACACAAACCAAGCTGCAGCAAGCAACAGCTGATCGTTTCCCTTCCAGCATCCTTCCTTCCCCCCCCCCCTGTGTCTCCGCACTGGCATAATGTAAGAAAAAAAGGACAGCACAGGGAGGGAAGGAGGGAGGCCGGAAGGGAAACGAACAGCTGTTGCCTGCTGCAGTGCCTTCACATCTCTCTCTCTCTATCACCCCAACGAAAATAAACACAATGCAAGCCCCCCCCCCGCCACTCCCTGCCAGTTCGCCAACCCGGCACACCCCCAAACCTCCCACCCCTTAAAAAAAAACAAAAAAAAACCCACCACCACACTAATAACAAGGGAGAGCTGATAGGGATGAAGAGGGAGGAGGAGGCTCACAGAAACGCATCTCCAAAAGCTAAGAGGGGAAAAACATCCGATCAGTGGCGTAGCCAGACCTGACATTTTGGGTGGGCCCAGAGCTAATATGGGTGGGCACTATGTATATACGTATGAATAGTGTTTCTTGGAATACTACAAAATAATGCCTTAGATGCATTTGATCATGAATTTCTAAATAGTCTGCCCAACAGCTATCCTTCATCAACATAAACCACATACATACTTAATAGAAAAAAACAATATTTTTATATAGTTACATTATCCCGTATCTTAAACTTGACCATACATAAGTCTACTATAATGGCAAACACCTCAACATATGACAAGATCTCAACCATCCATCCTGTAGCTTGGGATTAGCCCTACCCTACCCTCAGTGGCGTACCAAGAGTGGGGCAGTGGGGGTGGACCACCCTGGGTGCAGCTCGTGAGGGGGTGCTGCCTTGAACATCTTCCTCCCTTCCCCCGACTGGTGTGGCAGCGGTGCTGCCATCTTTACCCCCCCCCCCCCGGTGCGGTGCTACATGGGTGTCCTCTCCCCCCCGACTAATGCGATATCGCTCTCCCCCTCCGCTCCTGCACGTCTTTCAACTTCGAGACTTTAGCAGCAGCAGCAGCAACATAAGCGCTGCTTTCAGCCTGCCCTGGAAGCACTCTCTGTACAGCTTCCCGCGTAGGTGGGACGCTGTCCAGAGAAGGCTTCCGGGGCAGGCTGAAAGTAGCGCTTACATTGCTGATGCTGCTGCTACAAGAAGCCTCGAAGTTGAAAGACATGCAGGAGCGGAGGGGGTGAGCGATACTGCACTAGTCCGGGGGGGGGGGGGGGGGAGCGATGTCAGCCAGCCAGACCAAAGGGAAAGGGGGGTGGAGAGAGGAGAATGTGATGCCACATCTAAGGGGAAGAGGGGGTGGATGCTGCGATGCCAGACCTAAGGGGAAAGGGTGGTGGAGAGAGGAAGGAAAGCAATGGCAGGGCAGGGGAATGGGAAAAGGGGGGTGGAGAAAGGAGTGAGAGTGATGGTAGTCTAGATCTAAGGGAAGCAAGAAGGAGAGGGAAGAGAAAGGTGGGATGCATGAGGGAGAGGAGACTGGGAAAAAGCTGGATCGGGGAGGGAGAGAACAAGATGTAGTATTATGAAGCAGGGGAGAGAGATACTGGCCCTGGGTTTGGAGTGCAGGAGAGGGGGAGAAAGAAGGGTGAAGAACATGGGGATACAGAGCAAATGCTGAACATGGGGGAATAGGGACAGAAACACAGAGGGGAGGTTATGGATAGGAGAGAGAGGGAGTAAGATGGAATGACAGTGAACATGAGAGAAAAAAATTCAAATAGACAGGAGATGAGCTGAAGATGGATATGGATGGGGAACAGAGAGTGGAGAGAGAAAGATGGTGAGAAGGGGAGATGCTAGAATGCATCATATAAAAAGGAGAGAGGGAGGCACATGCTGGATAGAAGGGAAAGAAAAGGCAGGTAGTGGATGGAAGGGGCAGAGAAAGCTGGCAGACACTATATGGAAAGGGGACGAGGGCAGACAGTGGATGGAATGGGCAGAGAAAGCAGACAGACACTGGATGAAAGGGAGAGAGAAAGAGAGCAGATGCTGGATGGAAGGGAGAGAGTGAAGAGAAGACGAGGAAAGCAGAAACCAGAGACGACAAAGGTAGAAAAAAAGATTTATTTATTTGCTTTAGAATAAAGTAGTATTGTGGCTGTGGTGATAAATAGAAAATGAAAATAAGGTGATCTTTTTGTTGGACTAATTTTAATACATTTTTGGACTTTCAGAGACCAAAACCTCCATCCTTAGGTCAGGACAGGACCGTAACAGCAGTATACTGTACTGACCTGAGGAAGGAGGTTTTGGCCACTGAAAGCTAATTGAAAAATGTATTAGTCCAATAAAATTGTATTATCTTATTTTCTATTTTTTTTTTATTTTATTTCTATTTGTTAATTAGTAAAGTGATGTTGCATTGTATGCTGGATCTGGCCTCTTGGGGGGGTTCAGTTTAATTTTAGTTTGTGGTTAATTATTCTATACTTGGTGAGGATGTATCGATGTTCTATCTTTATGAAAAAGACATGGTTTTCTGTTGGCAGAATCATTTTTACTAATGTCTTGGTTAGTTTTACAATGGGTGTATTGATGTTCTAATGCTCACTACAGTGTTTAAGATGCTGCCTTTCCTAAGGTACACCCTTGTTGTGTGACTCGTGGATTATTACTAAAAATAATATTTTCATATGGGGGGTGTGTTAAAAAATTATGGGCCCCGAGTGTCAATTATGCTAGGTACGCCACTGCCCACCCCTCCCTGTAGCCCAACATCAGCCCTGTCCTAAGCCCTACCCATCCCCCGTCTTGCATCTCCCCTGCCCTTCCTAATCTCACCCCACCCCACCCCACCTTAAAGCACACTAGCATTAAATATAAAACATTTTGTATTTTAATGTCCTGCGCATGGCAGAGCCCACCTCCACCCAGGAACCCACCTACATTAATACAAAACATTTTTTTTTAATCCTGGGCTCTGCAGTACCCAGGCCCAGGTTAAAATATTTTTTTTTAATGTTTAACGTTTAACTGTCTTGTCTGTCTGTATTATTTAGATTGTAAGCTCTTTTGAGCAGGGACTGTCTCTTTGTATCAGGTGTTCAGCGCTGCGTGCGTCTGGTAGCACTATACAAATGCTAATAATAATAATAATAATAATGTTGGTGGGTTTCTAGGTAGGGATAGGCTCTGCAGTGCCCAGGTTAAAATTAAAAAAGAGACCATTCACACCAACATGAAATCTACAACCTTTTTTTAAATTTTATTTTAACCTGGGCACTGAGCCTATCCCCACCCTGAAACCCACCAGCAGTCCAGCATTATACATAATAAAAATTAAAACTTTTGCTTTTACCTGGGCTTGAATGTTGTTGTTTCTCAAAAGACTGCAGTTATGCACACTATGCAGTCAGTGTGCCCGTGGAGTAGAGCACTGCAGACTGCGCTGGATCCTGCACCTGGCCCTGTTTGTGGCAGCGGAGGAGTGCTGAGGCCTGTCTGAGGCTGAAGTGACACAGCATTGTGCTACTCTCACCGGTGCCTGCTGCCCTGTCCCCCACGTGCCCCCTCCCCCCGCAGCGTGAATGCGGCTCGTCGGGCCCGGTCTCTTCCACAATGCAGTCAGGGATGAGCTGCTAAACTACCCTGTCAGAGTAGGTCCTCCCAGATCCCGCAGACTGACTCCACTACCGAGCACTGCAAGAAAACAAATTAGGCAGGTAGGACTTAACACTCCAGGCTTGTGCAGCTTAACCGGCGCCTAGAAGATCGGCGCCAATTGGTGGATCAAACTGGGTGGGCCTAAGGTGAGATTGGGTGGGCCTGGGCCCACCCATAGCTACGCCCCTGCATCCGATACTTCACACAAAAACAATGAGCAGCCCTCTAACATTATCACACACACACAAACCCAAAACACAGCCTGAAGGTATCATCCACCTCGCAGACCAAGACCCTAAAAGCCCCCCGCCAATCCCTCCAAGTTCACACCCTCCCAGCTCACCAAACACGCCCCCTCCCCTCTAACATTGTTCCACACACACAGAGATACTCGCCTCCAACCTCCAACTTCACCCCACTCTCTCTGACTTTCACACACACACACACAATCTCTCTCTGTCACACATGATCTCTCTCTCTCTGTGGCACACACACACGCACACCCGCTGCCAACCTTCACCCCCCCCCCCCCCCCCCCACATCTGTCAATCTCACACACACACAGACACACTGATGCGGGACATGGATAGACACTCTATCTGTCTCTGTATCACCACAGCAATGCTGACCCCCCTCCAAGGCCCCTGCCCAGTTCACCACCCCTGTCCCTCCCCCTCTGTCATTCTGACACACACACACACAATCTCTATCACACACACACAGACACTCGCACCCAGCCTCCAAGTTCGCACCACCCTCTTTCACTTTCACATACACACACACACACGATCTATCTCTGTGACACCCACACAGACACTCTCTGTGTCACACACACAGTGATGCAGGCTCACAGTTCACACATACTCTCTCACACATACTCACTCACACATACTCACTGAATGATATGTCTCATATGTCTTGCTCATGTCACAGAAAGAGCGAATGCTACATACCTGTAGAAGGTATTCTCCGAGGACAGCACGCTGATTGTTCTCACTGATGGGTGACGTTCACGGCAGCCCCTCCAATCGGAATCTTCACTAGCAAAGTCCTTTGCTAGTCCTCGCGCGGCCGTCTTCCCGCCCGAAACCGGCTCGAGCCGGCCAGTCTCGTATGTAGCAAAAGAGAAACAAGGGAAGACTCAACTCCAAAGGGGAGGCGGGCGGGTTTGTGAGAACAATCAGCCTGCTGTCCTCGGAGAATACCTTCTACAGGTATGTAGCATTCGCTTTCTCCGAGGACAAGCAGGCTGCTTGTTCTCACTGATGGGGTATCCCTAGCCCCCAGGCTCACTCAAAACAACAACCATGGTCAATTGGGCCTCGCAACGGCGAGGACATAACTAAGATTGACCTAAAAAATTTACCAACTAACTGAGAGTGCAGCCTGGAACAGAACAAACAGGGCCCTCGGGGGGTGGAGTTGGATCCTAAAGCCCAAACAGGTTCTGAAGAACTGACTGCCCGAACCGACTGTCGCGTCGGGTATCCTGCTGCAGGCAGTAATGAGATGTGAATGTGTGGACAGATGACCACGTCGCAGCTTTGCAAATTTCTTCAATGGAGGCTGACTTCAAGTGGGCTACCGAC
Source organism: Microcaecilia unicolor (assembly GCF_901765095.1). NCBI lineage: Eukaryota > Metazoa > Chordata > Amphibia > Gymnophiona > Siphonopidae > Microcaecilia > Microcaecilia unicolor. The sequence goes on along the minus strand of NC_044031.1, from coordinate 680,319,170 downwards.
GCAGCCATGGCTCTAACATTATGAGCCGTGACATGACCCTCAAGAGCCAGCCCCGCCTGGGCGTAAGTGAAGGAAATGCAATCTGCTAGCCAATTGGATATGGTGCGTTTCCCTACAGCCACTCCCCTCCTATTGGGGTCAAAAGAAACAAACAATTGGGCGGACTGTCTGTGGGGCTGTGTCCACTCCAGGTAGAAGGCCAATGCTCTCTTGCAGTCCAATGTGTGCAGCTGACGTTCAGCAGGGCAGGAATGAGGACGGGGAAAGAATGTTGGCAAGACAATTGACTGGTTCAGATGGAACTCCGACACGACCTTTGGCAAAAACTTAGGGTGAGTGCGGAGGACTACTCTGTTATGATGAAATTTGGTGTAAGGGGCCTGGGCTACCAGGGCCTGAAGCTCACTGACTCTACGAGCTGAAGTAACTGCCACCAAGAAAATGACCTTCCAGGTCAAGTACTTCAGATGGCAGGAATTCAGTGGCTCAAAAGGAGGTTTCATCAGCTGGGTGAGAACGACATTGAGATCCCATGACACTGTAGGAGGCTTGACAGGGAACTTTGAAAAAGCAAACCTCTCATGAAGTGAACAACTAAAGGCTGTCCTGAGATCGGCTTACCTTCCACATGGTAATGGTATGCACTGATTGCACTAAGGTGAACTCTTACAGAGTTGGTCTTGAGACCAGACTCAGACAAGTGCAGAAGGTATTCAAGCAGGGTCTGTGTAGGACAAGAGCGAGGAGCTAGGGCCTTGCTGTCACACCAGACGGCAAACCTCCTCCATAGAAAGAAGTAACTCCTCTTAGTGGAATCTTTCCTGGAAGCAAGCAAGATACGGGAGACACCCTCTGACAGGCCCAAAGAGGCAAAGTCTACGCTCTCAACATCCAGGCCGTGAGAGCCAGGGACCGGAGGCTGGGATGCAGAAGAGCCCCTTCGTCCTGCGTGATGAGGGTCGGAAAACACTCCAATCTCCACGGTTCTTCGGAGGATAACTCCAGAAGAAGAGGGAACCAGATCTGACGCGGCCAAAAAGAAGCAATCAGAATCATGGTGCCTCGGTCTTGCTTGAGTTTCAACAAAGTCTTCCCCACCAGAGGAATGGGAGGATAAGCATACAGCAGGCCCTCCCCCCAATCCAGGAGGAAGGCATCCGATGCCAGTCTGCCGTGGGCCTGAAGCCTGGAACAGAACTGAGGGACTTTGTGGTTCGCTCGAGATGCGAAGAGATCCACCAAGGGGGTGCCCCACGCTTGGAAGATCTGGCGCACCACTCGGGAGTTTAGCGACCACTCGTGAGGTTGCATAATCCTGCTCAGTCTGTCGGCCAGACTGTTGTTTACGCCTGCCAGATAAGTGGCTTGGAGCCCCATGCCGTGACGGCGAGCCCAGAGCCACAGGCTGACGGCTTCCTGACACAGGGGGCGAGATCCGGTGCCCCCCTGCTTGTTGACATAGTACATGGCAACCTGGTTGTCTGTCTGAATTTGGATAATTTGGTGGGACAGCCAATCTCTGAAAGCCTTCAGAGCGTTCCAGATCGCTCGCAACTCCAGGAGATTGATCTGTAGACCGCGTTCCTGGAGGGACCAGCTTCCTTGGGTGTGAAGCCCATCGACATGAGCTCCCCATCCCAGGAGAGACGCATCCGTGGTCAGCACTTTTTGTGGCTGAGGAATTTGGAAAGGACGTCCCAGAGTCAAATTGGACCAAATCGTCCACCAATACAGGGATTCGAGAAAACTCGTGGACAGGTGGATCACGTCTTCTAGATCCCCAGCAGCCTGAAACCACTGAGAAGCTAGGGTCCATTGAGCAGATCTCATGTGAAGGCGGGCCATGGGAGTCACATGAACTGTGGAGGCCATGTGGCCCAGCAATCTCAACATCTGCCGAGCTGTGATCTGCTGGGACGTTCGCACCCGCGAGATGAGGGACAACAAGTTGTTGGCTCTCGTCTCTGGGAGATAGGCGCGAGCCGTCCAAGAATCCAGCAGAGCTCCTATGAATTCGAGTCTCTGTGCTGGGAGAAGATGGGACTTTGGGTAATTTATCACAAACCCCAGTAGCTCCAGGAGGCGAATAGTCATCTGCATGGACTGCAGGGCTCCTGCCTCGGACGTGTTTTTCACCAGCCAATCGTCGAGATATGGGAACACGTGCACCCCCAGCCTGCGAAGTGCCGCTGCTACTACAGCCAGGCACTTTGTGAACACCCTGGGCGCAGAGGCGAGCCCAAAGGGTAGCACACAGTACTGGAAGTGACGTGTGCCCAGCTGAAATCGCAGATACTGTCTGTGAGCTGGCAGTATCGGGATGTGTGTGTAGGCATCCTTCAAGTCCAGAGAGCATAGCCAATCGTTTTCCTGAATCATGGGAAGTAGGGTGCCCAGGGAAAGCATCCTGAACTTTTCTTTGACCAGATATTTGTTCAGGGCCCTTAGGTCTAGGATGGGATGCATCCCCCCTGTTTTCTTTTCCACAAGGAAGTACCTGGAATAGAATCCCAGCCCTTCTTGCCCGGATGGCACGGGCTCGACCGCATTGGCGCTGAGAAGGGCGGAGAGTTCCTCTGCAAGTACCTGCTTGTGCTGGAAGCTGTATGACTGAGCTCCCGGTGGACAATTTGGAGGTTTTGAGGCCAAATTGAGGGTGTATCCTTGCCGGACTATTTGGAGAACCCACTGATCGGAGGTTATGAGAGGCCACCTTTGGTGAAAAGCTTTCAACCTCCCCCCGACCGGCAGGTCGCCCGGCACTGACACTTGTATGTCGGCTATGTTCTGCTGGAGCCAGTCAAAAGCTCGCCCCTTGCTTTTGCTGGGGAGCCGCGGGGCCTTGCTGAGGCGCACGCTGCTGACGAGAGCGAGCGCGCTGGGACTTATCCTGGGCCGCAGGCTGTCGAGAAGGAGGATTGTACCTACGCTTGCCAGAAGAGTAGGGAACAGTCCTCCTTCCCCCAAAAAATCTTCTACCTGTAGAGGTAGATGCTGAAGGCTGCTGGCGGGAGAACTTGTCGAATGCGGTATCTCGCTGGTGGAGATGCTCTACCACCTGTTCGACCTTCTCTCCAAAAATATTGTCCGCACGGCAAGGCGAGTCCTCAATTCGCTGCTGGAGTCTATTCTCCAGGTCGGAGGCACGCAGCCATGAGAGCCTGCGCATCACCACACCTTGAGCAGCGGCCCTGGACGCAACATCAAAGGTGTCATACACCCCTCTGGCCAGGAATTTTCTGCACGCCTTCAGCTGCCTGACCACCTCCTGAAAAGGCTTGGCTTGCTCAGGGGGGAGCGCATCAACCAAGCCCGCCAACTGCCGCACATTGTTCCGCATGTGTATGCTCGTGTAGAGCTGGTAAGACTGGATTTTGGCCACGAGCATAGAGGAATGGTAGGCCTTCCTCCCAAAGGAGTCTAAGGTTCTAGAGTCTTTGCCCGGGGGCGCCGAAGCATGCTCCCTAGAACTCTTAGCCTTCTTTAGGGCCAGATCCACAACTCCAGAGTCGTGAGGCAACTGGGTGCGCATCAGCTCTGGGTCCCCATGGATCCGGTACTGGGACTCGATCTTCTTGGGGATGTGGGGATTACTTAATGGCTTGGTCCAGTTCGCAAGCAATGTCTTTTTCAGGACATGGTGCAAGGGAACAGTGGACGCTTCCTTAGGTGGAGAAGGATAGTCCAGGAGCTCAAACATTTCAGCCCTGGGCTCGTCCTCCACAACCACCGGGAAGGGGATGGCCGTAGACATCTCCCGGACAAAGGAAGCGAAAGACAGACTCTCAGGAGGAGAAAGCTGTCTTTCAGGGGAGGGAGTGGGATCAGAAGGAAGACCCTCAGACTCCTCGTCAGAGAAATATCTGGGGTCTTCCTCTTCTTCCCACGAGGCCTCACCTTCGGTGTCAGACACAAGTTCACGAACCTGTGTCTGCAACCTCGCCCGGCTCGACTCAGTGGAGCCACGTCCACGATGGGGGCGTCGAGAGGTAGACTCCCTCGCCCGCATCGGCGAAGCTCCCTCCGCCGACGTAGTCGGGGAGCCTTCCTGGGAGGTGGCCGCAGCCGGCACCGCACGCGGTACCGACGTCGGGGACCTCACCCCGGGCGATGGGCCAGCCGGCGCCACGCTCGACGGTACCGGAGGCGCAAGCACCGTCGGTACCGGAGGGGTAGGGCGCAACAGCTCTCCCAGAATCTCTGGGAGAACGGCCCGGAGGCTCTCGTTCAGAGCGGCTGCAGAGAAAGGCATGGAGGTCGATGCAGGCGTCGACGTCAGAACCTGTTCCGGGCGTGGAGGCTGTTCCGGGCTGTCCAGAGTGGAGCGCATCGACACCTCCTGAACAGAGGGTGAGCGGTCCTCTCGGTGCCGATGCCTGCTGGGTGCCGACTCCCTCGGCAACCCAGAGCTCTCGGTGCCGACGCGGGGAGGAGACCGGTGTCGATGCTTCTTCGACTTCTTCCGAAGCATGTCACCGGAGCTCCCCGGCACCGACGAGGAGGACGTAGAATCCAGCCGTCGCTTCCTCGGGGCCGAGGTCGAAGGAGGTCGATCTCGGGGGGGCTGTACCGCAGGAGCCCTCAGGGTAGGGGGAGACCCACCCGAAGGCTCACCGCCACCAGCAGGGGAATGGATAGCCCTCACCTGCACTCCTGACGATGCACCACCGTCCAACGACATCAGCAGACGAGGTCCCGGTACCACCGACGTCGATGCAGCTATCCGATGTCTCGGCGCCGATGCAGAGGGCCGATGCCTCGATGCACTCGATGCACTGGCGGCCGAGGATGAAGGTCTGGACGCTGACGACGTCGATGCACTCGATGACCTTGGTGTCGATGCCGACGAAGAGCCCGAGAACAAAACGTTCCACTGGGCCAATCTCGCTACCTGAGTGGAGCGCATCGACACCTCCTGAACAGAGGGTGAGCGGTCCTCTCGGTGCCGATGCCTGCTGGGTGCCGACTCCCTCGGCGACCCAGAGCTCTCGGTGCCGACGCGGGGAGGAGACCGGTGTCGATGCTTCTTCGACTTCTTCCGAAGCATGTCACTGGAGCTCCCCGGCACCGACGAGGAGGACGTAGAATCCAGCCGTCGATGAAGGTCTGGACGCTGACGACGTCGATGCACTCGATGACCTTGGTGTCGATGCCGACGAAGAGCCCGAGAACAAAACGTTCCACTGGGCCAATCTCGCTACCAGAGTGGAGCGCATCGACACCTCCTGAACAGAGGGTGAGCGGTCCTCTCGGTGCCGATGCCTGCTGGGTGCCGACTCCCTCGGCGACCCAGAGCTCTCGGTGCCGACGCGGGGAGGAGACCGGTGTCGATGCTTCTTCTACCTGAGTCCGCCTTTGTAACAGGGAACACAGACTACAGTTCTGAGGACGGTGCTCGGCCCCCAGACACTGAAGACACGACGAGTGCCTATCAGTGAGCGAGATTACCCGGGCGCACTGGGTGCACTTCTTGAAGCCGCTGGAAGGCTTCGATGTCATGGGCGGAAAAATCACGCCGGCGAAGTCAAAATCCGAAATGACGAATTAGAGCACCAAAACTTTGAGGGAGAAAAAAATCTCGACCGAGGCCGAAAGAGGCCTACCCCAACGACGAAAGAAAACTTACCGGGGCAAAGACTGGAAGTACGGGAAGGGGCAAACGAAACCCAAGGGGGTTTTCGGAGCACTTTCCGAACGAATTTAAACCTTTTCCGAAGAAAAAACACGTCGATCTGAATAACGGACGCGCGAGGTTGACTCTCCGGGGCTCGACATGGCAAAAACACAGCCGTACCGAGTGCGGACGAAAGAAGACTGGCCGGCTCGAGCCGGTTTCGGGCGGGAAGACGGCCGCGCATGCGCGGTGCGCGCGGGCGCGCGAGGACTAGCAAAGGACTTTGCTAGTGAAGATTCCGATTGGAGGGGCTGCCGTGGACGTCACCCATCAGTGAGAACAAGCAGCCTGCTTGTCCTCGGAGAATCTATTTAACACTTTGTTTTATATAGATCATCTACTCTAAGATACGGAGCTTGGTTGAGGAAAGTTCAGAGGTCGGAAAGGGCACATCCGTGTCCAGAGACATAACGGAGCTTGGTGGAGGGAAGTGGAGTGGACGCAAAGGGAGACTAACATTAATTATCAATCAATCATATACAAGGAGGTACGAACATCAGTGGAGGCAAGTGCACGGAACGGAAGGGAAAACAAACATTTCATCCCTTTGTCACTCACACGTACACACACACACACACACACACTCAGTCACTCTACAACTGTGGAAACATTAATGGCAGGAAGTCATTACCTTGCTAGCGCCCGTTTCATTGTGTTCAGAAATGGGCCTTTTTTACTAGTTTTCAATAAAAGACAATCACTCACTTTTTGTACAAATGAGATTTTTTACTGTAGTGGGGATGGGGAGAAACTTTGTCCCTGTCTCTTTGTCCAGTTGGTGGACAATTTGCTCAAAAACATGCTAAACCTATTTACTTACAAAGTAAGACTAGTACTAGGGGCGCTATTTTACTGGAAGTGCCAGACTGGGCAGGAGTGACTAGGCCTCACATAGTAACATAGTAGATGACGGCAGAAAAAGACCTGCATGGTCCATCCAGTCTGCCCAACAAGATAACTCATATTTGCTGCTTTTTGTGTATACCCTACTTTGATTTGTACCTGTGCTCTTCAGGGCACAGACCGTATAAGTCTGCCCGGCACTATCCCCGCCTCCCAACCACCTGCCCCTCCTCCCAACCACCGGCTCTGGCACAGACCGTATAAGTCTGCCCAGCACTATCCCCGCCTCCCAACCACCAGCCCCGCCTCCCGATCTTGACTAAGCTCCTCAAGATCCATTCCTTCGGCACAGGATTCCTTTATGCTTATCCCATGCATGTTTGAATTCCGTTACCGTTTTCATTTCCACCACCTCCCGCGGGAGGGCATTCCAAGCATCCACTACGCTCTCCGTGAAAAAATACTTCCTGACATTTTTCTTGAGTCTGCCCCCCTTCAATCTCATTTCATGTCCTCTCGTTCTACCACCTTCCCATCTCCGGAAAAGGTTCGTTTGCGGATTAATACCTTTCCAATATTTGAATGTCTGTATCATATCACCCCTGTTTCTCCTTTCCTCCAGAGTATACATGTTTAGTTCAGCAAGTCTCTCCTCATACGTCCTGTAACGCAAATCCCATACCATTCTCGTAGCTTTTCTTTGCACCGCTTCAATTCTTTTTACATCCTTAACAAGATACGGCCTCCAAAACTGAACACAATATTCCAGGTGGGGCCTCGCCAACGACTTATACAGAGGTATCAACACCCCCTTTCTTCTGCTGGTCACACCTCTCTCTATACAGCCTAACAACCTTCTAGCTACGACCACCGCCTTGTCACACTGTTTCGTCGCCTTCAAATCCTCAGATACTATCACCCCAAGATCCCTCTCGCCGCCCGTACCTATCAGACTCTCCCCGCCTAACACATACGTCTCCCGTGGATTTCTATTCCCTAAGTGCATCACTTTGCATTTCTTCGCATTGAATTTTAATTGCCAAACCTCAGACCATTCTTCTAGCTTCCTCAGATCCTTTTTCATGTTTTCCACTCCCTCCGGGGTGTCCACTCTGTTACAGATCTTAGTATCATCCGCAAATAGGCAAACTTTACCTTCTAACCCTTCGGCAATGTCACTCACAAATATATTGAACAGAATCGGCCCCAGCACCGATCCCTGAGGCACTCCACTACTCACCTTTCCTTCCTGCGAGCGAATTCCATTCACTACCACCCTCTGGCGTCTGTCCGTCAACCAGTTCCTAATCCAGTTCACCACTTCAGATCCTATCTTCAGCCCCTCCAGTTTATTTAAGAGCCTCCTGTGGGGAACCGTGTCAAAAGCTTTGCTGAAATCTAAGTAGATTACGTCCATAGCTCGTCCCTGATTCAATTCTCCTGTCACCCAATCAAAGAACTCAATGAGATTCGTTTGGCACGATTTCCCTTTGGTAAAACCATGTTGTCTCGGATCTTGCAACTTATTGGCTTCCAGAAAATTCACTATCCTTTCCTTCAGCATCGCTTCCATTACTTTTCCAATAACCGAAGTGAGGCTTACCGGCCTGTAGTTTCCAGCTTCTTCCCTATCACCACTTTTGTGAAGAGGGACCACCTCCGCCGTTCTCCAATCCCTCGGAACCTTTCCCGTCTGCAAGGATATATTAAACAAATCTTTAAGAGGACCCGCCAAAACCTCTCTGAGCTCCATCAATATCCTGGGGTGGATCCTGTCCGGTCCCATGGCTTTGACCACCTTTAGCTTTTCAAGTTGTTGATACACACTTTCTTCCGTGAACGGTGCTCTATCCACTTCATTCTCAATTGTATTATTTCCAGTCCATCGCGGTCCTTCTCCAGGATTTTCCTCTGTGAAAACAGAACAAAAGTATCTATTTAGCAAATTTGCTTTTTCTTCATCATTTTCCACATAGCGGTTCGCAGTATCTTTTAGTCTCACAATTCCCTTTTTAGTCATTCTCCTTTCACTAATATATCTGAAGAAATTTTTGTCACCCCTCCTTACATTTCTAGCCATTTGTTCTTCCGCTTGCGCTTTTGCCAGTCGTATCTCTCTCTTGGCTTCTTTCATTTTCATCCGGTAATCCTCCATGTGTTCCTTTTCTTGAGTTTTTCTGTATTTCTGGAACACCAACTCTTTAGCCTTTATTTTCCCAACCATATCGGTTTCCTTTTTCTCTTGCTTTTATTTACTTTCCTTACATAAAGGTTCGTGGCCCTATTTATAGCTTCTTTCAGCCTGGACCACTGTCCTTCCACTTCTCGTATTTCCTCCCAGCCCATCATCTCCTTCCTCAGGTATTCCCCCATTTTACTAAAGTCAGCACGCTTATACCCAAAGACCCCTCCCCAAAAAAACACACACACTGACCACCAATGAATTTAAAAGTAGCCTCTGTGGAGTTTGGGACCCTGCTCTACCAGCCCAGTGCTCCTGGGCCATGGGAATAACACTGCTTGTGAGGTGGCTCGCAACAGTGTCATTCTTCTAAAAAAACAGGATTTAGTAATCTGTGGTACTAAGATCCAGCAGGTTGCAGAATCTGCTTTTTATTGCACCATATTGAATTTTCCCTTTTATTCATTTTTATTTAAAAGCATTTGTGTAAAAATTAAAATGTTCCAAAATGTGCTGTTACAGTTAAAAAAAAAAAGAATAAAAAAAGATTATTACTATTTGCACATTGTGAAAGTTCTTATCCTTTTGCTTCTCTGGGACACTGGTGGGGGGGGGGGGGGGTCTTTTACTAAGGCGAGCTTATGGGTTTTTTTCATATTATTTTTATTGAATTTTTCAAATATAACACAACATTTTTGAAACAAAACATAACAAATACATGAATACATTTTACAATTATAAGAGCCGAGATTCACATCTCTGAATGACTAGAAGTTAAAAAATTATCTAAGGTCTTCCATTTCTTAAGTCTAGCTGGAATACCCACTGAGGAATAAACAATCGACTGTTCATACTTTTTGTACAATAAAATCAAATTCCACCAAAGATAAACATTTACTTGAGAATTATCCTTCCAATGCGAAATAATCAGTTTTAAAGCTACAGATCTTAAAAAAATCGAACAATAATTTATCATCATCTGAAAGAGAAAATGGAATACAAATAGACTTCCAAATTATGTATTTCGGTAAAAATATTGCTTTGAAACTAAATATCTTCTTTAGCTTTTCCCAAACATCCGACCAAAAAATAATAAGATTAGGGCATTCCACCAAGAGTTGTGTAAGAGTTCCTTTGGTTTTTTTTACATGACCATCAGAGATCAATGTATTCCTATGGGCATCTCTAACATTTAGTGTGTGCCTATTTTTAGCATGTGCTAAAATCATAAGCGCACCTTAGTAAACGACCCCCTGGGTTTATTGGCCATGTTCCACCATTAAAGCAGTGAGGTGATCACAATTAAATTTTATGCCAGAAAGTACAGTATTGGATGTTTAAGTTAGAAGCAAGCAAAACAAAAAAAAAAAAAAAAGAGAGAAGATGACCATATAAAGCTTCTGAAGGGGAAAATTACTGAAACTAGTGAAACTATCAAAAAAATTCCAAAAAAATGCATGCTTACAATCATTTAAAACTGTGTGACCTACATCCAAAATAAAAAAAAGAAAGATTTTTGACTGTGCACTGTCCCAGTGTAGTTCTTTTCCACAGATATAAACATAAAAAAAAAATTATATAGATAGTATGGTCATTCCCCTTACCAGGACCACTGCAGACTCAAATGGGTAATCTGTATGCCTTGACCTGCATTCAATTCTATGGGCTTCCTTTTATTTGCCGTGCCGGGAATCTCTACCGTGGTTTAGGAAAAGAGGCCCCATGTTCCCTCTTGATAATGGACTTGTCATCAATAAAAACTTTTATGACTATAAAGTTCACATCTTTTATTTTTGTATACACAACAACATATTGAAGGAGGACATCAAAATGGACCTAGGAGTGGACTAAACATGGGCTGTGTTTTGGCATGTGCCTTCACCAGAAATCCTTACAAGAGCAACATAGATACATTAAAATATATTGTACATAAAAAAACAAAGAACAATATAAATAAATAAAATTAATGAGTAGATAATATTGAAGTGATGTGTGCAAATGAAAAAAAGAAGACATAACAGTGAAAAATTGGAGTTGATCTGCTCATATTTGTGATTAAAACCGCCTTAAAGAGATATAAGTGAGGAATCAATGTGGAATATATATGAAAAAAATGTGAAATATACATAAGAGTTATGTATAAAAAATAAGAAATATGTAAAATATGTATGAGTGATAACCCAGATAAAAGGTTAAAAAATTAAAACAAGTGAAGTATTAAGTGTTTTAAAAAGTGCAATTGAAATTAATAAAGAATGTGATAAAAATTTAACAATGCTCCTTGTGTTGTAAGGACTCTTGATGAAAGCACCATGCCAAAACATAGACCATGTTGAGTCCATCCCTAGGTCCATTTTGATGTCCTCCTTCAATATGCTGTTCACAAGCAAATGCTGATGCGTATACAATAATAAAAGATTTAAATGTTTTATACCGACTCATCGCATTGGTCATCATTCCTCAAGTGCCATTTTGTGAACAGCAGACAGACAGAACAGTTCAATGTTTACAGTCAGATGTAGAGGCAATTAATAAGTCAACAGTTTAAGAAAGCCGTCCAACTTTCAAGTGGATAATTGGATGCAGCCAGCAGTAATAAAACAATGGTGGTAAGCCCCAAGGGCTTACCGCTTGCTAAACAGGAAGTAGCACCAGGATACCGCAGCAGCCCAGTGGTACTTCCTACCCCTAGTGCACCATCATATCCAGCACTACAAAAATATATTTATTTTTGTAGCACTGGAGTATACTTGGCAGTAATCGGGCAGTGCTGCATGCTGCCTGGTTACCACCAGGTTAGTGCGGGAGCTCTTACCGCTTGCTAAACAGGAAGTAGCACCAGGATACCGCAGCAGCCCAGCGGTACTTCCTACCCCTAGTGCACCATCATATCCAGCACTACAAAAATATATTTATTTTTGTAGCACCGGAGTATACTCGGCAGTAATCGGGCAGTGCTGCATGCTGCCTGGTTACCACCAGGTTAGTGCGGGAGCTCTTACCGCTTGCTAAACAGGAAGTAGCACCAGGATACCGCAGCAGCCCAGCGGTACTTCCTACCCCTAGTGCACCATCATATCCAGCACTACAAAAATATATTTATTTTTGTAGCACCGGAGTATACTCGGCAGTAATCGGGCAGTGCTGCATGCTGCCTGGTTACCACCAGGTTAGTGCGGGAGCTCTTACCGCTTGCTAAACAGGAAGTAGCACCAGGATACCGCAGCAGCCCAGCGGTACTTCCTACCCCTAGTGCACCATCATATCCAGCACTACAAAAATATATTTATTTTTGTAGCACCGGAGTATACTCGGCAGTAATCGGGCAGTGCTGCATGCTGCCTGGTTACCACCAGGTTAGTGCGGGAGCTCTTACCGCTTGCTAAACAGGAAGTAGCACCAGGATACCGCAGCAGCCCAGCGGTACTTCCTACCCCTAGTGCACCATCATATCCAGCACTACAAAAATATATTTATTTTTGTAGCACCGGAGTATACTCGGCAGTAATCGGGCAGTGCTGCATGCTGCCTGGTTACCACCAGGTTAGTGCGGGAGCTCTTATCGCCATCTAAATGGGTGGCAGTAAGGGCTTCTCCTGAAATGGCCATGTGGCAAGTGCTTTGCAGGCCATTTCCTGTAGGAGACTTCCCTTATAGCTGCTGCGATAAAAGGGGGCCTTGGCGCACATAAAAAAACACACACTGATGCCAGCACAGGCCCCCTTTTGCACAGCTTTGTAAAAGGGGCCCTAAGTTTTTAAATCAATGGGCCTTCCTAAGTATGACAAAGTTATGTGCTTATTGACAGCACAGTTTTGACTGCATATTTACAACTGAAAATTTTCTGCTATACAGTTTTTTGAATATTTGAAAGGTTTTTTTTGCCCGCAATTATGCAAATTTGAACAAATAACAAGCCATTAGTGACTGGCTTCACTGTCTCTGAAGCTTTTTCCTTCCTTTTATCCATTATATTTGGGGTATGTCTTATGTAGACCATGTGAAGTGACAAGAGTTCTAGTGAAGTGTGAGTCTACATATATATACTATGTTCTACTTCACTTCCTTTTTCCATTTTGGTTTACTAGCCCCTACACAGTTGTGTAGAACTGTACCGAGTTCTTTCCTAGAGAATGACACGGGGAAAAAAGTCTGTCCCCGTCCCTTGGGTTGTCTCCATCCCCGCAGGCCCTGTCTCCGCCACACCCCGTAGGTTGTCCCCTTCCCATCCCCATGGGCTCTGTCCTCATCTACAGAAGCCTCAAACAAACAATTATGATTTTATATTTAAATCTTTTTATTAAAGTATAAAAAAATAATATGCTGTGCAACTATTGTGTATAAATTACAAATAACAATAACAGTGAGCAACTATAATAACCCACCTCACCACCACCCTCTACGCTTCCAACCCCAACAATAGCTGATTTCTATTACCCCAAGGAATCCTATTCCACCCTGTTGAAATGCCCAGGATTACAAAATACAACCTGTTCTTTATGCCCCCAGAGGGAAGAAATATGCCCTATTAAGCACTGTTATGATTTTTAAATCTGTGGATGAATAAGAAGTCATCAACAATCTCAGGATTCAGTCTAGCTCTTCTGTCTTCCACAGTCCTTCCTGCAATAGAAGATGTCTTCTAGACTGCCCCAATTTGGCTGCCCTATTTTACTGACTGTACATTTGTCCTTTAGATTGTAAGCTCCTCGAGCAGGGACTGTCCTTCTCTGTTAAACTGTACAGCGCTGCGTAACCCTAGTAGCGCTTTAGAAATGTTAAGTAGTAGTAGTAGTAAGATGTGCTGGTAGCAGGATGTACAAGATCTCCCATGCAAAATTTGCTAGATGTGGCCAGCATGTTTGCTTGTTTTTCAAAAAAAAAAAAAAAAAAATCAAAATATTGTTGTCTGCATCACTCAAACATAAATAACAGTCCAGTTCATTAACAGGCTTCAAAGTAGAAAATGACACAGGGACAAAGTTTGCCCCCGTACTCGTCGGTTCTGTCCCCATCCCCATAATTACTGCGGGTCCCCATCCCCGTGTCATTCTCTAGTCTTTCCTCCTTAATGTACATTGGATCTTTGAGTATTGGGTCTTTCTTCTGTGGTCCTTCATTTCACTAAGTTTGTCTTTGCCACCTCTCACTACTAGTACAAAACTTAATCTTGCAAACATTCTGAGGGGTGCATGTGTTTTTTAAACATTGCTGAAGTTTATACAGTTGCAGAATACAGCTTTAGCAACATCTATTCATGCAGCAACCGCCAATATCTTGCACTACTGCAGTTTCTCATTTCCAGGTTTACTGCAAGAGTCTTAAGTAAAGAGGTGTGGTAGCCGTGTTAGTCCACTCTTAAAGGTTATCAATAGAAATCAAACAAAATATTTTGTTTGATTTCTATTGATAACCTGCAAGAGTCTAAAATGGTCACAGCTTTTCCAAACACAGCAGCTCAGCTGGACGTGGGGGGGGGGGGGGGGGGGGTGGAGAGGTGTAACCACATTCTTGCTCTATCTTACCTTTATTGGGTACCAGTCTGGTACAGCCTAGACTTTCAACATTTTTCATTGAGTTTTGAATGTGTTCACCTTCTGGTTCCTCCTTACCCGTGTCACATATTCCTAGTGGGCTGCTTAGATCCTCACATCTTACTGCTTTGGCATGTAACAAGGAAACAAAAATGTACTTCCACTAGAAAGAGGTCTTTCAATATTATACCTGTTTCCATATAACTGTCCCCCTGTGCCGATTCATCTGGAGACCAATTATATTCACTGTCAGAGACTGGTTAAAAGCTGGATGTTTCATAGGGTTTATTTATTTATACTAGAGTGTCCCATTGCTGAGACAGATTTGCTTTTACCATTCATTAGCCAAATGTATTTTTTGCACTAGATTATAAGAATTTCTCTTTATTCAAGTATACTGCAGGGCTACTGCTGTGGGGTGCTCAATTGATTAATCATCCATACTATCTCCATCCTCCTAAATTTGTAGAAATAAATTGCTGGTACATCATGACAGGTTTGTGCATTTCTTCCACCCCCCCTCCCCACTTGTTTCAAAACGTGAAGGATACCACCAAGACCTTATATTCCTCCCCTACTGCAGCAGTTCTATGGTTCACCTACTCGAGTGTTTTTATTAGGGTGGGGAACCCATGAACGGTGGCCCTTGTTGCCACTTTTGTACTTCTTATGCCTGAAGCCCTTGAAAGTTAAAGATGCATCCAGAAATTCCAGGGGTCATGATGGGGAGATGGCAGATAACGTGCTTAGCATTCACAGATGACATTCTACTGAGGGTGACTAATCCTCAAGCTTCTTTATCTCAGGTGCTTTGCTCTTTTTAGGAATTTGGTGCTTTGTCAGGTTGAAATTAAATGTATCGAACTTGGAGGCCCTCGCTCTTAACTTGTGTAAGTTTCCACTGAAGGAAACTCTTACTTCTATTAAATGGTTAGGAGTAAATATCTCCATGGATATGCAGGTTCTGTATAAAGATAATGTTCGGCCCATTGAAGGCCACCCTAGATCGTCTGCAGGTATGACATGCATGTTTATTATCAGGGAAAAATATTTTTGTATGATTACTGTGCCTACATGGTTATATCTTTTACAATCTCTTCCCCTATATAGTCAAAGATATGGCATGAAGCATCTTCATGGTGCCCTTTGGTCCTTTCTCTGGAATGGGACCAAGGCTAGAAGTGTATTAAGTACTTTAATACTCCTGTGTAATTTGAGTGCTGGGCTTTGCCATGAGTGGGATTGAATATTCTGTACTGCAGACTTGATTCCTGTTCAATATGAAGCTCAAAATTTGCATCTATATCTGGTCTTTATCTGCATACCAGAACTCCAGTTTTGGAGCATTCTATTAGGGCCTTCCTGGTATAGTGGTATATGAGAATGGCTTAGAAAAAGCTTTGTATGCATTTAGGTGGTGCTTCTTTTATCAGGCCTTTGCTTCCATGAGCAGGTAATCTAAACTTTGCACCTGTCTCAGACTATGAATTTTCAGCAATGGAGAGAGAAGGGACCTTGCTGGCTCTGTAATGCCTTAGATCAAGATCGAGTTATAAATTTGGAAAGTGTACACAGCCTTTTTGGCTCTTAACCTATGGACTCTTTTGCCCATGCCCAACTGCAACAGTATTTGGAGGGCTTACAGGACCCTCCTAGAACAAGTGAGAATGAAAAAATAAAAATAAAAAATTAGAGTAAAGCTTTTTATTGACCAGCCCAGAAAATGTACATTAGTAGTTGGATCTCCTTCCTAGTTTACACTTTGTAGATTTGGCCCAAACCTTGGCAGTAAACTTGGGTTGTGTCATCTCAACTCAGATATTAGACTATTCCATTGAATTCCTTCTATTTCCATTGTCCCCTATTGAGAGACAGTACAAGTTTTTGCTTTGCATAGTTATAGTGCCAGGGAGAGTGCACAAGTCACATTTAGACATTGATAGTTCTTGACACATTGGCTCATGTTTTGGCACTGCCCTTGTATAAATCCATTTTGGCATCAAGTTGCAGTCTGCTGCAGAAGTTTTTTTTTTTTTTGGGGGGGGGGGGGGGGGGGGGGGGGAGAGTACAGATTTCCAAATGGAACCTGCTTGTTTTTATTTTTATTTATTCATACTTGTAGCCCACAATTATCCACTTCTATGTGGCTTACACTTAACAGTTGTTAGATGTTACATTGATTCAATTATATTTACAAG
This sequence comes from Microcaecilia unicolor, assembly GCF_901765095.1. NCBI lineage: Eukaryota > Metazoa > Chordata > Amphibia > Gymnophiona > Siphonopidae > Microcaecilia > Microcaecilia unicolor. The sequence continues at coordinate 680,302,739 of NC_044031.1, read as the reverse complement.
GTTGTATGATGCTGTGTTTCACAGTGGTTGGCAAGATGGAATAATCATTCAGTTTCTTGAGAAGTATGTCTTAGTTCATTTCTTAAATGAAAAGATATTACAGTTAAGAGGTTGTGTTGTGCAGTGCTGTTCCAGAAAGGGTATGATACATACCTGTAGCAGTTGTTCTCCGAGGACAGCAGGCTGATTGTTCTCACGACTGGGTGACGTCCGCGGCAGCCCCCACCAACCGGAAAAAAGCTTCGCGGGACGGTCGGCACGCAGGGCACGCCCACCGCGCATGCGCGGCCGTCTTCCCGCCCGTGCGCGACCGCTCCCGCCAGTTGAATAACTAGCAAAAGATGAAACACACAACTCCAAAGGGGAGGAGGGAGGGTAGGTGAGAACAATCAGCCTGCTGTCCTCGGAGAACAACTGCTACAGGTATGTATCATACCCTTTCTCCGAGGACAAGCAGGCTGCTTGTTCTCACGACTGGGGTATCCCTAGCTCTCAGGCTCACTCAAAACAAGAACCCAGGTCAATTGAAGCTCGCAACGGCGAGGGTACAACAGAAATTGAGCTACGAAGAACAACTAACTGAGAGTGCAGCCTGACCAGAATAAATTCGGGTCCTGGAGGGTGGAGTTGGATTTACACCCCAAACAGATTCTGCAGCACCGACTGCCCGAACCGACTGTCGCGTCGGGTATCCTGCTGGAGGCAGTAATGTGATGTGAATGTGTGGACAGATGACCACGTCGCAGCCTTGCAAATCTCTTCAATAGTGGCTGACTTCAAGTGGGCCACTGACGCTGCCATGGCTCTAACACTATGAGCCGTGACATGACCCTCAAGAGCCAGCCCAGCCTGGGCGTAAGTGAAGGAAATGCAATCTGCTAGCCAATTGGAGATGGTGCGTTTCCCGACAGCGACCCCTAGCCTGTTAGGGTCAAAAGAAATAAACAATTGGGCGGACTGTCTGTGGGGCTGTGTCCGCTCCAAGTAGAAGGCCAATGCTCTCTTGCAGTCCAATGTGTGCAACTGACGTTCAGCAGGGCGGGTATGCGGCCTGGGGAAGAATGTTGGCAAGACAATTGACTGGTTAAGATGGAACTCCGACACCACCTTCGGCAGGAACTTTGGGTGAGTGCGGAGCACTACTCTGTTGTGATGAAATTTGGTATATGGAGCATGAGCTACTAGGGCTTGAAGCTCACTGACCCTACGAGCTGAAGTAACTGCCACCAAGAAAATGACCTTCCAGGTCAAGTACTTCAGATGGCAGGTATTCAGTGGCTCAAAAGGAGGTTTCATCAGCTGGGTGAGGACGACGTTGAGATCCCACGACACAGTAGGAGGCTTGATAGGGGGCTTTGACAAAAGCAAACCTCTCATGAATCGAACGACTAAAGGCTCTCCAGAGATGGCTTTACCTTCCACACGATAATGGTAAGCACTAATCGCACTAAGGTGATTCCTTACTGAGTTGGTCTTGAGGCCAGACTCCGATAAGTGCAGAAGGTATTCAAGCAGGTTTTGTGCAGGACAAGAACGAGGTTCTAGGGCCTTGCTCTCACACCAAACGACAAACCTCCTCCACTTGAAAAAGTAACGCTTCTTAGTGGAATCCTTCCTAGAGGCAAGCAAGACCCGGGAGACACCCTCAGACAGACCCAACGCAGCAAAGTCTACGCCCTCAACATCCAGGCCGTGAGAGCCAGGGATTGAAGGTTGGGGTGCAGCAACGCTCCGTCGTTCTGCGAAATGAGAGTCGGAAAACACTCCAATCTCCACGGTTCTTCGGAGGACAACTCCAGAAGAAGAGGGAACCAGATCTGACGGGGCCAAAAGGGCGCTATCAGAATCATGGTGCCGCGGTCTTGCTTGAGCTTCAGTAAGGTCTTCCCCACCAAAGGTATGGGAGGATAAGCATACAGGAGGCCGGTCCCCCAATGAAGGAGAAAGGCATCTGACGCTAGCCTGCCGTGTGTCTGAAGTCTGGAACAGAACAGAGGCAGCTTGTGGTTGGTCTGAGAGGCGAAAAGATCCACCGAGGGGGTGCCCCACTCTCGGAAGATCTTGCGTACCACTCTGGAATGGAGCGACCACTCGTGCGGTTGCATGACTCTGCTCAGTCTGTCGGCCAGACTGTTGTTTACGCCTGCCAGGTATGTGGCTTGGAGAAGCATGCTGTGCTGGCATGCCCAGCGCCACATCCCGACGGCTTCCTGACACAGGGGGCGAGATCCGGTGCCCCCCTGCTTGTTGACGTAAAACATTGCAACCTGATTGTCTGTCCGAATTTGGATAATTTGGTAGGACAGCCGATCTCTGAAAGCCTTCAGTGCGTTCCAGATCGCTCGGAGCTCCAGGAGGTTGATCTGCAGATCCTTTTCCTGGAGGGACCACATACCCTGGGTGTGCAGCCCATCAACATGAGCTCCCCACCCCAGGCGAGAGGCATCCGTCGTCAGCACTTTCGTGGGCTGTGGAATTTGAAATGGACGTCCCAGTGTCAAATTGGTCCGAACGGTCCACCAGCGCAGTGAAGTGCGGCAGCTGGTGGAGAGGCGGATGACATCTTCTAGATTCCCGGTGGCTTGGAACCACTGGGAAGCTAGGGTCCATTGAGCAGATCTCATGTGAAGACGAGCCATGGGAGTCACATGAACTGTGGAGGCCATATGACCCAGAAGTCTCAACGTCTGCCGAGCTGTGATCTGCTGGGACGCTCTGGTCTGCGAAGCCAGGGCCAGGAGATTGGCGGCCCTCGCTTCGGGAAGATAGGCCTGAGCCGTCTGGGTATTCAGCAGCGCTCCTATGAATTCTAGAGACTGGGACGGTTGGAGATGGGACTTTGGGTAATTTATCACAAACCCCAGCAGCTCCAGAAGTTGAATAGTGCACTGCATGGACCGGAGGGCTCCTGCCTCCGAGGTGTTCTTGACCAGCCAATCGTCGAGATATGGGAACACGTGCACTCCCAGCTTGCGTAGGTAGGCCGCTACCACCACGAGGCACTTGGTAAACACTCGTGGGGCAGAGGCGAGCCCAAATGGCAGCACACAATACTGAAAGTGGCGTGCGCCCAGGCGGAATCTGAGATACTGTCTGTGAGCTGGCAGTATCGGTATGTGAGTATATGCGTCCTTTAAATCCAGGGAACATAGCCAATCGTTTTTCTGAATCATTGGCAGAAGGGTGCCCAAGGAAAGCATCCTGAACTTTTCTTTGACCAGGAATTTGTTCAGGCCTCTCAGGTCTAGGATGGGACGCATCCCCCCTGTTTTCTTTTCCACAAGGAAGTACCTGGAATAGAATCCCTGCCCTTCCTGCCCGGGTGGTACGGGCTCGACCGCATTGGCGCTGAGAAGGGCGGAGAGTTCCTCTGCAAGTACCTGCTTGTGATGGGAGCTGAAAGACTGAGCTCCCGGAGGACAATTTGGAGGCAGGGAGGCCAAATTCAGGGCGTATCCGCACCGCACTATTTGGAGAACCCACTGGTCGGAGGTTATGAGAGGCCACCTTTGGTGAAAAAATTTTAACCTCCCTCCGACCGGCAGATCGTCCGGTACGGACACTTGTAGGGCGGCTATGTTCCCGTGGATCCAGTCAAAAGCCCGTCCCCGGCTTTTGCTGTGGAGGCGCAGGGGGCTGCTTAGGCGCACGCTGTTGACGAGAACGAGCGCGCTGGGGCTGTCCCTGTGCCTGACGAGGCCTTCGGGCCGGCTGGTTGTACCTACGCTTTGCAAAAGAATAGGGTGCAGCCTGCCGTGCCCGGGAAAAACGCCCACCAGTGGGGGCGGATGCTGAAGGCGCCCGGTGGGAGAGCTTGTCGAGAGCGGTTTCCCGCTGATGCAGTTGGTCCACCATCTGCTCGACCTTCTCACCGAAAATGTTATCCCCCCGGCAAGGGACGTCGGCCAGTCTCTGCTGGGTGCGGTTGTCCAGGTCAGAGGCGCGCAGCCATGAGAGCCTGCGCATCACTATACCTTGGGCCGCAGCACGAGATGCCACGTCACAGGTGTCAAAAATACCCCTGGACAGGAACTTTCTGCATGCCTTCAGCTGCCTGACCACCTCCTGATAAGGCCTGGACTGCTCCGGCGGGAGCTTCTCGACCAGGTCCGCCAGCTGTTGCACATTGGTCCGCATGTGGATGCTCATATAGAGCAGGTATGACTGGATGCGGGTCACGAGCATGGAGGATTGGAAGGCCTTCCTCCCAAACGAGTCCAGAGTGCGAGACTCCCGCCCCGGGGGCGCCGAGGCGGTATCCCTCGAACTCCGTGCCCTCTTGAGAGCAGAATCCACGACCGCTGAGTCATGGGGCAATTGGGGCCGCATGAGCTCTGGGTCGGAGTGGATCCTGTACTGGGACTCTGCTTTCTTGGGAATGGTGGGGTTAGTTAACGGTCTCACCCAGTTCCGGAGCAGCGTCTCCTTCAGGACATTGTGCAGCGGCACCGTGGAGGACTCTCTAGGTGGTGATGGATAGTCGAGGACCTCGAGCATCTCGGCCCTCGGCTCTTCCACAGAGACCACGGGGAAGGGAATGGTGATCGACATATCCCGCACAAAGGAGGCAAAGGAGAGGCTCTCAGGAGGTGAGAGCTTCCTCTCCGGTGAAGGCGTGGGGTCCGAGGGAAGGCCCGTAGACTCCTCTGAGGAGAAATATCTAGGGTCCTCCTCTTCCCCCCACGAGTCCTCATCCTCGGTATCGGACATTAGCTCATGTAGCTGAGTCCTGTACCGGGCCCGGCTCGACGTCGAGGCACCGAGGTCTCGGTGTCGTCGAGCGGTGGACTCCCGCGCCGGCGGGGACGGAGCTCCCTCCATCGACGTCGACTCCACCTGCGTAGCAGTCGAGACCGGCACCGCAAGCGGCGGCGGTGTCGACAGCTCCGGCGCCGGGCTAGAGCTCGCCGGCGCCACAGTCATCGGCGCCGAGGGCGCAAGCACCCCCGGCGCCGGCACAGCCTGGCGCATCAGCCCTTCCAGGATCCCCGGAAGGATGGCTCTGAGGCACTCGTCCAGGCCCGCTGCTGGGAAAGGCGGTGGGGCCGGTAAGGGTGTCGGTGCCGGAAGCCAGGAGACGGCACCGAGGTGCCGGAACCCCGACGCGTCGGTACCTCCACAACCGACGGGGACCTCTCCTCTCGACGATGACGCTTCGGCGTCGACTCCTCTTCAGGATGCACCGAGGGCGTCCGGTGACGACGCTTTTTGTCCTTCTTTCGATGCACGTCACCGGCGCCGGAGGGCATGGAGGAGGAGGAGGTCGATCCCCCTCGGTCTCGAGGCACCGGGTCAGACAGGGTTCGGTCCCGTGGCTCACGAGCTGAGGGAGTGACCGGGGCCGACTGCCCACGCGGCCTCTCAACCCCACTCTCACCGGCGGGCCGACGGGACCTGTTCCCCTGGGGTCGCTGCCATCGGTGCCGATGTCTTGGGCATCGATACCGGTACCGAAGAACCGGCCTTCGATACCGATGCCGTCGAGGTCGACGTCGAGGGGCCGGCGCAAGTTCCAAAAAGACGGTCCCGCAGAACTTGCCTCGCAACCTGAGTCCGTTTCCGGAGACCGAGACACAAAGCACACGACTTGAGATTGTGCTCCGGCCCGAGGCACTGGAGGCACCAAGCGTGGGTGTCGGTCTGCGAGATCGGCCGGCCGCAGCGACCACACTTTTTAAATCCACTCGGGACCTTCGAGGACATCGACGGAAAAATCGCGTCGGCGAAGTCAAAGTCGTCAATGGTGGCTAAAATCACACCACGAAAAAACAAACGACCGAGCGACCACTAGGCCGCAATGTAGCGTCCCCGCTGGAAGCGAGGGAAAAGGGGAGCGCGTGCTCCACACGCGCAGTCTTTTTTTTTTTTGTTTGTAAAAAGAAAAGATAAAAGGAAATTAAATTAACGAAGCGCGATCCGCGTATACGCGACCGCAAGAATCCGGCGGCTGAAGTAGAGAGAGCGGCAAGGCACGACTCTCTCCAGGCGCGGAAAAAAAGGAACTGGCGGGAGCGGTCGCGCACGGGCGGGAAGACGGCCGCGCATGCGCGGTGGGCGTGCCCTGCGTGCCGACCGTCCCGCGAAGCTTTTTTCCGGTTGGTGGGGGCTGCCGCGGACGTCACCCAGTCGTGAGAACAAGCAGCCTGCTTGTCCTCGGAGAATCATTAGTATATATTTTACTCATAGGATTTCATGAAGAGGTAAGGCTTTAGGTCTTTTCTGAATTGGAGGTAGTTCATGATGCTTCTTATGACTATAGGTATTGAGTTCCACCATTTTGAGCCCAGGTAGCTAAATCCCCCCCCCCCCCCCCCCCCCCATGTAGATGGACTTATATAGTATGTTTTTGCAGTTGGGCAGATGAAGAAACGGTGTGTTTTAGGCCTGTAAAATGTATGGGATATTTTCCGGTCTTAAATATGGCTGGTGTATTTCTCCTGTTTGGCCAGCAGGTGGTGTTTCTTTGGTGTAAAGGTGTCATAGGGAACTGAATGCTCTTTTTCTTTAACGCAAACAGCAGTAGGTTGTTGACTGGTCTCTGATTGTCCTGGAGTTTGAAATTACCTAGCAGTTGATGCTGGTTATTGCTTCAGTTTTAGCCTAGGAGAAGACTGAGATGTCTATGTGAAGCTCTGTGAACAGATATAGGTCCTGATCTCCCCAGGTACTTTCTAGGACATATGCACGTGTTTAGTGTTATGATTGATCTATATTTCGGTTACCTGTTATTATTTGCCAAATTGCACATAATTGTTTGTTCACCCCGTTTGTCTGGACTGATAAAGAATCCTGGTGATTTGGGTGTTGGCTCTGTGGGCAGACCTGAGCTGTACTGAGGATACACCCTCTTAAGTGGCCACAGGGTAACCCCAGACAGGTGGCTACTCATTTTGTGACATGGTTATATCGAGGAACCCCGCATTCAGGGATCCATGAGGCTGAAAAGTTATTGCACATCTTTATAAGGTAGGATCTACTTCTTAGAAAACCATTGAACCAGGCGGCTACTACTCCAGTTATTCCTATGTTGGCAAGCAGGGTAATTTGTATTGTGTAATCTACTAGGTCAAAGGCACTTGACATATCAAATTGTAGTAGTAGTAGTACTGACTGGCCTTGGCTTATTATTCTTCTGAATTTTGTGATCAGGGTGGTTATGTCTGTTTCAGTGCTATAGCATGGTCTGAAGCCTGATAGAGCTATGCAGGACGGAATAGTGTGTTAGGTATTCCATTGTTGTGTTACTAGTACCTTCATTGTTTTTGTCAGCAGTGGTATTGATGCCACTGCTCTGAAATTACCGGAGTTCACTGATCGTTCTGGTGGTGTCATTAGGGATTGAAGCGAGTATGATGTTGCCCTTGTCAGACGGGAAATGGCCTCTTGAGAACATGTATTCTATATGTTAAGTGTTTGATAAACCAGTCTGATGGGTTTTCCAGCACGTAGTTTGAGCAGCTGTCTAGTAGGCAATTGGCGTGTTCATATTTTCTCAGTAGTGCTTTAACTGAGCTGGTTGTTGGTATCTTACAGGAGGACCAGATTGTCTGCTTCATAGAGGAAATCTATGCGTGTTTGCATTGCAGCTAGGTTTGATCTTATTATTGTTATATTTTTCTTTCAAATATTGTGCGAGCTCATCTGCTGGTGGTGGATTTTCAGTTGCTTGTATGTTCAGTATGTTTTTCATTAGTTCACATATTTTTCTCATATTTACCTCTTCTAGGCACAAGTATGTGCTATAGTATTCCGCTTTAGCTCTTTTTATGGTGCATTTGTACTTGCTTAGGGTTTTCCTCATGTCTGATTTGTTTTTGGACCATTTTCTTTCCAGTTTCTTCATCTCTAATAGTTCCTAATTGGGCACAGTTGTCGTTCCTCTTAGTTGTCTTTAATAAAAATAATAAAATGTATAGGACAAAGTGGGGCTTTTACCAATTCCCCAGCTCTTCTGACAGGAAACCCCCCCTAAAAGGTGAGAATCTACTGCCAACAAGAAAAAGGAACTGGTGACGACCAGGAGGAAGAGGAACAATTCTGGAGTCCACCACAAGGAAGATTACAAATCTAAATGAAAAACATGCAAGACAAGCTAGGAGCGGTGTAGGAATACAAGGGAAATGGCATTTATCCAATGAACATCTTTTAATATTTCTGTGATGATCTCTCTCTTCCGTAGGACTGAATGTTTCATAGCCTTAAGTAGTCTCCAGCTGCTTCTGCTACAGGTCCTGCATTGTTTTTGAAATCTAGCTCTAAGCAGCCTCTGAGCCTTTTCAAAGATACAGTATGATTCAGTTGTGGGAACTATGTCTTAACCATGACATACAATAGACTATGACCACACCCCTTCCCAATTACACCTCTTCCTTTGCATTGTAACATGGCTGTGGCTAGGCCATATAGCACTTATCTTACCCCTTCCAACATTATAGGGAAACCATACCCCCCCCCCCCCCCCCCCCCCCATTTGCTTCCTTTTACAAAGGGAAAAAAAAAAAGATCTGATTCTCTCTGCCCCCCCCCCCCCCCCCCCACTTTTGTACAACTGAAGGGACCTTCTGGGCTTATGCCAGGCTCGCCCGACATGGCTACTGTCTTTTGCTGACTAGAAAATATTCAACAGATGCAGCTACCTTAATTACCCAAGTTTCTCCAGAGCCTCATTAACTCCAAATTAAAACCAAACCCTCCTCTTTCCTAAAAGGCAGAACTATACCAGCTGTTTTCATTCATGGACGCATAGTGTCAGTATATCAACTAAACAAAATTGGTAGATAGAGAAGGGTCCCAAGTCCAGTCCTGGAGTATCCCTTGCTAGTCAAGTTTTCAGGATATCCACAATGAATATGCACAACCTTATTTGCATACATTATCCATTATATGCAAATCATGCATATTCATTGCAGATATTCTGAAAAACTTCACTGGCCAGGGGTACTGCAGGACTGCACTTCAGGAAACACTGCTCTAGGAGATATCACAATATTGGCTGAAGATATCAAAAACAGAACAGCAAGAAAACTGGATGCATAGATCAGAACTTCTGAGACCTTTAGATGTAGGTACTGCCTTTCCTTGAAGCAACTTGTAATTTAAGTGAGAACATTAGCCTTTGTTAAATATTAATTCATGAAAGTGTCTGTAAGCTAGCAATATGAGTTACAGCATGTGATACTCCTAAAAATATACCAATTCCCAAATACATCTCATTGATAACACTTTTTTTTAAAATTTACATTAATATGGAATATGTTAGAGGAATACAAACTAGGAATCCGTTTTAAATGAAAATACCAGCAACTGAAACCTGCTGTTTAGTTTCAGCTGAAACAAACACCCCAATCACTTTTGCCCCCCCCCCCCTTCCCTCTCACCAGCTAAAGGCCCTACCTTTAAACCACCTGGTGGGTCTTGAGGGTCTTCAGGGCAAGAACAATCCCCGGTTGCTCTTGCCCCTGCTGGTTCCACAGCCAAAATGGCTGCCAGGACTTCCCACGGTCCCAGAAGCCATTTTGGCTGTGGAACTGGTGGGGGAAGAGCAACTGGGTATTGTTCTTGCCCTAACGACCCACTAGACTACCAAGAAGTTTAAAGGTAGGCCTGGACAGGGTGCTAAGAGTGATCATGGGAAGCTTTCAGTTTCAGTCAAAAATGTACTTGCATGAAACTCAAAACTTGGATTTCAGGTTGTTTTGGTGCTCAAACCATTTGATTGGGTTCTAGATAGACTGGAGGAACAAAAAAAAAAGACAGACATGTAGATGAGGGTGCTTTAGCTTTATTTAGGACAGTTGCCTTCTACAACTTGATACAGTAAACATCTGTCCATCTTTACAACACAAAAGAGGAGAGAGGAGGTGATCGCAAAGGCACCCCTCTAAGTTGACAAGTGAGTAGTATCGTAAGTCCCAGCAGCACATGAACACAGACTAAGGCAGCAGAAGTTGGGAGATGGAGGGAGACAGCAGCAGAGTTCACAACTCTTCATGAGAGGATAGTAAGGATGGAAGAGGCAAGGACAGTACTAGGTAGGACAAGTCTCAACATCTCCAAAACAAAACAGTTACCAAAAAAAATATATTTATATATACTGGCAAGTTGAGGTCTTGATTCTGTGTTTTCCCCTCAAACTTGTCCTCTTCTATTAGTGCAAAACCTGAATCTGTAGAGGCCTAGATATCACCTAGACAATCTGTTTCAGATCACAGTTGCCGTTTTCAGTAAGACCCTTATTTCTTTTAAGTGGCGTCTATATTTTGTTCAACTTACATTTTCAACTACTGAAAAACCGTGCAGCACACAGGTGATGCGAAGTTTCCATGGAGTGTTTATGTTAAGATCTATGAACATATGAACAAACACACCAGTGCACTTTATACATTTTTCAGCAATGACAATGTTGAATTGTTTTCTAACAGGAGTGCAGTGTAGATTCAGTAATAGGACAGAAGTACTAAAGCCCAACTGCTATATACAGATAACTATTTCTGTAACATTACTCTCCATAGATGGAGTCTAGTGCAATACCTTAACTGGATGACCAACAACATTCATACAAAGAAGGGACAGAAGAAAAGAAACAGCTAGCTAACTGAACAAAGCAACACTGTTCCATTAAATCAACAGATTAATGTCTGGGTAAGTTGATTCCCACCACCCCTTTTGCTCAATGCAGTAGTAATAAGCAAGGGACCAGGGAAAATAAATTCTGGACAGTTTTAGAAGTATAAAATCCAGTAGCAAAATGGAGACCACAGGTGTGAAATGGTCAAGACAGCAAGTGATATAGGTGAAAGTCAATCATTTCTAATTTCAAATTCTTCCTTTTCTGTTTAATGTTACTATGTATTGTTGATATAAGCTGCTAAAGACACAAAGACATCACATGCAGCTGTTGACCTAACAAAGAAAGATGGGTAAATGAGGGGAGCCTTGCTGATCTGATGTTCAATGAACTGGAACAACACGCATGGTGTTGGTGTAACCAGAGCCAGGGCGCCATCCTGTCAGTACAATGACTACATCACCAGTCTTGAAGAACCCACGGGCCTTACCTGAAAGAAAGATCACCATGTAAGAGTGCTCAGAGGTGATTAAACAAGCATTTAAACTATGGAGGAGTCGGTCTATCAGAAGCTTTTTTGTTCTACTGTTTCATTGTAGTTATGAAATGTCAATATTGTCAGACAAATTTGCCTTACTTTCCAGATAGCAAAGAAGGGTAGCTTTACCCTCAATAATCAGTCTATGGAGGGTGTAGACAGTTGTATTTAGATTTTCATGACTAGCAGAGTACATCTGTTCATAATAGGAATGAGTATTAGAGAGGTACTTCAGTGGGAATTAGTAACAGACTACTTAAGTCTTAATTTTAAATGCCTTCAGATAAATTAAGACTAACTCGTGAGGTACCCTTAATGCTACCCAAGTCTGATAAGCTTAGTTCTAATTGGTCATTGAGCTTTTGGCCTGGCAGCTTCCGCCTGCATTTTCTTTTTGGCTTCCAGCACAATTAGAACCAGCTTGTTGTGCTACTGCACCATAAGCTTTCAAGTCAGTTACTTGGGTTCTTATTTTGATATGCATCTCATCCAGTTGTTAGTGTCAAACATCAGCCAGTGGCCATATACTGTTACTTCCCTCTGGATCCTAACATCCACATTATCTATCTGGCCTTTAGATGCCACCACTGAGTTATAGCCAAAGGTATCTCCCTTCAGGGGGTGTGACCATGAGCACTACCTCATACCCTCCCAGTAGCATCCACAGCTAACCCAGTGAGCAGAAGCCTAGGCCAGAAATAAATATGGGCCTCTTCCTTGGAACTGTACAGTATTAAGTTGGGCCAGACTGGTGGCTTATTTCAAAACTAATGTTTACTGGGTGTTTTGGAAGAACATGTGACCACCATAGTTCTACACATGTGGTTGATAAACAGCTCATCTAATTCCACCATAACTGATGCTTTGTGAATGGTGGGAAAGAAAATTCATGCACACCCTGGAATACACAAGAAAAGTAAAAGGCATTGATAATATACTGAAAATTTCCCTTGTTCTAATCAAAAGAATTTCTTCTCTGCATCTAAAAAAATTTTAAGCAACAAAATGTTAACCTTCACATCCAATGGAGTTATTTTCTGCTGAAAGCAGCCTCTAGAACAGCCAAGGAAATTTAACCAAAGAGGGGCAAACTGCTTACAGGAAAGAAGGAAAAAAATAAGTCTAGACTCCTCAATGAAAGCTGGAACAGATTGTTCCCACTACAGGACAAACCAAGAATTATACATAATTCTCAAAATAGGTAAATTGTGGAAACAAGCCAATCTAGATCAGGCTTTACAGTTTAGCTTTTTCCATGGTACATTGATATAAACCCCCACAATTCTATGGCTGCCTCTAATAGATGGCATGTTATCTGGGGAAAACCAATGTTTCCAGCATCATATATAACTGATAGGAACAAACATGCACAAATGTCAAACACGGAGAACTTTTTTCAGGAGCCTACAACAGCAAGGAATGGAAGTGGATTATTCAACATACCAACTTCCATAGCAAAGTTCACCCGGAGATCCACATCTTCAGCCCACACATCATGAACAGGCTCTTTACACAGAACTGGAAAAATCCCACGATACAGGTGGGCTTGGCGAGCAGTCTGTCCATTACGGGTTACAGCAATGATGGGGGCACGTGGACGATACCTAGACACTAGGTGAGCAGACCTGAAAGAACAGAAGTGCCAGACCCAAATGAGAGAGAATTTAAGCGTATAAAGGAATCAGCAGGGGTGTGGCTATTTAAGACTGGCATTTCTGCCAAAAAGGCAGGCCAGAGATTCCTTTACTAGGAACAGTTCATTGGACTGTTTGCCAAACTCACTCCCCTCACAGGAAAGTATATACAAGCAAAAAAACACAGCATTCAAGGTTACTAGATTAATAGATCCTCTGTATATTTGAAGCATAGGTCAGCATGAATGTCAGAACAGGAAATGCACAGCACTCCATAGACCATTTGTGATAAGTAAAACACACTCTGGTTAATGACATTTTCTCTGTATACTTCCCCATGATCTCAGGGGCCACAAAATTCAATGCTGGACCGCAGTTGGCCAGTTGCCCACCCTTGGTTTAAAGCATGTCAATCTGGGGGTGCTTCAACTGAAATTTGGCCACCACATTATCTGGTTTCCTTGTGCTACAGGGCCCAACACACCCTTCACCCTCAGAATCTTGTATAGCAGGCAGGATGAGTAACAGCCATAACAATGTGAAGGTACACACTGAAGCTGTAGAACAGGACAGATTCCCCCTCCCCAGATAATAGCCTAAAAGGTCTAAGCATATACAATTTCACAGCTTCAGTGGAATTTAAGCTTACCACTAGGGTTGTACCAAATAGTCATTTAATTTGGGCCCAAATAGCCAGTGATTTGACAATTCTAATCTGGGGCTCTGTGCTAGATCTTTCTGGGAACCCCCCCCCCCCCAACCCCACAATCTCTAATTTCACTTTGCTTCTTTTATTTGTTATGTTAAAGCTCAACAACATTTGTATTTAGAATTCATATTTGGCTGAATAATATTTTTTGATTTGTATTTGGCTGAATAGTAAAATATGCTATTTGGTACAGCTCTACTTACCATCACCATTAAAACCCTTAATTCTACAGAGGATCCCAATTATGTACGGCATAACATGAAACACTAAATTAACCTTAGTGATGACAAATTAGACATGTCAGATCCCCTTTGATCAAAAGGATATAGTACCTGAGAACATACATGCCTCCTCTACATGTAAAAGTGTTTCAAATCAGGTACATATTTCATAAAAATAAAGTTTGCATTGATTACAGCAATTAAGAACCACTTTTCATTCTGTTCTGGTTTGTTGCCTGTACATTGGAGCTTCAATAGGCAGAGTATATCTGTGGTGGAAACTTGCTATATACTATCAGGCATATTTCAAACCTATGGAACTTTAGAAGGCTAAGTGCTTTGAAAATGAGCCCCAAGGAGACCAGCACGGAAAGTGCTGTGAATAGGAGGAAGCATTCAAATCCTTGGAAGATAGGGTTGGACATAAATGAATTACAAAAACATGGAAGCAGCTAGGCTTCTGTAAGTTTTTCTGCAAATTAGACCAAGGATTACATATCTGGCAGGCCTATATTGAGAAATGTACTCTTCCACTCCAATTTTTGGGTTAAGAACATTTCAATTTGCCTTCTTAGTAAGAAAACTGTATTAATCTATTTAATTTGACTTTGACAAGATTAAACAGGACACACGCCTAGATAATTAATCCAATGGGCATCATATATGGCTCTATTATCAAATGACACTGGACTAAGCAGTATAAATGCAAAGCATCTGGCAGAATAACCTTTATTTTTAAGGTCTTCAGTCCTAAGAGGTACTTTTTAGAACATGAAAGGAAACCTAGTTAAGGGCAAAAAACTCAAAAATTTAGATCACTGGACAGGCCACTACTCTTTCACATCCCTGAGTGTGGAATGAGGTCACCTCTCTTGCCCCCTCTCCCCCCAAAAAAGTTTTAGTTCCTAGGCCTTTAACATTTGCCAAGGACTTTTAAAGCTCCTTTCTAGAGCACAAGTCTCCGTCTTACCTGTTTCAGTATTGTGTATAATATTTACCCAATTTGTCTAATAGATATTAAGAACGTGACAACACCCTGTGTGCCGCCAGCCTTACAAATGTTTGCTGTCTCTGCTTGTGGTACTAAACTCAAAATGGAACACAAGGTCACAACTGTGTTGCTTGCCATCACAGTTATCTACAAAAAAAGATAGTTTGTTACAGTAATTGTTCACTATACTGATTAGTTTGGAGGTGTCTGAACTCCCAATTTGCCAATAAAGACTAAAATATCTTACTAAGACAGACTGTATAACATTTGAAACGATTGTCAGCTATTTAGCTTGATTTGTTCCAATACAATATTTAGATCCAGTAGCTTAGTTTTGGAACTGGCGATTTAGGAGTCACACTTCAGACTAAACACTTGCTACAGTACAGTTAAACTCATGGAAGGAACACAAGGTGGTTTCTACTGAAGCAAACGAGTGCTTTATGACTACCAATGCTGGGTAGCAATCTGCACAGCTGTATTTCAGTTGTCTCGTTTCTTGTCCATCCCAAAATATGCACTGCCACTTGGACCTCCTACCTTCCAGATTTGGTGAGAACGATAATGGCCCCACTGAAGCACTTGAAGGAGGCCTCCACAGCACCAATGGCAGCAGCTTCGGTGGGATCTTGGGTCAGAGGGGACACACGGCGAAGTTCCTCAAACAGCTGCCTGTGAAAGATGGCGGCCTCTGCCTCACGGGCAATCTAAAAAGATCAACATGCATGCGGAGGGGGAAAAGACTATTCATGTTGTTCAGCACTCCAAACAGAGTGGAGCAAGATGGGGTGGGGAAAGAATGGCTTAAAAAACAGGGATGTCACAGCAATAGAGTGTTGTCAACCGAGACAAGAGCACCATCTTCAAACTGATGAAAGAATGCAAAAGTCCTTCTCTTTGTGGATGCACCCTTCAGCATGTTAAAATGAGCTCTTGCTGCCAACATCTGCCATGTTCCCTCCTCATCCCTTCACACCACACTCCCCACATGATCATGTGCAACTGCCAGACACTCTTGCTCTGCTTCCAGTACCTACCTCACTTGGATGAATGAAACAAGCTCTAAACCAGACACTGTTATAAGAAGCAAACTGCCAACTAGATTAACAGTGGAACTATAAATATGACTATTGTGTATATAAAAGCCACCACTTTTCAGAAAAGTGGTCAAATATACAGATCAGAAAAAAAAATACTGGGACTGGAGTCTTTACTGAACAGATCAGGTAGACCAAAATACAGAACATTATAAAAATAACCTGTACCTGTCAATACAAAGCAGGCAAGTACAAAGTACCTGCTAGCACTCATTTCCAAATTTTACAAAACTGATATTTTGTAGTCATTTCCAGAGCTATGACTGTGAATTTCTCTTCAGAGAAATGACAAAGTAAAACACTCTTCAAAACCCAAAACCCACAATGAAGTTCCACTATATGCATAAACTATTGAAAAAAATCATGAGACAGTTTTGAATTTTGAGCAATACCAGCATCTGGTTGAGGCTAGTTTCATCTCCTGTGGAAGGAAAGTATACATTTTCAAAATGTCTTCACACAAATACAGCTATGAGTAATCCTTTCTTTAGAGCCCTACCTGCCGGAGTAGAATTTAACCACCACTGTGGTAGTCACAGTTCTCTCCTCATGCTTCTGAGCCCTACCTGCCAGACTCTGTCAGAACTATCACAGATGCAGCTAAGCACTTAAAAGAGGCCTCCACGGCGCCTACTGCAATGGCCTCAGCAGGGTCCCTGGAGCTAGAGGAGCGGAAAAGTTCTTCAAACTGCAGGCGGTGAAAAGTGGCGGCCTCAGCCTCACGAGCTATCTGCAGGCCAGAACAGGGGAGACAAGAGAGGCAACAGGAGGGAGAAGAAAAAAGAGGGAACACACACCAGAGAGAAGAGAAAGCATGTAATGTTATCTAGCTCATTTATGCACCGCACTCGTCATTAGTGGTAGGGTGGGGAAGCTTCCCGTTAAGGCTTATGTAAATTTTGGGGCTAAGAGGTTGCCATAGTATAGCCAACCTTTAACACCAAAAATTATGTCCTTCACAGCTCCAATGCTATATAGACCACCCCTATTCTTGCTACTGACTAGACATGCTACTGAAGAATATCTGGAGTGATTAAAGAGCAGTTATAGCTACTCCAAGACTAGGAACCAGTTATGAAGAGATTCTGTAGATCTGACTAAGGAAGGGGACAACTGGTTTTGCACTTTGGAGAAGCTATGGAATGAGGAAGAATTTGATGTTAAGATACACTGCAAAACACAAATACTCTCCTCAAGTTTCCTTGGACCATTTTCCTGACAGCGCTTAGGCAGCTGCGCCACCCTACCCCACCTCCAAAAAGGATACTACTATTGTGGCATCAATCCTCCTTATAAGGCTACATGGCTTTATACCTCTTCCAGTCTTTGAAAAATACAGCAGCAGCATTTCATGACCACTTCCTACTGGGTCACACTAGCTGCCCTTTACAACTTTATAAGTAGTATTTGTTTTAGCTTAACTCAGCAGGTCTAATGCTAGGCTGAGAGCATTTTCTTTGTGTAGGGCCTGTGTGCTAGAATTTCATGAGGGAAGCAGGCTGCTTATTCATTATTTACACTGTCATCATTCTATCAGCCACAAAAAATGATGGGAAGGTGTCATCCTATTATCAAAGATCTCAAGTTTCCTATAGAAGTATTGCCCTCCAAGAAATGTCCATTACATGGGGTGGTATGCCCAGATCAAGCATGAAAAACAAACTTTTGTATGAAAAAGGGGAATGTGTTTAAGTAGCTGCTTTATAACCTTGTAAGGTAGGATATGCCACTAAACACTAAGCATGCAACATAGACAGAAGGCAAAGAATGAGTTTCTCATTTGCAGTGTTGCAACCCAACTCCATGAGATGAATTTGTTCTATTAATCCAGTCTTGGTTTTTCCCCCAATGCTGTTTGGATCTCTTATGTTACAGTGGGGAGAAAAAAAACCCCTCAAGACTAGACTAGTGTCTTACGACAACATGGAATCAAGCTAGTAACACTGTAGAATGTTTTGTTCTCTGAAGATGAAGACTATATAGAATGGAAAATGTTGTGTAAGAACAGTTAGCAAGTTTACTTACAATGTATGAATTTTAGTATTTGGCATTATGGCTCGAGAACTTTGAGAACAAACCACCCTTCAATTAGAATTAGTGTATCTCAAAAAAGATAGTTTGTCCATCAAGAAAAAGTGGAAATACTTCCATAGCTATGGAAATAATTTAGCTCCTACAATTCCCCCTCCTCTATCTCAGTACCAGATGCTTCTGGACCTCCTATGGAAATTTAAGACTTATTACTAATCTTACGATTTTGTCCACTAAACTGCTTGATATCAAAAAGCCCTATTTTCCATCTGGCATAATATGGCATATGGATTTAGAGCCTATACATTACATCGGAGACAACCTCCCCCCCCCCCCCCCCCAAGACATTACATGCTACTTGTTAAAATGAGACTAAGGGGCATCTTTTTTTTTTTTTAAGTGCTACATATTGGACCCTATGTTTGGCTAAAAACTTTACCTAATTTAAGGATGTAAATCATCTTACTGGGGTAAACCGTGAAAACAGCCATTGGCGAATGTGTCCTGCAGCAGTTTGGTGCCTTCTTGCCAAATAGTTCACCTTGCAAGAGGACCTGAACAGCTCTATCAAAATCTTGGTGTATGAAGGTGTTCGAGGCTCACCTCTTTTGCCCACTCCAACTGGAATGTTAATAAAATGGGCATTACATTGCAACAGAAGGGAATAAAAACACTTATGCTGATTTTCTATGGATTTAAAACTATTTCGTGAAATTTATGACTGAGCTCATTTAAAAATAAATCCAGATAAACGTTCTGCGAGTAGGGCCTCATGCTATGGAAGTTTCTTGTATGCAAGTTTAACTGGTGCTGATGTATTGATTAGATATGAGAATACTGTTAGCTGTCTGGATAGATTCTGCATTAGCTATGGTACTTCATATCAAGATGGCTTTTGAAAGTTAAAATTTAAATAGAATGAGTAAGATACCAAGCATCTACTATACCATTATTGGACTACAGTAATAGTTTTATTGGTATTACCAGTGAAACTATTAAGAATGCAGGTTATGAAGGTGGTTGCTGCGAAATTGATATCAGTAGGTAAGCAACAGATCATGCTACTCTTGTATGTCAACTACACTGTCTTCCTATCCAAGCCAGGCCAGGATCAAATTTAAAGTACTTACTTTTATTGTTGTTTGTAAATGGTTTGTCTGTTATCTTGTATGTTTGGTGTCTGTATATCTCTTGAGCAGGGACTGTCCTTCCCCATGTTTAAACTTGTACAGCACTGCGTAACCCTGGCAGAGCTATAGAAATGCTAAGTAGTAGTAGTAGTATATCTTCTTGTTAGGCACCTTCAATCCTTGCAAGAACTGTAATTGATTAGGCCTACTCCACATGTATCATTTAGTAAGCCCATTTGGTAAGGGTCCTGAACTATGAAACTACCATTTGGTTATTTTAAAATTTGAGCAACCTGGTGACTTCTGGTGATGCCACGAGGGTGAGCAGATGCTGATTGTATCTGCTCTTCTCCCTGTTCTGTTCATGACCTGAGTTTTGTGATTTACCTGCTAAAATTCTTGCCCCATGCATTTTTGGTCCTCCCTAGTCAGCAGTGTGTTTGAGCTGTAAGCACTTCTCATGACCATGAAATCGGTGAGAAAAGATCAAGAGTACACCAAACAGGGAGAGGCCAACATGGACGGCCAAACTCACTGCTGAGGTTTCGGCGGCTGTGGAAGCTGCAATTGATCACAAGCTGCAACAATTCTTTGATAAAATCAACTCGGCCCATGAGAGCCTGACAGCATGGTGCTGAACTCAAAGATACTCAGCAACGGGTTAGTACTGTAGAGGACAAGCTGGCAAGTGTGGAGACACTTAGAAACCCTCTGGCTACTAAGGTTGCCAGACAGAATCCTTAGAGTTGGTTGGTTTTCTAGAAACTTTATTCCCTCAATCTTTGCAGCTGGGCACTCATCATAGACCTTTCGGGGTGGAAAGAGCTCACAGACTTGGCACTAAGGGCACAGTAGGGACCCAACCCAGAGTGGCGATATTGAAGGTTTTAAATTATACCCATAAGGTCAACATTCTGCAAGCCTTATGATCTGGAAAAATGTTAACATATGAAAAAAAAAATGTTTCCAGGATTACTCTGACTGTAGCCGCAAGGCGCTGTGAGTTTGCGCAAGTGTGCTCTGCTCATTTTGCTAAACGTGTTAAATTCGCACTACTATACCCGACACGGTTGTGGGTAGTTAGCAATGGACAACCACACTGACACGGCTGCTGCTGCTCATTCCTTGTTGGCTTCATTGGACACTCGGGACTCTTCAGAAACCGACTTGGCTGGCCACAGCCTGATTGTGTGTGTAAAGGTAATTTACATGGTTTCCACCTTAAAAATTAGCTCCTGGAATGTTGAAGGTATACACTCTCCTATTAAAATGTACAAAGATATAGAGCTGAAGACACAAAAATTGCACATGGCATGTCTGCAGGAAACATCTGTCAGACATTGAACATCAGAAGTTGAGTAACGGTGGGTGAAAAGTTTATTACTCTGGTACTACCAATAGTGCAGGGGTTGCCATACTGTTTAGTAAATTCCTCATACTATTAACAAGGTTAACAGGATCAGTAGCAGATATAGCTGGATACATTTTGATGTTCAGGGTACTGAACTAGTGTTACTTAATTTCTATATACCTATTATTTCAACAATTAATGAAGCTATGCACACCCTATCTTCATTTACCATTAATGGTGGTTGGAGATTTTAATTCTATTATGAATCTGCAGATGTACCACATGGGTGGAGTTGTAGGGGAGTCAGTCCTGGTGATCATAGGTCAACGTGAGGATTGAATAATTTTGTAAAGCTTTGGACCTAGTAGATGCATGGAGAATATTGTATCCATTAAAAAGATTGCACCCATGTGGACATGCACATTCCTCCATGTCATGCACTGATCTTATGTTGTGACCTCATTACCATTTCCCAGGGTTCTGTGGGCAGAGATTGGACTACCGTGTTTGTCATTTATACAATTGTATGGCTGGAACTTTGGGGATTTCAGGCTGAGCCTTTAACTAAATCCTGGTGTATTCTAAATCACTTGTATTGGGATGAAATTCATTGGCAACATATAATTAAAGGAAGGCTTATGTAGAAGATAATATGGTTCATGCTCTGGATCCTCTACCGCTCTGGGAAACAGCTACGGCAGTTTTAAGGGGAGAAACGATAGCATATGTAGTGGGAAAACAGAGAGGCTGTTAGAGTTACTATATTTACAAAATCAAATAGACAAACACACAACAATGCCTGTCCACTGGAAAGTTGGTTGATAGAGATGACCTTTTGGCAGCTAGAGTGGCTTTAAATGTCAAAGTACATAATACTATGTGCTCTTATAAATATTAAGAATATAAATCATACAAATATAGAGATCACACAAGAAAACCTCTTGTCCATCTGGTTCAGCCATTGATAGTCCCCACTTTTGTAGAGGCATATTATTCAAAATGCAATTGGTTACTGAAAGGGAAAGGATAACCAAGCTTTTCAAAATTCTTTATCAAAAGCAAAATATTTCTCTAGAGGATAGTCTAAAGTCCTTACATTCTCCAATTACTGCAGTGGAAATAAGGCAGCAGGTTAAGCAAGCCCAGGTTTCTAAAGCACCAGGCCTGGATGGGATGACTGCAGAGTTCTACAAGATTTTGCAGGACTATATTGTGCTACCTCTGGCAGAATATAATGAGACGGTTAAGAGCAGAGCATTCCACCCTCGTGATAATTATTCTTTAATAGTGGTGCTGCTGATGCCAGGTAGGAATCCGGCCTTACTATGGACCTACTCCCCTTTATTAATTTAGAATTAAAATTGATTGCTAAAATACTAGCTACTAGATTGGCCAAGCTGTTGCCCAGGGCCATCCACACTGATCAGGTGGGTTTCATGCAAGGGCAACAAGCAGTGTGGAATGTCCACCGGGTTACAGCTGCTATGGGACATAATGCTGCTCATACAATCCCTGCCCTCGTAGTTAGTTTAGATGCTCACAAAGTTTTTGATTGTGTAAATTGGGATTTTCTGTTTCAATTACTGGATAAATATGGTTTTGAGGGTTATTTAGATATGATCTGAATTTTATATACTAATCCCCTATCGGCAGTTTTGGTTAATGGTCAGATAAGTATTGCCATACTGGGAAAGACCAAAGGTCCATCAAGCCCAGCATCCTGTTTCCAACAGTGGCCAATCCAGGTCACAAATACCTGGCAAGATCTCAAAAAAGTATAAAACATTTTATACTGCTTATCCCAGAAATAGTAGATTTTCTCCAAGTCCATTTAATAATGGTCTATGGACTTTTAGGAAGCCGTCCAAACCTTTTTTAAAAACTCTGCTAAGCTAACCGCCTTTACCACATTCTCTGGCAACAAATTCCAGAGTTTAATTACATGTTGAGTGAAGAAACATTTTCTACGATTTGTTTTAAATTTACTACATTGTAGCTTCATCGCATGCCCCCTAGTCCTAGTATTTTTGGAAAGCGTAAACAGACGCTTCACATCTACCCATTCAACTCCACTCATTATTTTAGAGACCTCTATCATATCTCCCCTCAGGCACCTTTTCTCCAAGCTGAAGAGCCCTAGCCGCTTTAGCCTTTCCTCATAGGGAAGTCGTCCCATCCCCTTTATTACTTTCGTCACCCTTTTCTGCACCTTTTCCAATTCCACTATATCTTTTTTTGAGATGCAGCGACCAGAACTGAATACAATATTCGCAGTGCGGTCACACCATGGACCAATACAAAAGCATAACATCCTCATTTTTGTTTTCCACTCCTTTCCTAATACCTAACACTCTATTTGCTTTCTTATCCGCAGCAGCACACTAAGCAGGCAGCTTCAAAGTATCAACAACGACACCCAGATCCCTTTCTTGGTCCGTGACGCCTAACGTGGAACCTTGCATGACGAAGCTATAATAATTCGGGCACCTTGTTCCCACATGCATCACTTTGCACTTGCTCACATTAAACGTCATCTGCCAGACTCCCAGTCTCGTAAGGTCCTCTTGTAATTTTTCACAATCCTCCCGCGATTTAATGACTTTGAATAACTTTGTGTCATCAGCAAATTACCTCACTAATTACTCCCATCTCTAGGTCATTTATAAATATGTTAAAAAGCAGCGGTCCCAGCACAGACCCCACTAATTACCCATCTCCATTGAGAATACTGACCATTTAACCCTACTCTGTTTTCTATCTTTTAACCAGTTTTTAATCCACAATAAAACACTACCTCCTATCCCATGACTCTCCAATTTCCTCTGGAGTCTTTCATGAGGTACTTTGTCAAACGCCTTCTGAAAATCCAGATACACAATATCAACCGGCTCACCTTTATCCTCATGTTTGTTCACCCCTTCAAAGAAATGTAGTAGATTGGTGAGGCAAGATTTTTCTTCACTAAATCAGACTCACCGGTCTATAATTTCCAGGATCTCCTGTGGAAGCTTTTTTAAAAATCGGCATTTATTGGCCACCCTCCAATCTTCCGGTACCACACTCGATTTTAAGGATAAATTACATATTTCTAACAATAGCTCCGCAAGCTCATTTTTCAGTTCTAACAGTACTCTGGGATGAATACCATCCGGTCCAGATTTGCTACTCTTCAGTTTGTAGAACTGCCCCATGATATCCTCCAGGTTTACAGAGAATTCATTAAGTTTCTCCGACTCGTCAGCTTCAAATACCATTTCCGGCACCGGTATCCCACCCAAATCTTCCTCAGTGAAGACCGAAGCAAAGAATTTATTTAATCTCTCTGCTACGGCTTTGTCTTCCCTGATCGTCCCTTTTACTCCTCGGTCATCTAGCGGTCCAACCGATTCTTTTGCCGGCTTCCTTCTTTTAGTATACCTAAAAAATTTTTACTATGTTTTTGCCTCCAACGCAATCTTTTTTTCAAAGTCCCTCAGCCTTCCTTATCAGCGCTTTGCATTTGACTTTACATTCCTTATGCTGTTTTATTATTTTCAGTCAGTTCCTTCTTCCATTTTCTGAAGGAGTTTTTTTTTAGCTCTAATAGCTTCCTTCACCTCACTAACCACGCTGTTTGGTCTTCCGTCCTCCTTTTTTAATACGCAGAATATATTTGGCCTGCGCTTCCAGGATGGTGTTTTTGAACAGCATCCACGCCTGATGTAAATTTTTGACCCTCGCAGTCGCTCCTCTAAGTTTTTTTCCCTCACTGTTCTTCTAATTTTATCAAAGTCTCCTTTTTTTAAAGTTAAACGCTAATGTATTTGGTTTCCTATGTATACTTACTTCAAAGCTAATATCAAATCCGATTTTATTATGATCACTGTTATCAAGCAGCCCCAGCACCATTACCTCCTGCACCAGATCATGCGCTACACTAAGATCTTGAGTTTTTTTTTCCTTTGGTATGGGGTATGCGACAAGGGTGTTCCTTGTCCCTCCTTTTATTTATTCTTTGTGGAGCTATTGCTTGTTACTTTAAGGGAGGCAGCCTCAATCCAGGGTTTGACAATTGGGACCAAGAAGTTCGCTGTATGACTTTTGCTGATGATCTGCCTTTGTTAACCAACTCAAAATTCATTGTTGACGGCTTTATTCTCTTATACGTCAACATGGACAGGTATCTGGGTTGAGCTTAAATTTAAATACATCTGAAGCTATGCCCTTGGGTAGCTATAGCTATGAATATTGGTCTGAGATGTCTCTGCTTAAACAGGTGGAGTACAAAAAAATATCTGGTGATATATTTGACTGCATCTGTGGCCAGAGCTTATTCTGAAAATGTCACTAATCTACTGAATACATCTCAGCACGTCCTGATATTGTGGACGCCTTTACCATTGGGTTTGAGAGGCCGAATAGCGCTGTTCAAGATGGTGCTGTTACCTAAGTGGCTATATGTACTACAGACCTTCCTGATGTTTCTAACAAGCATTATAAAAAAACCCCAAAACACTCTGTACTATGCAAATTTCTCTGGAATAAGATACCTCGTGCCACTTTACACCACTTGGCGCTACCTACGGGATGGGCAGCCTGTCGCTCCAAGATCTTCGGTATTACAATGTGGCTTGCTTGATGAGATTTGGTGGATTGGATTAACGGTACCAACTGCTTTACACCGCTTTCTGTGGAACAACTGGTGGTACCTGTGCATCTTTTATCTTACCTACTCATTAAATCACTATTTGATATTTGCTATGCAACAGCATCCAATACTGAAGTCTATGAGGCAGGGTTGGCATTTGCTCTGTAGGAAGCTGAAGGTAACACCACGCACCACAATACTGCTTATGTGGGGCAATAAATATCTAGATCAGGATGGTTCCAAGTGGTATTTGAGAAGATGGCATAGCCATGGACTGTTATATTAAATACTTAATTACAGAGATTGGTACTATGAAGTCATTTGAACTGGTTCAAAAATTAGATTGGTATGCTTATTGCCAAGTAAAGCATTACATATATTGATGGATTGGTGGAAGATATGGCTGATTTGGTAACAAACCTTTATTCTGTCTTGTCAGACTAAAAGGCCTCCATCTTCTCATGAAATATAGTAAAGTGCTTGTGAATCACTGCCAATACAGGAACAGCAATACAAGTTTTTATTGAGGATCTATGTGGCCCCAGGATAGGCATTTAAGGCTGGTTTTCAGCTACAGCTGAATGTCCTCAATGTTACTTTACTCCAGCTACGTTAAACTCACACGTTTTGGTCTTGTGATGGTATACTGTGGTGAAATGGTTAATTTTCCAGCATATGAATAATAAGAATATTTCATGAAGTGTATTTCTCTAGTTTGGCCAGCAGGTGGTGCATGTTTATGTTTAAAGCTGTTAAGAAATGACTATTCCCTCTTTAGTAGACAGTAACCTGCAGTGAAGTGGCCAGCTACTTTTAAAAAATGTTCTGGGTTCTGGCCCAGGAGCTCAAATTCAGTCTGGAAATACTGGATTTTTCACCAGTCTCAGTTTGGAAGTAGAGAGAAAGATCTCTTTACTGAGACCCTGTGAGCAGTTACATTCTGTAACCTGTGAGCAGCTATTTCCTGTACTTCCCAGGCACTATCCAGGTAGAGATAAAAATGTTTAGATATTAACTTGATCCATCCATATTCAGTTACCTCCTGTTTTCTGTTTCATCGTTCTAATTTTTCATGACAAAACTCTGCTTGTCTGGACTAAGAATCCTGGTGGTTTGTGTTTTGGGTCTGTAGGTGCTTTTTAGGAACTGTGGGACCACTGGGAGTGTAGGCTCAGTGCCCTAGAAATCACTGGGGAATACCTTGAAAGTGGGACACTCGCCCAGAGGTGGTTGGGTCCCAGTTGATGGGAGGAGGGTGCTAGTGTAGAGCACATGCCCAGGTGCAGGCAGACCTGAACTGTGCTGGGAATTAGCAGTAGGGTTAGCCCCAGGCAAGTGGCTAAGCGTTTACATATACAAATGTCCTGGAAGAATATACTGGGCTACTTGCACTGTTCTGTATAACGTTTACCACTGAGGGCAGATATACAGCTGTTTTCTAATTTCTTCTCCTTGGGATTGCAGACTGGGACTAATTTACTAAAAAAGGCTTTTATTTTGGCTTGAAAATGTATTTTGAGAAATTGGAGACAAATCACATCCACCAACACTGACTGAATGGAGGAATGAACTGAATTATTTATTGACTGGATGATAGGAGGGGTTTTCTCAAAGTGCCTTGTTGAATATGTGAAGGCTGCTTCTGGTGTGTTGGATATGCAGTGCTGGAGTGAGAAGGGGGGATGCTTTTGTTTTCTTGGTAAAGGTCATCAAGAATGATGTAGGTAACTCCTATCTTTGTTGTAACCTGGTGTTTCCGGGGTTTTGAGGGTAGGGAAAGGGGTATTTGAGGGCTGGGAGTTATTGTAATTTCTGTCTGGAGTTAAATCAGCATAGTATATTATACTGTTTGGTACTTTGATGTGTCATACTGCTTTCTTTTACTCAAAAAATAAGAAAAATTAAAAAAAAATTTGAGCTGTCAAACTGATCCCTGAAAATGTATCTATTCTCTTTTTAACCTATTACAATTTGAGATTTCATGTACCTCAATTTCTAATACATTTGTATTTGATATTTTTTATTGAAATCTGCTTTGAACTGATGGCTAAAGTGGACTATAAATATTGAAATGAAATCAACTTATCATAGATGTAGTTTCCTAAAGTTAAGCAACTAGTGCAGAAAATCAGTGCTAATTTTCATGGCTGTGGAGTCAGTCAAGGTTAGTAAAAAGGTACTAACTCCAACAATAAAATGATAACTGTAGATCCATCCATCCATTTTATCCAGGACAAGAGGTTAAAAAAAAAAAAAAAAAAAAAGTTATATCTACCAGTATTTTAGATCCAGAACAAGGTCATATCTTGTTTATGCTGACTCAAGGGGCTTTTCCTCAGCGGAAATGTTCCATAATACTTAACCCGAATCCCTAAGAGCACCTCGGCATCATTGGGAGACGTTACTAATTACAGGCCCGTTGCTTCTATCCCATTGTTGACTAAGGTAATGAGGGAATAGTTGGTACTTAGCTTATGAACCACCTTTCCTCTTTCTCCCTCTTGCATAAATCCCGGTCAGGCTTTAGGCCTCGTTATAGTAGCAACAGTCTTGACCACCCTCAACATCTGATTTTAGGAAAGCAGTCTATGCTTTTAGGCCTGTCAGTCTGGATAATGTGGGAATGTCAACCAATGGTTTTACGGCTTCCTAAAATCTAGATCGTTATCAGGTGTTGTCAGGTTCTCTCACCTTCCTGGTCTCCAGACTGTGGGGTGCCACAGGGCTCGCTGCTTTCCTATTCAATGTTACGATGGCTCCATTAGGTGAAAGGCTAGAGGCAGCAGCATTCTGTACTTTTATTTACACAGACGTCAATCTATATCCCTTTCAAGACTGGTCTTCCAGAAATTATCCCAAGATTAAGCTTGGCCAGGATCTGCTGGAATCCTGGGCTTCCGAATTTAAGTACATATGTACTTAAGTACATAAGTGATGCCATACTGGGACAGACCAAAGGTCCATCAAGCCCAGTATTTCTAACAGTGGCCAATCCAGGTCACAAGTACCTGGCAAGATCCCAAAACAGTACAATACATTTTATGCTTCTTAAGTTTAAGCTAAACAGAGAAAATTTCTTGTGGTAACCTACCCTTTTGACCGTACCACATAATTTTACTACCGACTTGTCATAACCCCTAGACTCTACACTTAGGGTACCAGTGTATTAATTGACTGATCACCTCACATTCGAGTCTCAGGTTTCCTCAGTAGTGAAGTAAAGAGGTGTGTTAGCCGTGTTAGTCCACTCTTAAAGATAATCAATAGAAATCAAACAAAATTAAAATGATACCTTTTTTATTGGACATAACTTAATACATTTCTTGATTAGCTTTCGAAGGTTGCCCTTCTTCATCAGATCAGAAATAAGCAAATGTGTTAGCTGACATTGTATATAATAGTCCCTCATAGATGGTCTAGCAGGGTAGACTATGGAATGCTTTAAAGTCCCAATGCACATCTCCTACCCACCCTCTCTAGCGTGTCCCCATGTTACATTTACCCTTTCAAGAGTCAAATAGAAAAATCAGATGCCCCAGGCATGCTGATTGAACCTTAAACCAACAGATGTGCCTGAAAGCACAGGTTCCTCTCTGGTAGGGAGAAAGCAAGTCCCTGTACTAAGGTGTTCTTGGCCAATCCAAAGCAATCACCACCACTAGATGCCAGTGCTTCTCTAGCTTTTGAAGGACTGCATATGAGCTGCCATGGTGTAAACATACCCCATTTTTGGCCATAGTTGAATTAAGGCTTCTATTTCTTTTGATACTGAGCATACTAACTGGCCAGGGGGGCTGTACAGGGTTCTTAAGTGAAGACAGAACGTTGTAGTTCATCAGCACAAGCCAAGCATCTGGACTGGTACAGTAGGACAAGGAAGCTTTTTGATTTGCGTTCCACTAGGCTGCCCCCCCCCCCCCCCCCCAATTTATGGTTGGTCTATCAGCATGCATTCATAGGTTAAAACTTAGCACATGTTGAATAAAGCGAATGCTACATACCTGTAGAAGGTATTCTCCGAGGACAGCAGGCTGATTGTTCTCACTGATGGGTGACGTCCACGGCAGCCCCTCCAATCGGAAACTTCACTAGCAAAGTCCTTTGCTAGCCCTCGCGCGCCCGCGCGCACCGCGCATGCGCGGCCGTCTTCCCGCCCGAAACCGGCTCGAGCCGGCCAGTCCAGTATGTAGCAAGACAATACACTTCAAGGGAAGACACAACTCCAAAGGGGAGGCGGGCGGGTTTGTGAGAACAATCAGCCTGCTGTCCTCGGAGAATACCTTCTACAGGTATGTAGCATTCGCTTTCTCCGAGGACAAGCAGGCTGCTTGTTCTCACTGATGGGGTATCCCTAGCCCCCAGGCTCACTCAAAACAACAACATTGGTCAATTGGGCCTCGCAACGGCGAGGACATAACTGAGATTGACCTAAAAAATTTACCAACTAACTGAGAGTGCAGCCTGGAACAGAACAAACAGGGCCCTCGGGGGGTGGAGTTGGATCCTAAAGCCCAAACAGGTTCTGAAGAACTGACTGCCCGAACCGACTGTCGCGTCGGGTATCCTGCTGCAGGCAGTAATGAGATGTGAATGTGTGGACAGATGACCACGTCGCAGCTTTGCAAATTTCCTCCATGGTGGCTGACTTCAAGTGGGCTACCGACGCAGCCATGGCTCTAACATTATGAGCCGTGACATGACCCTCAAGAGCCAGCCCAGCCTGGGCGTAAGTGAAGGAAATGCAATCTGCTAGCCAATTGGATATGGTGCGTTTCCCTACAGCCACTCCCCTCTTGTTGGGATCAAAAGAAACAAACAATTGGGCGGACTGTCTGTGGGGCTGTGTCCGCTCCAGATAGAAGGCCAATGCTCTCTTGCAGTCCAATGTGTGCAGCTGACGTTCAGCAGGGCAGGAATGAGGACGGGGAAAGAATGTTGGCAAGACAATTGACTGGTTCAGATGGAACTCCGACACAACCTTTGGCAGAAACTTAGGGTGAGTGCGGAGGACTACTCTGTTGTGATGAAATTTGGTGTAAGGGGCCTGGGCTACCAGGGCCTGAAGCTCACTGACTCTACGAGCCGAGGTAACTGCCACCAAGAAAATGACCTTCCAGGTCAAGTACTTCGGATGGCAGGAATTCAGTGGCTCGAAAGGAGGTTTCATCAGCTGGGTGAGAACGACATTGAGATCCCATGACACTGTAGGAGGCTTGACAGGGGGCTTTGACAAAAGCAAACCTCTCATGAAGCGAACAACTAAAGGCTGTCCTGAGATCGGCTTACCTTCCACTTGGTAATGGTATGCACTGATTGCACTAAGGTGAACCCTTACGGAGTTGGTCTTCAGACCAGACTCAGACAAGTGGAGAAGGTATTCAAGCAGGGTCTGTGTAGGACAAGAGCGAGGATCTAGGGCCTTGCTGTCACACCAGACGGCAAACCTCCTCCAATGAAAGAAGTAACTTCTCTTAGTGGAGTCTTTCCTGGAAGCAAGCAAGATGCGGGAGACACCCTCTGGCAGACCCAAAGAGGCAAAGTCTACGCCCTCAACATCCAGGCCGTGAGAGCCAGGGACTGGAGGTTGGGATGCAGCAGAGCCCCTTCGTCCTGCGTGATGAGGGTCGGAAAACACTCCAATCTCCACGGTTCTTCGGAGGATAACTCCAGAAGAAGAGGGAACCAGATCTGACGCGGCCAAAAGGGAGCAATCAGAATCATGGTGCCTCGGTCTTGCTTGAGTTTCAACAAAGTCTTCCCCACCAGAGGAATGGGAGGATAAGCATACAGCAGACCTTCCCCCCAATCCAGGAGGAAGGCATCCGACGCCAGTCTGCCGTGGGCCTGAAGCCTGGAACAGAACTGAGGGACCTTGTGGTTCACTTGAGATGCGAAGAGATCCACCAGGGGGGTGCCCCACGCCTGGAAGATCTGTCGCACCACACGGGAATTGAGCGACCACTCGTGAGGTTGCATAATCCTGCTCAACCTGTCGGCCAGACTGTTGTTTACGCCTGCCAGATATGTGGCTTGGAGCACCATGCCTTGACGGCGAGCCCAGAGCCACATGCTGACGGCTTCCTGACACAGGGGGCGAGATCCGGTGCCCCCCTGCTTGTTGACATAGTACATGGCAACCTGATTGTCTGTCTGAATTTGGATAATTTGGTGGGACAGCCGATCTCTGAAAGCCTTCAGAGCGTTCCAGATCGCTCGCAACTCCAGAAGATTGATCTGTAGATCGCTTTCTTGGAGGGACCACCTTCCTTGGGTGTGAAGCCCATCGACATGAGCTCCCCATCCCAGGAGAGACGCATCCGTGGTCAGCACTTTTTGTGGCTGAGGAATTTGGAAGGGACGTCCCAGAGTCAAATTGGAGCAAATCGTCCACCAATACAGGGATTCGAGAAAACTCGTGGACAGGTGGATCACGTCCTCTAGACCCCCGGCGGCCTGATACCACTGGGAGGCTAGGGTCCATTGAGCAGATCTCATGTGAAGGCGGGCCATGGGAGTCACATGAACTGTGGAGGCCATGTGGCCCAGCAATCTCAACATCTGCCGAGCTGTGATCTGCTGGGACGCTCGCACCCGCGAGACGAGGGACAACAAGTTGTTGGCTCTCGCCTCTGGGAGATAGGCGCGAGCCGTCCGAGAATCCAGCAGGGCTCCGATGAATTCGAGTTTCTGCACTGGGAGAAGATGGGACTTTGGGTAATTTATCACAAACCCCAGTAGCTCCAGGAGGCGAATAGTCATCTGCATGGACTGCAGGGCTCCTGCCTCGGATGTGTTCTTCACCAGCCAATCGTCGAGATATGGGAACACGTGCACCCCCAGCCTGCGAAGCGCCGCTGCTACCACAGCTAGGCACTTTGTGAACACCCTGGGCGCAGAGGCGAGCCCAAAGGGTAGCACACAGTACTGGAAGTGGCGTGCGCCCAGCTGAAATCGCAGATACTGTCTGTGAGCTGGCAGTATCGGGATGTGTGTGTAGGCATCCTTCAAGTCCAGAGAGCATAGCCAATCGTTTTGCTGAATCATGGGGAGAAGGGTGCCCAGGGAAAGCATCCTGAACTTTTCTTTTACGAGATATTTGTTCAGGGCCCTTAGGTCTAGGATGGGACGCATCCCCCCTGTTTTCTTTTCCACAAGGAAGTACCTGGAATAGAACCCCAGCCCTTCTTGCCCGGATGGCACGGGCTCGACCGCATTGGCGCTGAGAAGGGCGGAGAGTTCCTCTGCAAGTACCTGCTTGTGCTGGAAGCTGTAGGACTGAGCTCCCGGTGGACAATTTGGAGGTTGAGAGGCCAAATTGAGGGTGTATCCTTGCCGGACTATTTGGAGAACCCACTGATCGGAGGTTATAAGAGGCCACCTTTGGTGAAAAGCTTTCAACCTCCCTCCGACAGGCAGGTCGCCCGGCACTGACACTTGGATGTCGGCTATGCTCTGCTGGAGCCAGTCAAAAGCTCGCCCCTTGCTTTTGCTGGGGAGCCGCGGGGCCTTGCTGATTCGCACGCTGCTGACGAGAGCGAGCGCGCTGGGGCTTAGCCTGGGCCGCAGGCTGTCGGGAAGGAGGATTGTACCTACGCTTGCCAGAAGTATAGGGAACAGTCTTCCTTCCCCCGAAAAATCGTCTACCTGTAGAGGTAGAAGCTGAAGGCTGCCGGCGGGCGAACTTGTCGAATGCGGTGTCCCGCTGGTGGAGAGACTCTACCACCTGCTCGACTTTTTCGCCAAAAATGTTATCCGCACGGCAAGGCAAGTCCGTAATCCGCTGCTGGATTCTATTCTCCAGGTCGGCGGCACGCAGCCATGAGAGCCTGCGCATCACCACACCTTGAGCAGCGGCCCTGGACGCAACATCAAAAGTGTCATAAACTCCTCTGGCCAGGAATTTTCTGCACGCCTTCAGCTGCCTGACCACCTCCTGAAAAGGCTTGGCTTGCTCAGGGGGAAGAGCATCAACCAAGCCCGCCAACTGCCGCACATTATTCCGCATGTGTATGCTCGTGTAGAGCTGGTAAGACTGGATCTTGGACACGAGCATAGAGGAATGGTAGGCCTTCCTCCCAAAGGAGTCTAAGGTTCTAGCGTCCTTGCCCGGGGGCGCCGAAGCATGTTCCCTAGAACTCTTAGCCTTCTTTAGGGCCAAATCCACAACTCCAGAGTCATGAGGCAACTGAGTGCGCATCAGCTCTGGGTCCCCATGGATCCGGTACTGGGACTCGATCTTCTTGGGAATGTGGGGATTAGTTAATGGTTTGGTCCAGTTCGCAAGCAATGTCTTCTTCAGGACATGGTGCAAGGGAACAGTGGACGCTTCCTTAGGTGGAGAAGGATAGTCCAGGAGCTCAAACATTTCAGCCCTGGGCTCGTCCTCCACAACCACCGGGAAGGGGATGGCCGTAGACATCTCCCGGACAAAGGAGGCAAAAGACAGACTCTCGGGAGGAGAAAGCTGTCTCTCAGGAGAGGGAGTGGGATCAGACGGAAGACCCCCAGACTCCTCGTCAGAGAAATATCTGGGATCTTCCTCTTCCTCCCACGAGGCCTCACCCTCGGTGTCAGACACAAGTTCACGGACCTGTGTCTGCAACCTCGCCCTGCTCGACTCCGTGGAACCCCGTCCACGATGGGGGCGTCGAGAGGTAGACTCCCTCGCCCGCATCGGCGAAGCTCCCTCCGCCGACGTAGTCGGGGAGCCTTCCTGGGAGGTGGCCGCGGTCGGCACCGCACGCGGTACCGACGTCGGGGACCTCAACCTGGGCGATGGGCCAGCCGGCGCCACGCTCGACGGTACCGGTGGCGCAAGCACCGCCGGTACCGGAGGGGTAGGGCGCAACAGCTCTCCCAGAATCTCTGGGAGAACGGCCCGGAGGCTCTCGTTTAGAGCGGCTGCAGAGAAAGGCTGAGAGGTCGATGCAGGCGTCGACGTCAGTACCTGTTCCGGGCGTGGAGGCTGTTCCGGGCTGTCCAGAGCGGAGCGCATCGACACCTCCTGAACAGAGGGTGAGCGGTCCTCTCGGTGCCGATGCCTGCTGGGTGCCGAATCCCTCGGCGACCCAGAGCTCTCGGTGCCGACACGGGGAGGAGACCGGTGTCGATGCTTCTTCGATTTCTTCCGAAGCATGTCACCGGAGCTCCCCGGCACCGACGAGGAGGACGTCGAATCCACTCGTCGCTTCCTCGGGGCCGAGACTGAAGAAGGTCGATCTCGGGGGGGCTGTACCGCAGGAGCCCTCAGGGTAGGCGGAGACCCACCCGAGGGCTCACCGCCACCAGCAGGGGAATGGACAGCCCTCACCTGCACTCCACCCGATGCACCACCGTCCGACGACATCAGCAGACGAGGTCCTGGTACCACCGACGTCGATGCAGCTATCCGATGTCTCGGCGCCGATGCAGAGGCCCGATGCCTCGATGCACTCGATGCAGGGGCGGCCGAGGAAGATGGTCTGGACGCTGACGACGTCGATGCACTCGAAGATCCCGGTGCCGATGCCGACGAAGAGCCCGAGAACAACACGTTCCACTGGGCTAGTCTCGCTACCTGAGTCCGCCTTTGAAGCAGGGAACACAGACTGCAGTTCTGAGGGCGGTGCTCGGCCCCCAGACACTGAAGACACGACGAGTGTCGATCAGTGAGCGAGATAACCCGGGCGCACTGGGTGCACTTCTTGAAGCCGCTGGAAGGCTTCGATGTCATGGGCGGAAAAATCACGCCGGCGAAATCAAAAGCCGAAATGGCGAAATTTGAAGCACCAAATTTAGAGGGAGAAAAAATCTCGACCGAGGCCGAAAAGAGGCCTACCCCGACGACGAAAGAAAACTTACCGGGGCAAAAAAAGCTGGAAGTACGGGGAGGATTTACACGAAACCCGGCGGGGGGTTTCCGGAGCACTTCCCGACTAGGACAAAGCTTTCCCGAAGGAAAAAAACACGTTCAAACAAATTGGACGCGCGAGGTCGACTTTCCGGGGCTCGACACGGCGAAAACACGACCGTACCGAGTGCGGACAAAAGAAGACTGGCCGGCTCGAGCCGGTTTCGGGCGGGAAGATGGCCGCGCATGCGCGGTGCGCGCGGGCGCGCGAGGGCTAGCAAAGGACTTTGCTAGTGAAGTTTCCGATTGGAGGGGCTGCCGTGGACGTCACCCATCAGTGAGAACAAGCAGCCTGCTTGTCCTCGGAGAATTTAAGGTGTGCTGATACACAACCCTAATATTTAGATTTCTTCCAATTATCAGCTCTATTATTCAGTTCTCGCTTCTGTACTATATTTTTGCAACTTTATACCAAGTGCTCAAGTTTTATTAGATACACACTCTTAAGCAACAAAATTCTTATATTATCTTTTCATTTGATCATCTCTGTGAACATTAAGAACCATGAGTGCAATGTGATCAGCTACTTTATAAAATGATTGGCAAAGCGAGTGAAGCCCAAAAAGGATGTTTGGAAGAATAAGGTGGCATGTATCAAGGGAGAGAAGAATAAAAAGGCATAGGAGTAAGGATCTTAAGTGACAATGCCAAGGACTAAGCAAACAAAAGCAGAAAGGTACAGTGCCCAAGGAAATCCTGAGAGCAAATTTTTGCATAGCAGTTATACCTGGTATATTAGAATAAGTTAGTCTTTATTTAATAAATGGCTTTGCTCCATCAATAGGTCTAAATTCCATTCTTAAATATCCTCTAGCTACTGTAATATACATAATTGACAAGATGCTTATAAAAAGTTTAGTTATGAACAGGAGGGGTGTTCAGACTAGAAAATCCTTCCTGTACACTGGTAAAACAAGGTGCCTTCAGGACTACTTAGTGAGGAGGAACTTGAGCCAGGTGTTCTGGGTGCATTAGCACCCCCAACATGGAGCAAGCTCTTCCATTACATCCAGGGTGAACTAGTTTTTCAATATGAAGCAGATTCCTTTGGCCTGACTGGATCAATCTGCAAACTTAAAATAGTTAAGCCACTATGTTCTAAAGTGAACTAGCACACTTTGTATAGAGGGCAAACAAGTCACCAGGGCAAATTACCCATGGTGCCTACATCAATGTGTGCAATTTTGCTCTTATTTCACAAAATTTCCTCCAAAAGGATTATGGCTATCTTGGAGTCTTATTCATTTTGACCTGAACATATAAAGCCAAACAAACCCTGCTATTTGGTCATAGCCAGCAGTGCAGAAGGCATCTAAGAAGGCTTTTTTTTTTTTTTTTGGAAGGTGGTGGTAAGTTCTCAGCCCTGCATGCATAGATGAACGTCTCAAATGAAATGAAATGCAGCCTGTTCCACAAGACACAGCAAAGGCAGCCATTCTGCACTGCTTAAGCCCAATACTGTGAAGTTACTTGACTAACTCTGCTGGCCCATGAATAGCATTAAGTAAGAACCTTGTTTACTAGTAGAAAGGATTAGAGAAAGCCAATTTACTTTTACAGTTTTGCAGAAAAAAAAAGTGTTATGAAAAAGCCCATAAATTAATACAAAGTTAGGACTTCACCATTAACATTCACTTGGTAGCCTTATTTCTACTGTCAATTAGTAGTACGATTATCAAAAGCATAATCCACAGCAGTTATCCAGTTCTACACACACCAATTAAGAGCAGAGCGGAGATTTCTGGCAGTTCAAACATGACCAACCCAATTCTCAGTAAGAAATTCCTAGAATATACAAATATCTAATCAAGCTCACACAAGTGGGGAAATAAAAATCTAACAGAAAATAGGAGAATTACTAAGCATCAGTAGCATTAGAATAAGCTTCCTGCCATTATCCCAGGACACAAGTATCAGCATAACATTAATTTACAAGAGACCAACAAAATTAGGTTAAAAAAAGAAAAAGCCAATCAATAGGCATAAACATGCCATCCCGCTGGAAGAATTAAAATACAGAGAATTGCATTACACTACTTGCATACACAGCAGCTTGGACAGACCTTATCCTGATGGTGTTTTTGTCCTTTGGACCAGCCAGACATGGGAAAGCTGTGCTTGGGGCAGGTTGATAATATTTTCTTGCATGGCCCAAGCTCAACAGCATTAGCTCAAAAAAAAAAGAAAAGAAAAAAAAAAACCTGCCACAATTCAGTTATAAGCTCTCTTTAATAGCGGCCATACAAGCTGGTCCTGAATAACAGTTCCTCAAACTTCTTGCACATGACAGACTAAGTCTATATCTGCTTAGCCCCGTCTCTTAAGGAGAAGCCGAGAGATACTGGTTAAAACACAATTTTGCATATACCAAGGGCTATTAGAAACACTTTGTGTTCCTTATGCTTCATTCTTCATCTACTATGCAAGTCAAAAGTTTCAACCAGTAATAGCAATAATGATTGCTTCAAGAGTACTAAGCTTAGGGGAGTCAGCAAGGCAAAGCATGGGGATGTCTAGTTGAGGATGCCATAAGTTCTAACCACCATGTAGAACTACTGCTCAAGATCCAACGTTGTGTAGCACTGGGAGATAAGCACATGCCTTGCTCCAAAAGCTGCTCAGGAAGGTAATATGCACTACTTCTACTACAATAAGTAGCGTTAAAAAAAAAAAAAAAGTTGTTAAAGACATGGAAGCCACTTCCAGCAATCCAGCCAACCTCTTTAACGAGCAGCAAGTACAGATATCTGCTATAGTTTCTACATCAATGTCCAGTGTGACCCAATTACTCACAGCATGCTGCATGCGCACAGCCTCCAGAGGGTAGTCTCCTTTTGCAGTCTCCCCTGATAGCATGATGCAGTCTGCTCCATCTAGAACAGCATTCGCTACATCACTACCCTCTGCACGGGTTGGCCTTGGCTTCTTTATCATACTCTCCAACATCTGAGAATATATATTAAAAAAAAAAAAAAAGTATGAACTAGTACAGCCTTTTAAAAATAGGTTTAAATATTAAAAGAATGTGTGAAGCAGGCCCTAACACCATGTCGGCTCTATTAGGTACCACAGTATAAGTGAATCTTGGTTGGACCAGTTTGATGTTCAAACTTGAACTGCTATTGTTACACGCAAGTAGAAGAAAATGCTGCAGAATGCTTAGCAAAGTGCTTCCAAAACTGTCAGGGCCCCAGATGGCGTCACAAAAGCCATCTTAGAGGTCATGACATGGGTGGACCCTCATCACTAGGCTCTGCCACTGGACAGAGCTCTGCTTTCTGTGGCCACAGAAAGATTGATAACCACTGGCTTAGCGTGACTAAACTAATACAACTTTTGCTTCCTGGTAGCAAATGATCTTGACAGGCTGGGAAAAGGTGGAAGTCATAGGTGGCTGAACCATTCCCAACCTGGTATGGAATTATCAGAAGAAAAAAACCTCAAGCCAAAGTAGTAGAAAACAGATATGCCAGCTATCTCTAGATTAGGCCTACTGGGGAAAAATTACTATTAAAGTTTACTGTATTACAGTTTTGGGTACTGAAGTAAAGAGCTTTGGGTACTGAAGTAAGGTGCTGATCAGTACCTGAGTGGCACAGATAACTGGTTTTCCAGCTCGGTTGCAGCGTCCAATCATCATCTTTTGAGCAAGGAAGACTTTTTCAGCTGGGATTTCAATGCCTAGATCCCCTCGGGCTACCATGATACCATCACTGGCCTCCAGGATCTCATCAAACCTAAGGCAGAAAGAAAACAAGCTATTTCTTCCAATCTATGCAGGATTTATTTTATTTCCCTTGCTCATTTCTACTCTCTCCCTACTTGAATACCAAGCTCTTTAGGACTCATATCATTAAGCACAAGTTTATGCAGAAGGCTGTGTAAACTTTTGATTCAAGTGTACTACTTTAAAAAGGAAGCATCATGATACCATATGGAAAATGTATGCAAGACTTGATAGCACACAAATGTCATGGGTAAAGATTTTGGTAAATCAAAGCTGAAGAATACTCATAACAGATATTCTCTGTTTACGCTTCCTTAAAACAAATGCTCTACCCCACACCCTCAAAACTGCAGAGGGGCAGTTTTAAGACTCAAAGTTGGTATTACAAGATCTCTCCTTGTGCCTACGCGGTTCAATAAATTTGTCCCCATTAGTCCTGGGGTCGATACCATACATCTTTGCCGATGTACAGATTTTAATGCCCTTAGTCTGTATATGCTCCTTCATGGCAGTCAGAGCCAAACTGTTCCAGTTAGACTTGGTTTTAACTAACAAATTACAGCTTAACATTCAGAAGTGGAAAGAGAAAGGTAATGGGACTTGATATACCTATCTTTCTGTGGTTATAATTAAAGTATTTTATATATTATATACAGGTACTTATTTTGTATCTGGGGCAATGGAGGGTTAAGTGACTTGCCCAGAGTCACAAGGAGCTGCAGTGGGAATTGAACCCTGTTGCTGCTACTATTACTAATTTCTATAGTGCTACTAGACGTACGCAGCGCTGTACACTTGGAACATGAAAACACAGTCCCTGCTCGACAGCTTACAATCTAATTAGGACAAGAGATAAGGGAATATTAAAAGTGAGGATGATAAAATAAGGGTTCTGAACAAGTGAATAAGGGTTAGGAGTTTTGAAAAAAGCATCGAAAAGGTGGGTTTTTAGCTTAGATTTGAAGACGGCCAGAGATGGAGCTTGACATACCGGCTCTGGAAGTCTATTCCAGGCATATGGTGCAGCAAGATCCTGTTACCCAGGATCAAAGTCCGCTGTACTGACCACTAGGCTTACTCCTCCACAGAAGATGCGCCTCCACAGTTTCCTATATTGCTAGATTCCAATTTTGGAGATACTACATTACAGATCAGTGATACCATTACTAGGAATCATATTGAACTGTTACCATCTCAAACAATAACAAAAATAACCAAAAAGAAGTCTGGTTATCCCTCTAACGATTAAGAAAGTATACAAGAGGGGCACATTGGGCTGGAATGACTTGCCTTTTACCTTCTGCAAACACAAAACAGAACACCTTATATATATTCTATCCTATTCTACTGTCAAGTGAGAACTATAATATTGAAATATTGTCACCTTTTATATCTACACTCATTTGCCAAAAATTCCTTTGTTTGCTTTTTTATGTTTCAACACTGACAACATTCAGTACAGAAATCTCTGCCTGCGTTCCAAATATCCAGTAATACAATCCAAACCAGATAAATAAACAGTGTGCTACTGACTGTCATCAAGATTTTCATATCTCCCTCCCACCCTCCCTCATTGCATAAATTCAATCATCTTTATTCACACAATCAATGATCACCAGCAGATATCATTTGCCATGACAAACATTAGCCATTGCCCGTTGTCGTGTATTGCCTGACGATCTGGAGCATGAACTCCTTATATGTGCAATTCCTACACTAGCTAGCACTATTCACAAAGATGACCTACTGCCATATCTACTACCCCTCCCCTCTTCCACTCCCTCCCACCCCCTACTCCCCTCCCCCATTCCCCCCCCCCCCCTAAACTGAGCATCACAGGCATTCAATCACACAGTCTTATCTGAACATGTGCTTGGATTTAAGAGTCTATTTTTTGCTTTCAGTTTTAGGGTATCCCAAAATTTTGCCCAGATTTTCTCCAGAGTCTTTCCCTCCCTTGAGAATAAATCTAACTCCACATCCCTCCAATCTCAGAAGTTCGATCATCTGTGTCCTCCAGACTCCAAGAGAAGGAGCCTTGCTCTCACGCCAGTGCAGCAGGATGACCTTTTTTCCAAATCACTACCACTCTGTGCAAAAATGGAGTAAGTCCCAGAAGAACGGGCTTTGTGCATTTATATATCCCAAAGAGTAGCAATGGTTGTCTCTGTATTGTACCACAGCCCCAACAGTGCTTAACTTCAGCCAGTACGTTGGACCAAAACTGAATGACCTTAGGGCAAAGCCAAAACATATGTCCAAGTCCTGCGAGAGAATGTCCACATCTGGGGCAAGCCCCAGTACTACCAAATCCTGCTTTAAATGCCCTTGCTGGTGAGATGTACAACCTCAGCACAAACTTGTATTGAAACTCCCAATAACGGGTATAGACAGAGGTGCGCTGTGAGGAGGATATAAAGGACTGCAGCACCTCCTCCAACACCTCCACTGCCAGATCCGCTGTCCAAACCTTCGCTCTACCACAGTAATCAATGTCTTCTGTCGTATCCTGAAGAAATCTATGATGGAATCTCAGACACTACATTCTGGGCCCCTAATGTCAATGCTGTGTTCAAAGTGTCTTGTACGTCCTCACTCAGATTAATCCACCCCAGCACTATCATATAATGTTGAATCTGTAAGTATGCAAAATGATCAGTCCCTGGCAGACTAAATTCCTGTTGCAGTTCCAAGAAAGGCCACGCCCTGCCATCATCCGTAAGTAGTTGATTCAGATAACAAATCCCTTTCGCTCGCCAACGAGCAAAGGTCACCGATGAAGATCCCTCAGGAAAATCCAGATTATGATGTAAAGGCAAAAAAGGTGTCACTGTCCATTTGAAACAGTGCCTTTTGCAAAGCCATTTCTAGGCCGCTCTCGCCGACAGAACCAAAGGATTATTCCCCAATATAGACACTATACCCCTGCCTGATGCATGCAACCACCAACCCAAGTGCACAGTGAGAGAGAGAGAGAGAGAGAGAGAGAGAGAGAGACCGCTCAATTTGTATGGCCGAGAAGTCCTGGAGCCCAGTCAGCCAGTCTCTTATATGCCTCATCGCACTTGCTACTGTCAGATACCTTATATTGAGTAGGCCCATCCCTCCGTGCGCCCTCGGTTTTTGTATGATGTACAGGGGTAGCCTGGGTTTCTTCCCGCTCCATAAAAATGTCTGTATCATCCTACCCAAGGCCCTTTCCTCCCTCCTTCTGAGGTATAATGGTAACATCTGTAACCGGTAAAGCCATTTTGGTACTATCATCACGTTTATTAGGCCAATACGTCCTGACAGGGTAAGTGGGCATGCCCCCCATAGTTGCAATAAATCTTCGAGTATCGGCCAGTACTGGAAGCACATTTGCTTCATATAACCTTCCTAAATCTGCAGGTATAACCACTCCCAGGTATCTTATCTGTCCCTCCGCCCATTGTAGAGGAAATGTGTCCCCCTAGTCGCGCCGCAACCCCGAGTCTAATGGCAGCGCCAGTGACTTCGCGAGGTTCAGCCGAAAACCAGACAACCATATCTGTCTATGGTCTGGAGGAGGTGTTCCAATGAAGTCTTTGGATTACCCAGCAGCAGCAACAGGTCATCAGCATAGGCCAACACCTTTATCTTATGTCTGTGAAATCTTATCCCTTGTATTTTCTCATGCGTGCGAATCTCACATAACAGCGGCTCCAATGCTAATAAAAATAACAGCGGGGATAGTGGGCAACCCTGTCTTGTCCCTTTCCTGATGTCAAACCCCTCTGTTCTAATCCCATTAACCAACACCATGGCACGTGGCTCAAAATATAACGTGCAGATAGCCTGCATGAACCACTTCAGGAGTCCTACCCATCGTAATGTTTCAAACAAAAAGGGCCACAGCACCCAGTCGAATGCCCGTTCTGCATCGAGACTCACTGCCATCCTTTGTGATTTAGTGTCAGGGTCTGCTAACATGGCCAAAATGAATTTGCGCACATTTATAACTGACTGGCGCCCCCGGACAAACCCAGTCTGTTCTTCTTTCACTAACTGTGGCATCAGCGGCGCCAACCTATCCGCCAGGATCCACGACAAAAGCTTAGCTTCTACATTAATCAGCGAAATTGGCCTGTAGGAACTAGGGTGCAGTGAATCTCTCCCTTTCTTTGGTATCAAACTTATAAGGGCCGTGTTTGCATGCAGAGGGAATCGCCCAGTCTCTATTACTGTATTAAGATATTCCATTAGGGGTCCTAGTATCTGTGATTTCAACAGCTTATAAAATTCACCAGAGAGGCCATCGGGCCCCGGTGCCGAATGCAGTTTTAATGCTCCTATAGCTTTTTGGAGCTCCTTAGCCCCTATCATCTTATTTAAAGAGGCCAGGTGGTCTGGTGCAATCTTCCCCGTGTGTACTGCCTGCAAATAGGTTCTTATATCCCCTCTTTCATCTGTCCCAGCTTCCTCTCCCCTATAGAGGTCCGCAAAGTGCTGGCAAAATATCTGTGCTATCTCCTCAGGAAGCTTTGTGATCTCTCCTGTGCACCTATATATCGCTGCTATTTAATGAGGCTTCCGAGTACCTTTAACTAATCTTGCCAGCATCCCTCCTGTCTTGTCCCCATATTTATATAGCCTGTATTTCCTGTATAATAGAGAACTAGCTGTGCTTTCCTGAAGTAAACTATTTAATGCTGTTGGTGTGGAGGTGAGAAGTTCATAATTCTGTTGCATTGGTCGTCTGCCGCACTGTCTCCTTATCCCCCTAAGTTTCTTTTCCAACTCTACAATTCCTTGTGATATACGTCTATTCCTTTGGCTAACTTAGCACCGCTTTAGCGGTAGACCAAAATAAGAGTGGGTCTTCTATGTGGTCCTGATTGTGTAATTGAAACTCTTCCCACTTCATCTGTAAGTACTCTAAATTCTGTAGAAGAGAACAAGTAAGATGGGAAACTCCACCCTGGGGATTGTTGGAAGTATGCCATTGGTTCTAAATCTATCCAGATAAGGGAGTGGTCCGAGATCTCTTCCGGACCTATTGTCGCTCCTATTACCTTTTGAAACAGATCTGGGGAAGTTAAGATAGAGTCTAAACTGGACTGTGAGTGATGTGCCCTAGAAGTATATGTGTAATCTCTCTCTTCCCCATGAAGTAGCCTCCAGGGATCCAACAGCCCTGCCTTCTGACAGAATAAATCTAAGAGAGACACTTCTGCCGCAGATCCCGGCTGCAAATGACTGGATCTGTCCAGGTCCGAGTCTATCACTTGATTCATATCTCCTGCTATCACCAAAGGAAGGGCTGAATATGCCTGGGACTGAACCAATAACTGAGCATAAAAATGTTTAGCTGATTTGTTAGGGCCATAGGCCGACACCAGGAGAAACTCTTTCCCTTGTAAGGTGACTTGAATTCCCACATACCTCCCTTCATCGTCTTTAAATGCCAGTCTCGCAATGCACTTCATTGATTTATGAATCAGTATTGCTATTCCTCCCCGCCTGCCTGCCGCTGGTGAGTAAAACACCTCCCCCACCCATCCTCTTTTTAATTTCTCATGTTCTTCCCCTGAGAGCCTAGTCTCCTGCAAGCAAGCCACTCCCACCCTGTGACATTTAAGAGCTGATAGTATCTTAGTTCTCTTAATTGGGGAGGTAATTCCACACACATTCCAAGAGATCAACCGTGTATTACCCATCTATCCATGATCCTTATCTCTGCTAAGATGAAAGTCCACCAAACCACCGCATCTCCGGGACTCCCAGCCTGGCCCCAGAGACCTCTCTCTCCCACTGTGTGTCCATTCTGTGAATACCTCATCCACCTCATTCGTTCCCCCATCTGCTTCGTTAGTCTTTGAGCAAAGTAATCTCACATCACAGTTGAATACCTGTCTTTCCCCTCCCCTGTAACTCCTTCCCCCCACCCTATCCCTCCCTCCCGATCTAACCCCAAAATTCCCTCCTAATGCCCTTCCCCCAGACATATCTTACTCAGTACAGAAGCCACGGACAAACCGCCGTGGGACCCCCACCCCCAGAATTACAGTCTTTCAACATTCTAACAGTGGTTGCTGAATAATACCTTATAACAAACAGCTCATTAAA
Source organism: Microcaecilia unicolor (assembly GCF_901765095.1). Classification (NCBI taxonomy): domain Eukaryota; kingdom Metazoa; phylum Chordata; class Amphibia; order Gymnophiona; family Siphonopidae; genus Microcaecilia; species Microcaecilia unicolor. The sequence goes on along the minus strand of NC_044031.1, from coordinate 680,258,140 downwards.
CTTTTTACCATCACAGCATTGATCAGTCCGCTTCCATTAACTTGTTATCCATCAGCAGTTTCTTGGCCTCCGCGATTGTATTACAGGTCTGCCAGCGGTCTTGGATACAGAGTCTTAGCCTAGCAGGGAATTGCAGTGCAAATTTGCTTTTTTTCTCTACTAACATGGAGCACTGAGGATGAAACTTTTTCCGTTGCTCCTGCACTGCTAGCGTGTGATCCGGAAAAATCACAATCTTCTGACCTTCATATTGTAGAGATTCCCTCCGAAGCTTAAACCCCTGGAGGATCTCTGATCTGTGCTTATAGTTTAAAATCTTCGCCACGACGACGCATGGCCTGTTGGTTGCCTCCACCTTGCGCCCCACCCGGTGCGCGTGGCCCACCCGGTACGCGCGTTCTACCACCAAGTCGCCACTTGAATCTGTGAGGGCCAGCTCCTTCGCCAACCAACTTTCGAGCCAGAGCCCTAAGTTCTTTTCCGGTAATTGCTCCGGAAGGACCACGATTCGCACATTATTGCGTCTCGAACGTCCCTCCTGTATAAAAATTAAATTAAACACTCCAGATCCTCCAGCTTGTCCTTCTGGGCTTGCAATTGTCGTTAAAGATCTCTCAGATCGGGGGCATACCCACGTGCATCATCCTCCAGCGCCGACATGCGCGTTTCCAAGTCATTCGTTCGGGTCCCCAAACCATCTAACGTAACTTGAAATTATCCAGCTTATTTAAAGCGGTCCATTTTGGGTCCCACGCTCTCTCAATCGCGGCGGTAAGTTGTATCATTTGTTGATCAGTGAAACCCGTATCATTTGTTGATCAGTGAAACCCGACGGCATCACTTCACTCGAGGCGGCCTCCGCCATCTTCCCCTCTGAGGTACTTGCTTTTAGTTTCTTTTTTGCAGATTTCTGCGCCATTCCGATCGGCAATTTGCTGAGATATTTGTCCATAGACAATTACAAATTCACTCTGTCAAATGTCAGTCCAGCAACCAAAAAAATTAATCAATCCAGGGGTGGAAGTCCCGAAGCCAAAGCAACCCACGTCTGCCTAGTTCATAGCGTCACGTGACCCCTTTGTTTGCTTTTAAGAAAGGTGAAAACCATAAAGCTATTCTGGTTCCATCTTTAAGGTCTTTGAAAAAAACAAGGGCCAACCAGATGGACATTGTAGTATTTGTGCCTCTTCCTTCCCAGGCACAATTGAACATGTTCAAAGTAACAATTAAAAAATCTCTTAAGTCAAACTTCGAGTGGCCTATGCACTCTGGTATCTGTGCCAGTTGGTTTACGCAGAGAAAATGAAGACCTTTAAAATCTAGACTTAATTTGCATCATCAAAATCTTACAGCTCCTACTGTGTCACACTGCTTGCAGTTTGCACATAGTTTCAATGATCTACTGTTTTGTATGACAGAAGCATTTAAACTATTTCTCCTTGGGGGTGAGCTCACTGTTCACCTATTCCACAAAGGAAAACCATGGATTGAATCATATGGAACCTGTTGGTTTGAACAGGGAGTTGGACTGGGGGACTATGTAGAACAAAGGTTTTCAGGCACATTCTGTGTGTCATTCTTCTTACATAACCCTGTGTATGTTAAAGTTGGTTGTGCATAACATTTTACCCAGAAACCAGGTGTAGCCAGCCCGCCCAATTGGAAGGGTGGGGGGGGGGAACACGATTCCTTCTCCTCCTCCCCCACATTACATACCTTTACTGGCAGGGATGCCGAATCCCCACCTGCTAAAGAAATGAAGTGCCCGAGCCTCTCCCCACCTCCATGTGCTGCTTCTGTAATGTGGACGTCAGCAGTGTGCCTCCAGCTGCTGACTCCAGGACTCCAAGCATGCACAAGAAATACTAGCATTAGCAGCAGGAGGCACACCGCTGCTGCAGATTTCCACATTACAGAAGCAGCACAAGGAGAGGAGCGGCTCGGGCACTGCATTTCTTTGGTTGGTAGAGCTTTGGTATCCCTGCCAGCCATTTAAAGGAGTGCTGCATGTTTGGAGAAGGCCTGGGTCCAGGCCCCCCTCCCCAGTTACATTACTACCAGGAATGCTGATCTGAAGTTTCTTCATATACTCAAACTCCTCTGCAAATACTACTACACATTTCTAAAGCGCTACTAGGGTTACGCAGCGCTGTACAATTTAACACGGAAGGACAGTCCCTGCTCAAGGAGCTTACAATCTAAAAGACAAGTGTACAATCTAAAAGACAAGTGTAGAGTCAATCTGATAGGGCATACTATATTTCTCGAAAGGTTAGGTGCTGAAAGCAGCATTGAAGAGGTGAGTTTTAAGCAGAGATTTGAAGATGTGTAGGGAGGGGGCTTGGCGTAGGGGTTGAGGAAGACTGTTCCAGGCATAGGGTGAGGCAAGGCAGAATGAGCGGAGCCTGGAGTTGGCAGTGGTGGAGAAGGGTACTGAAAGGAGGGATTTGTCCTGTGAGCGGAGGTTACGGGCGGGAAAATAGGGGGAGATGAGGGTAGAGAGGTAGTGAGGAACCGCAGACCGGGTGCATTTGTAGGTAAGGAGGAGAAGCTTGAATTGTATGCGGTATCTGATTGGAAGCCAGTGAAGTGACTTGAGGAGAGGGGTGATATGAGTATATCAGTTCTGGCGGAATATAAGACGTGCGGCAGCGTTCTGAACGGATTGAAGGGGGGATAGATGGCTAAGGGGGAGGCCGGTGAGAAGTAAGTTGCAGTAGTCAAGGCGAGAGGTAATGAGAGCATGGACAGGAGTTTGGGTGGTGTGCTCATAGTAACATAGTAGATGACGGCAGAAAAAGACCTGCACGGTCCATCCAGTCTGCCCAACAAGACAACTTGTGTGTGCTACTTTTGTGTATACCCTACTTTTGATTTGTACCTGTGCTCTTCAGGGCACAGACCGTATAAGTCTGCCCAGCACTAGCCCTGCCTCCCAACCACCAGTCCCGCCTCCCAACCACCGGCTCTGGCACAGACCGCATAAGTCTGCCCAGCACTATCCCCGCCTCCCACCACCGGCTCTGGCACAGACCGTATAAGTCTGCCCAGCGCTATCCCTGCCTCCCAACCTCCAATCCCGCCTCCCACCACTGGCTCTGGCACAGACCATATAAGTCTGCCCCACACTATCCCCGCCTCCCAACCTCCAGCCCCACCTCCCACTACCGGGTGGTGTGCTCAGAGAGGAAAGGGCGAATTTTGCTGATGTTGAAGAGGAAGAAGCGACAGGTCTTGGCAGTCTGTTGGATATGCACAGAGGAGAGGGAGGAGTCGAAGATGACTCCGAGGTTGCGGGCAGATGGGACGGGGAGGATGACTTATCAACTGAGATAGAGAGTGGAGGAAGAGGAGAAGTGAGTTTAGGTGGAAAGACGAGGAGCTCGGTTTTGAACATGTTCAGCTTCAGGTGGCAGTTGGACATCCAGGCAGCAATGTCGGATAAGCAGGCCGATACCTTGGCCTGGGTCTCCGTGGTGATGTCTGGTGTGGAGAGATATAGCTGGGTGTCATCAGCATAAAGATGATACTGAAAACCATGAGATGAGATCAGTGAGCCTAGGAAAGAGGTGTAGATTGAGAAGAGAAGGGGTCCAAGGACAGATCCCTGGGGAACGCCAACAGATAGTGGGATGGGAGTGGAGGAAGACCCATAAGAGTGTACTCTGAAGGTGCGGTGGGAGAGTTAAGAGGAGAACCAGGAGAGGACAGAGCCTTGGAACCCAAAAGAGGACAGTGTGGCAAGAAGTAAATCATGATTGACAGTGTCAAACGTAGCGGATAGATCGAGGAGGATGAGGATGGAATAGTGGCCTCTGGATTTGGCGAGGAGCAGGTCGTTGCAGACTTTACAGAGTGCTGTTTGTCGAGTGTAGAGGGTGAAAACCGGATTGAAGTGGATCGAGGATGGCATGAGGAGAGAAAATCAAGGCAGCGACTGTGAACGGCGCGCTCAAGTATTTTGGAGAGGAAGGGTAGGAGAGGTGTGACTACAGCGTGCTTGAAGGTGTCAGGGACAGTTGCAGTGGAGAGAGAAAGGTTAAGGATGCGACAGATGGAGGGGGTGACAGTATGGGAGATGGTGTTAAGTAGGTTGGTGGGGATGGGATCGGAGGAGGAAAGAAGGCGGGAGGTTTCATCCTCGGTGATCTCAGGAAAGGAGGAGAAAGAGGCCATGGTTGGTTGGTTGTTGGATGGGGCTACAGGCTGAAGAGGTGGTGGCAGCTTGGTAGTGAACTCAAGGTTGATCTTTTGCACCTTGTCGCAGAAGTAGTCAGCCAGTGATTGAGGAGAGAGTGAAGGGGGAGTGGGAGTGGGGGGCACTTTGAGGAGGGCGTTAAGGGTGGTGAAGAGACAACGAGGGTTGGAGCTGAGAGAATTGGGTGTAAATAGTCCTGTTTTGCAAGGAATAGGGAGGAATGGGAGGAGGATAGCATGAATTTGTAGTGAAGGAAGTCTGAATGGGTACAGGTGGTGGTTAAAGTTGGACGGGGCGGGGGGGGGGGGGGTGAAGTGTAAATGTGATCAGGTGATGATCAGAGAGAGGGAGAGCAGAAGCGTGGAAATTGGAGGGTGAGCCGGAGGAGGAGAGGACGAGGTCAAGACAATGGCCGTCACGGTGAGTAGGGGTGGTGGAGCACAGCTGGAGGTTGAAGGAGGATGTTAGGGTGAGGAACTTTGTGAAGGCATGATTGCCAGCTAAGTAGGTTTCTGTGATATTTCCATTTTTAATTTTTTTTAATTAGTGACTTTTGCTTGAAGTTATTGCTCTTTTAAACTTCAATCTTTATATGACAACGCTCTTTTTAATGATTTAAACTAGACTTGCTTTTCTGAAGCAGGCTGTGAAAACTAAGGCTGTTATACCTATTCTGCATGCTGTTTTAGATTAACTTGTAACTGTTTTCAATTTGTATTTTGCATTTATCTTATTACTTTAATTTTTAGGGCCCCATTTTGATTAAAATTTGTAATTGTGATAGTATGTTCCCCCACCCCACCTACTTGTGATTCAGGACAAGTCACTCAACCCCCCACTGCTCAATCACAAGGAGCTGCTGGGGGGGGGGGGGGGGGGGGCGGCTTCAATCCAGTGGTTCCCAAACCAGATCCAGGAGGCACCCCAGCCAGTCAGGTTTTCAGGATATTCACAATGAATATTCATGAGATTTGCATGCAGTGGAGGCAGTGCAAGCAAATCTCAAATATTCATTGTGGATATTGTAAAAGTTTTATTGGCTGTGGTGCCTCCAGGATCAGGTTTGGGAACCACTGCTTTAAATCACCCAATTAAATCACGATTGAAATGCAGCGCTAGTTCAAATCCCTAGAAGCAGGCATCTCTGCTGCAACATCTTTTACATGTCTACTTAACCTGTTTGATATGTAGGTATCGGGTGTGTGAACTTATACTTGCTTTAGTGCTGTTATACCGATAGTGACTGCTGTTTTTACATGATTATTTTTGACTGGTTTTGCGATATTTACACATACGAGGTGACGGGTTTTTACTTATTCTATAGGGGACTCCCTGATGATTATGCTGCTTATGATTATGATGTTTATACTGCTGATGCTGATTACGATGATTACAATATCAATATTCATATTGACCTCAGCAACCGAGTAGGAGGTGAAGGGTTTTCACTTGTTCTATAGGGGACAAAAGATTACGAAGTACGAGAGGTGACATACACATACAAGGTGAAGGGTTTTCACTTGTTCTATAGGGGTCAAATGATAGAGTAAAGGCTGTGTTCTGAAACAGGTGTTTCCCTATGAGGCCTTTAACCTGTTTAATATTTCTCTGCCGATAGCTTCTTAAAATTAAAAACAAATTGAAAAATTGAAATGCTTCAAGTAAAATTTAAGATATTTTTCAACATCAGATTTTTCTCAATTTATCTTGTTACTGGTTATGTACCCCCCCTTCCCTTTTTACAAAGTCACACTAGCGGCTGCCACACAGCAATGCCAACACAGCGGCTTTGTAAGGGGGTGGGGTCAGTTTGGGAGAGACTGGAGGAAAAAAAAAAAAAAAAAAAAAAAAAAAGATAGGGCAAAACAATTTTCTAGGGACAATTGTATTAGTATGTGATCAGGCCCTTATTCTGTAAGCCCTTTGGGGACACGAAGTCTACTGTACCCAAATGCATACATTGGGCTACCAAAGAAAGGTATCAGCTAAACTTCAAGAAAAGCAAAATTCTACAAATTGTTCTGGGTATGATAAATTAGCATCGAATATTGAAGCCTCATTAAACTTTTGCAGTCTAAAAATATTTAACTATGCAAACCAAGAATTATATCATTCTAAGAAACTAACATTTTATGCAAGCGTTAATGCATCAATATAAAATAGTAAATCCAGCACTAGATTAAGAGACCAATAGAAACAGTGTAAATGAGGACCTATTTATGGGATATGTTTGTTGTTAAAAAAAAAAAATAAAAATAAATTTCAGCATGATAGTATACTAGGCACTAAACGTCAATAAAGACCATGCTTTAAGGCAGTGTTTACTAGTCTGGTCCTTGCCAGTCAGGTTTTCAGGATATCCACAATGAATATGCAAGAGACTGATCTACATACACTGCCTCCATTGTATGCAAGTCTTTCATGCATATTCATTGTGGATATCCTGAAAACCTGACTGGCAAGGGGGTGCCCCAGGACCAACTTGGGAAACACTGATCTAGTACACAGATGTGTTGTCTCCAGAAAGACTCAAAACCCTGAAGATTTTCCACTCTTCCTAATATATTGTGTTAAACCAGTCCTCCTATACTTACCTGCGGACACCTTCGTGGTTCTCTATCTTACTGATTATCTTAATGTTTGCCCCTTTCTCTCCCAAGACTTTTCTGACAGCGTGGACATCTGAGGCCTTGCGGATGAAGGAGGCAAAGACCATGTCTACACCTTGTTCTACACCAAATTTCAAGTCCTGGATGTCTTTCTCAGAGACGGCAGGAAGGTCCACAGCAGCACCAGGCAAGTTCACGCCCTTCTTACTTCCTAAAGAGCCACCATTTTCCACTTCGGTGATACAGTAATCAGCACCTATAAAAATGAAGGCAGTTCCCAAAGTTAATGGGTACATCATGATCCAGAAAAATCAAATTGCTCAAACTGAAATGGATGTGAACTCAAGCTATAAAAAAAAGGCAATAAGTCATTGCTGATGTGTGAAAATGAGATTGACATTTTTGAACAGCATCTATACCTCCACAGCCATTTTAAAGTTATCTGGAGATGGTGAATCAATGAGTTGCAAGATAGCATTATGCTAATTAGAAGCCCTTGTTGGGCTGTTTTGAACGATATATTCATCTAACTCTAAAATTACACACAGTATAAGAACTTTCATATTTCAAATTCCAGACAGTGAATTTATACATATAGGATTCTATGCTACTTTAACTATAAGTGCCGAGTTTCTGAAGCTGCTTGGATTTATCATGAGTGGGGTTTTTTTTAACCTGTGCTTGAATGAGGCTGCTTTGCGACATGAATACATCAGTTGCTTGCTATTTTTCAGAGGTTTTGCTCCACTTATTTTTTTGAAAATATTGTCCCTAGCACTTCTGCATAACAATGCTGATTTGAGCAATGTTTGATTTTCAGAGTGGTTACTTGTTCTCTATAGATATTTTTGGAATCCAGGACCAAGTATCAGCCTGCCTGCCATTGCTGCCTGGATGTCTCACCGTCATCTGAAACTAAACACAACCAAGACTGAGCTTATCTTTTCCCCCTAAACCCACCTCTCTTCCCCCATTCTCCATCTCTGTGGTTAACTCTCATCCTCTCCGTCTATCAGCTTATAACCTTGGGGGTCATCTCTGACTCCTCTTTCTCTGCACACATCCAAACAGGCTGCTAAAACCTGTGTCTCTTACATGATCAAGTGTACAACACTGCTTATGTCTAGTAGCGCTATAGAAATTAGTAGTATAGCACGACACCACATTCTTTACCATTAATTCTGCTCTTCTCACTTATTCACTAAGAGCCCCTACTATGTTGTCCCTTCCACACAGCTTTTACCGTTATGTTCAGGCTAATATGCATGTGAACAAACAGACATGCTGTATAGGGCAACAAATGATTGCTAATAAAAATCACTGCACAGAGATAGTACATAAGTAATGCCACACTGGGAAAAGACCAAGGGTCCATCGAGCCCAGCATCCTGTCCATGACAGCGGCTAATCCAGGCCAAGGGCACCTGGCAAGCTTCCCAAACGTACAAACATTCTATACATGTTATTCCTGGAATTGTGGATTTTTCCCAAGTCCATTTAGTAGTGGTTTATGGACTTGTCCTTTAGGAAACCGTCTAATCCCTTTTTAAACTCTGCCAAGCTAACTGTCTTCACCACGTTCTCCGGCAACGAATTCCAGAGTTTAATTATGCGTTGGGTGAAGAAAACTTTTCTCCAATTTGTTTTAAATTTACTACACTGTAGTTTCATCGCATGCCCCCTACTCCTATCATTTTTGGAAAGCGTGAACAGAGCATTTTTGGAAAGCGTGAACAGATGCTTCACATCCACCTGTTCCACTCCACTCATTAGTTTATATACCTTTATCATGTCTCCCCCTCAGCTGTCTTCTCCAAGCTGAAAAGCCCTAGCCTCCTTAGTCTTTCTTCATAGGGAAGTCGTCCCATCCCCGCTATCATTTTAGTCGCCCTTCGCTGCACCTTTTCCAATTCTACTACATCTTTCTTGAGATGCGGCGACCAGAACTGAACACAATACTCACGGTGCGGTCGCACCATGAATCGATACAACAGCATTATAACATCCTCACACCTGTTTTCCATTCCTTTCCTAATACCCAACATTCTATTCGCTTTCCTAGCCGCAGCAGCACACTGAGCAGAAGGTTTCAGTGTATTATCGACGACGACACCCAGATCCCTTTCTTGGTCCGTAAACCTTCATAGGAGCTGGTCAAGCTACAGTGGAATCCAGTCTGATGCTGAAGTTACCAGTGGAGTCTTTGGATTTGGTGTTAGGAGAAGTTCTTTTCAACAGTCTGAAGACAGACTACACCCTTTTGTAAATGGCAAACCTGAGCTAGGGCAGAGGAGATTTTTAGATCTTAGATCATGTCTTAATAGCACAAGGTGAGTTATAGTAGGTACTTTCCTGTTCATGAAAAATGAAGATACATACCTGTAGCAGGTATTCTCAGAGGACAGCAGGCTGATTGTTCTCACAATTGGGTCGTCGTCCGCGACGGCCCAGGAGGACCAGCAAAAACTTGCATGGCAAAACAAAGAATTCGAGAATGCTCCGTGCATATGTGAACGGCTTCAGCCCGTGACGCGAGCGTGCCCTCTTCAGTTTAATAAAAAGCAAAATAGAGAACTGGAACAACTCCAAAGGGGAGGAGGGTGGGTTTGTAAGAACAATCAGCCTGCTGTCCTCAGAGAATACCTGCTACAGGTATGTATCTTCACTTTCTCCGAGAACAAGCAGGCTGCTTGTTCTCACAATTGGGGTATCCCTAGCCCCCAGTCTCACTTAACACAATAAGCATTGGTCAATAGGGCCTCGCAACAGCGAGGACATAACATAGATTGACCTGAAAAGGAACACAACCAAGTGAGAGTGCAGCCTGGAACAGAACAGAAATGGGCCTAGGAGGGTGGACTTGGATTCTAAACCCCGAACAGATTCTGCAGCAGCGACTACCCAAACCGACTGTCGCATCAGGTATCCTGCTGAAGGCAGTAGTGAGATGTGAATGTGTGGACGGATGACCATGTTGCAGCCTTGCAAATCTCTTCAATAGAAGCTGACTTCAACTGAGCCACTGACGCAGCCATGGCTCTTACATTATGAGCCATGACATGGCCCTCTAGAGTCAGGCCAGCTTGGGCATAAGTAAAGGATATGCAAACCGGTAGCCAATTAGAGATTGTGCGTGTGCGTTTTCCGATGGCAACTCCCCTCCTGTTGGGATCAAAAGAAATGAACAACTGGGTGGTCTATAGGGCTTTGTCCGCTCCACGTAAAAGGCCAATGCTCTCTTACAGTCCAAGGTGTGCAACTTGTCTTCACCACGGCAGGTATGTGGACAGGGAAATAATGTTGGCAAGACAACTGACTGGTTCAGATGGAACTCAAACACCACCTTCGGCAAGAACTTAGGATGAGTGCGGAGGACTACTCTCTTATGATGAAACTGGATATAAGGTGCATGCACTACCAGGGCTTGGAGCTCACTGACTCTACGAGCTGAAGTAACAGCCACCAAGAAAATGACCTTCCAGGTCAAGTACTTCAGATGGCAGGAATTCAGTGGCTCAAAAGGAGCTTTCATCAGCTGGGTGAGAACGACATTGAGATCCCATGACACTGGTGGAGGCCTTGACAGGGGGCTTTGACAAAAGCAAACCTCTCAGGAAGCGAACAACTAAAGGCTGTCCAGAGATAGGCTTACCCTCTACATGTTGATAAGCACTAATTGCACTAAGGTGAACTCTTACGGAGTTGGTCTTAAGACCAGACTCTGATGTGTAGAAAGTATTCAAGCAGGGTCCGTGTAGGACAAGAAACAGGATCTAGGGCCTTGCTGTCACACCAGACGGCAAACCTCCTCCATTTGAAAGAATAACACTTTTTTGTGGAATCTTTCCTGGAAGCAAGACTCAGGAGACACCTTCTGAAAGACCCAAGGAGGCAATTTCTAACCTCTCAACATCCAGGCCGTGAGAGCCAGAGATTGGAGGTTGGGATGTAGAAGTGACCCCTCGTTCTGTGTAATGAGGGTTGGAAAACACTCCAATCTCCACGGTTCTTCGGAGGACAACTCCAGAAGAAGAGGGAACCAGATCTGACGAGGCCAAAAAGGAGCAATCAGGATCATTGTTCCCCAGTCTTGCTTGAGTTTCAGCAAAGTCTTCCCTACTAGAGGTATGGAAGGATACGCATACAAAAGGCCCGTCTCCCAATGTAGGAGAAAAGCATCCGACGCTAGTCTGTCGTGGGCCTGAAGTCTGGAATAGAATTGAGGGACTTTGTGATTGATCCGAGTGGCAAAAAGATCCACCGAGGGGTGCCCCACTCTCGAAAGATCTTGTGGACAATGGCCATGTTTAGCTACCACTCGTGAGGTTGCATAATCTGCTCAACCTGTCGGCCAGACTGTTTACTCCTGCCAGATACGTGGCCTGGAGAAACATGCCGTGATGGTGCACCCAAAGCCACATCCGGACGGCTTCCTGACACAGAGGGCGAGATCCAGTGCCCCCCCCCCCCCCCCCCCCCCCGCTTGTTGGTGTAATACACAGCAACCTGATTGTCTGAATCAGAATGATTTGGTTGGACAGCCGATCTCTGAAAGCCTTGAGAGCGTTCCAGATCGCTCGTAATTCCAGAAGGTTGATCTGAAGATCCTTTTCCTGAAAGGATCAAGCTCCTTGAGTGTGAAGTCCATCTACATGAGCTCCCCCACCCTAGGTGGGATGCACCCGTCAGCACTTTGTGCAGCTGAGGAATTTGGAATGGACGTCCCAAGGTCAAATTGGATCGAATGGTCCACCACTGAAGGGAACTGCAAAAGTCGGTGGAGAGATGGATCACATCCTGTAGATCCCCTGTGGCCTGGCACCACTGGGAAGCTAGGGTCCATTGAGCTGATCTCATATGTAGGTGTGCCATGAAAGTTACATGAACTGTGGAAGCCACGTGCCCTAAGAGTCTCAACATTTGCCGAGCTGTGATCTGTTAAGACGCTCGAGCCAAGGACACTAGGGCCAGGAAATTGTCTGCCCTTGCCTGGGGAAGATAAGCTTGAGATGTCCATGTGTCCAACAGAGCTCCAATGAACTCCAATTTCTGAACCGGGACAAGGTGGAACTTGGGATAATTGATTACGAACCCCAGTCGTTCTAGCACTCGAATAGTCATCCGCATGGACTGTAGAGTGCCTGCCTCCGAGGTGCTCATCACCAGCCAATCATCGAGATAAGGGAACACATGCACTCCTAGTCTGCGTAGTGATGCAGCACTTTCTGAAAACCCTGGGCACAGACGCGAGACCAAAGAGCAGTACACAGTACTGAAAGTGCCGAGTTCCCAACCGAAATCAAAGATACCTCCTGTGAGCTGGGAGTATCGAGATGTGTGTATAGGCATCCTTTAAGTCCAGAGAGCATAGCCAATCGTCGTTTTCTTGAATCATGGGAAGAAGGGTGCCCAGGGAAACCATCCTGAACTTTTCTCGGAATAGGAATTTGTTCAGGGCCCTTAGGTCTAGGATGGGACGCATCCCCCCTGTTTTCTTTTGCACAAGGAAGTACCTGGAATAGAATCCCAGCCCTTCTTCCCCTGGTGGTATGAGTTTGACCACATTGGCCTTTAGAAGGGCGGAGAGTTTCTCTGCAATTACCTGCTTGTGCTGGGAGGTGAAGGACTGAGTTCCTGGTGGGCAATTTGGAGGCCTGGATTCCAGATTGAGAGCATATCTTAACTGGACTATTTGAAGAACCCACCTGAGGTTATAAGAGGCCACCTTTGGTGAAAAAATATCAACCTCCCCCCGACCGGCACGGACACTTTTTCTGAGGCTATGCTGCACTGGAGCCAGTCAAAAGCCCGTTCCTTGCTTTTGCTGGGGAGTCCTAGGGGCCTTAGGCTTACGCCGTTGACGGGAACGAGCGTGCTGGGACTGAGCCTGGACAGGCTGCCGAGAAGCAGGAGTGTACCTACGCCTATTATAGGAATAGGGAACACTCTCTTCCCTCCAAAAAACCTCCTAGATTAGGTGGTAGCAGAAGACGCCCGGCGGGAGAATCCATACCATCATGATCCTTTTTGACCTGATCGATCATGTCCTCTACTTTTTCTCCAAAATGATTATCCCCCCGGCAAGGAACATCCGCCATTCGCTGCTGGGTCTTATGATCCAGGTCATAGACACGCAGCCATGAGAGTCTGCGTATCACTATACCTTGAGCAGCTACTCGGGATGCCACATCAAAAGTGTAAGTACCCCAGGCCAGGATATTTGCGACACCTTCTGCTGCCTGACCACCTGGTGAAAAAGTTTAGTGAGCTCCAGAGAAAGTGCTTCAACCAAACTAGACACAGTTGCCTCACCGAGTTCCACAAGTGGATGCTCATGTAGAGCTGGTATGTTTGGATCTTGGCTGCGAGCATAGCGGCCTGATACGTTTTTCTCCCAAAAGAATCCAAGGTCCTAGAATCTCTGCCTGGGGCACTGAGGCATAGTCGCTAGTACTCTTGGCTCTTCTGAGAGCAGAGTCCACCACCATGGAATCGTGAGGAAGTTGGGCCTTCACCATTAGATTGGAGGAGTGGCCTAGTGGTTAGGGTGGTGGACTTTGGTCCTGGGGAATTGAGGGAGTGAGTGATTCCCGGCACAGGCAGCTCCTTGTGACTCTGGGCAAGACTTAACCCTCCATTGCTCCATGTAAGCCGCATTGAGCCTGCCATGAGTGGGAAAGAGCGGGGTACAAATGTAACAAAAATAAAAAAAGTTACCGGTTCTCCATGGACTCTGTATTGGGACTTGGATTTTTTGGGAACCACTGGATTAGAAAGAGGGAACCACCAATTTCGCATAAGAACTTCCCTGAGTGTATTATGCAAGGGGGCCGTTGCAACCTCAGCAGGCGGAGAAGGATAATCCAAGACCTCGAGCATCTCGGCCCTGGGCTCATCCACAACCTCCATAGGGAAGGGAACATTCCCGAACAAAGGATGAGAAAGAAAGACTCTCAGGTGGAGACATTCTTCTTTTGATTGGTGGAGTAGGATCAGAGGGAACCCCATATGACGTTTCCTCTGAAAAGTATCTGGGGTCTTCCTCCTCTTCCCACAAACGCTCATCATCTGTATAGGAGAATAGCTCTCTAAACAGCAGCCCGAACCTGTCTCAACGTCAAGGAATGACAACCTCATTGGGGATGTCGAGAAGTCGACCCCTGCCTGGACTCCGGCAAAGCTTCCTCCATCGACGTCGAGGGGGAATCAACCCGGGTGGCGGCCGACACTGATACCGCAAGCAGCACCGAGGACAGGGACCTCACCACAGGCGATGGCCCAGATGCCGCTTCCGCAGTCAGTACAGAAGGTGCAAGCACCCCCAACATCGAAGCAGACTGGTGCAGCAATCCCTCCAGCAGCTCTGGAAGAAGGGCCCTGATGCACTCGTCAAGAGCTTTCATCGGAAAAGGCTGGGGGGGGGGGGGGGGCTCGAGTGCTGGTACCAGGCTGCCAGATGACCGACGCATCGGCACATCCTGTATGGAGGGTGAGCGATCCTCCCGGCGCCGACGCTTCTCGGGTGTCAACTCCCTCAGCTCCCGGTACCATGCATGGAAGGAGAACGATGACGGTGCTTCTTAGCCTTCATTCGACGCCCATCATCGAGACTCCTCAGTACCGAAGAGGAGGACGTGGAATCCTCACGCCTCCTCGGGGCCGGGTCCGACGAAGGTCGGTCCCGGGGGGGCCTGCATTGCAGTAGGCCTCGAGATAGCATGGCCCACTCAATGCTTCGCTGCTCCCAACGCGATGCGGTCGTTCGTCAGCCATTACCTGCGCTCTCAATGTTGATGCTTCCCTCGACGTCGATGCTGCCGACCTCAGTACAGATGTCGACGCAGACGTCAAAGGACCGGACCAATCCGCAAAGAGCTTCTCACGTTGAGCCTCCTGAGACACTTGGGTCCATTTCTTCATTAAAGAGCACAGCTTACATGCAGTTGGCAGACGGTCGGGTCCAAGGCACTGGAGACACCACACGTGGGGGTCGGTACCAGAGATTGTCCAGTTGCAGCAAGTACAACGCTTGAAGCTGCTGGGAGTCCTCGATGACATGGCCAGAAAAACAGTGGCTGCGAAATTAAAAGACTTGATTGTGCCAAATGAAAAAGGCACAAAAAAGGAAAAAATGAGCTGGCCGAGCAGCCTAAAGGGCGGCCACGACGAAAAAGAAAGGAAACAAGAAAATTTTTTTTTTCTTTTTTAACATCTGAAAAAACTAGTAAGAAGTCAAAAAAGAGAATTAAAAGGGGGTGATAAAACGCTAACCAGTCTCCTGTCCGAAAAACTGAGTACCATCGAGAAATGTGTAACAAGATGCAGACAGAAAAAAAAAAAACTGAAGAGGGCACGCTCGCGTCACGGGCAGGAAGCCGTTCGCGCATGCACGGAGTGTTCGGCCCATGCGACGGAGCGAGACTTGTTTTGCTATACAAGTCTTTACCGGTCTCCAGGGCCATCGCAGACAACGACCCAATTGTGAGAACAAGCAGCCTGCTTGTCCTCTGAGAAGGCTTACTTCCATATAATTGGAAACATAGTAAATGATGGTAGATAAAGACCTGAACAATCCATCCAGTCTGCCCAACAGTCACACTGATTCATGATTAAAATCAACATTAATGAATTATATTCTTTATCACAAGTCTTTTTTTGGAGTTTCTGGGACACAGATCATAGAAGTCTGCCTGGCTCTGTCCTTATGTTCCACCTACTGGAGTTGGCATCAAAGCTCACACCAGCCAATATTCAAGAATTAAAAAAAAAAAAGTTTGAGGGATATAAAAGCTTCATACTTATGAAATGAAGTTGGTACACCAAGTGTTCACAGCAACTGAGAATCAACTCAGTATTAAGTTGTAAATTTGGGTTTTGAGAAGTTGGGAGGAGAGATTGACGTATGATGCAATATGGATTGTATATAGAGATTTGTTATGTATTAAGGATGGAAGACTACAAATTTAATCTAGATGTGCATGATGAAATCAATTCAGATAACCGGTATGTGTGTGTTAAATGGACTGAATTTAAGAGAGAATGAATAGTCACGTGCGAGGAAAGAAAAAAAAAATGCAAAAAATAGTCTGGAACAAGACTGCAAGGTGAAAACTAGATGAAAATGATTCTACCCTCCCCAAGTCTTTTTCCATAGACACTGAAAAGGACAATCTTGATGAACCAGGCCCAATAGTGTTATTACTATTTAAACCCATTAAGTAGGGGCTTTTCTGAAAAAGCATTCTACACCGTGTGGAGTTCGACTTGCTTTGAGTCTTAATTTGGTCTCACTGCAGTCAAAGATTTTACATAATTTATTGTTTTTAGGATTCAAGTGCAGAAATTTAACATTTGCTGTCTATTGAAGTCAATATGAAACTGTTCTGTGATGTGGTAGTATCCCCATAAACTGTAAATATATACTATTTGAACATTAACAAAAAACGAATAGTTCAGTACTCAAATCACACCTTTCTCCTTAACAAGTAGGGAAATGAGACCATCATCAACGTAAATTTTACTGCCGGGTCCCACAACTTTGGTGAGGTTCTTGTAGTCTACCCACAGGATATTCTCATCACATTTCTCCTGATAAGCATCATCCAGGGTCACTTTCAGCTTTGCTCCCTTCTTCAGCTCCACCTCAGCTGTACCACTCTGCAAATAAAAATTAAAAAAAAAAAAAAAAAAAAAAGTGTTGACCATCAACTTAAACCTCAGCTATGTCACAGAGCTGGTAAATGAACTAAACACACCCAAAAACCCAATGGAACCCTTGGGCTATCCTTTACTAAAATAGCAGATATTTCATCGATTATAGAAAAGCATTACTTATTTGCCCATCTATGTAGTCAAAGTAATGGTTAGATAAAGAGGTAGCAAAAAAACATGCACTTACTCCCTTAATGAGTCCAGTTCGGATCTCAGGTCCCTTTGTATCCAAGGCAACAGCCACAGGCCTGTAGAGAATGGGATTTGAAGCAAAACTTTCTGTGGCTTCTCGCACATTCTTGATTGTGCCTTCATGGTACTGTCAAGATTTAATAGAAGAAAAAAAATTGTTACCGTCCTCTCACTATAATCTTTCTGTACTCCCTCTCACTACATATTTTCCCAGACTAAGATAGTGTTTTCTTAAGTTTGGAGAAAGATGAACTCACTAGTGGGAAGGCTACTCTGGAATAAACTGTGCCACCACATATATTTGTAGGTTGAAGTGTAGTTGGGCTTCATGTTGAAGGTTGGGGAGAATATAGCTATACCAACAGTATAATGAACATAGCTAGCTTAAAAAAAAAAAAAAAAAAAAAAAAAAACACTAAGTAGAGCTGCATGTTATCATGACTAATGCAAAGACTAACAGTGTTAGTTGCGATTAATTTTTTTAAATTACCCTCTCTTCCTCCAATTCACAGTCCAGAATCTCAACCCAGGTCTTCTTAGTTACAACTGTAGTACTCAGGGTGCCTAGGTTTATATAGTAAAAACTAGGTAAAGTAAATAGAGTACCTAGTTTTAAAAGTAAAACTAGGTACCTGAAAACTAGGTTGCCAACATTACCTCCCACTACTGGAAAGTTCTAACAGAACAGTAAAACACTTGACAAAAGTGGGTAAGTACAATGAATACTTAATACAAAAGTGTAGATGATAAAACCTTAGACTGCAGTATTGTACTTGAAAATAGGTTGACTAGATGGAACTTATGGTTATTACCTGCCATCATTTACTAATGGCAGCTTCATTAATCTACTGCACAGCAGATTTCCTTCAATATAACTAGATGTGAATGTACCTAGGAAGCGAGCATTATCACCTCCTTTTTCCTACTGGCCATTCCTCTCCTTTTACATCTAAACATCCTTCTAGCTTTTGCCATTGCCTTTTCTACCTGTTTAGCCAACTTAAGATCATTACATGCGATCACACCCAAGTTCTCTCCCCCTAAATGTACGGTTCCCTCAGGTTTTTGAAGCCAAATGCATGACTACTACTACTACTATTTATCATTTCTATAGTGCTACAAGGCATACGCAGCACTGTACACCAAACACAAAAAGACAGTCCCTGGTCAAAGAGCTTACAATCTAGATAAGACAGGTAAACAGACAGAACAATTAAGGGTAAGGCAATAATAGGTGAGGTTAAGGACAGGGCAGGTGAGAAGTGGAGTCAAAAGCAGTGGTAAAGAGGTGGGCTTTAAGTTTGGACTTGAAAACGGCCAGCCAAAGATGGGGCCAGACGCACAGGCTCAGGAAGTGTATTCCAGGCATGGGGTGCAGCAAGACAAAAGGAAAGGAGTCTAGAATTAGCAGTAGAGGAGAAGGACAGATAAGAGAGATTTATCTACAGAACAGAGTATACGAGGGGGGGCGTAGGGAGAGACAAGAGTGGAGAGGTACTGGGGAGCAGCAGAGTGGATACACTTATAATAAGAGAAGCTTGAACTGAATACAGAAACGGATAGGGAGCCAGTGAAGTGACTTAAGGAGGGGGCTAATGTGAGCATAGCTACTTTGGCAGAGAGTGAGTCGCACAGCAGAGTTTTGGACTGATTGAAAAGGAGAGAGATAGCTAAGAGGGAGGCCGGTGAGAAGCAGGTTACAATAATCAAGACGAGAGGTGATAAGAGTGTGGATAAGGGTTCTGGTAGAGTACTCAGATGAAGGGACGAATTTTGCTAATGTTATAGAGAAAGAAAACAGGTTTTAGCAATGTGTTGAATATGAGCAGAAAAGGAGAGAGAGGAGTCAAAGATGACCCCAAGGTTACGAGCTGATGAGACAGGGAGAATGAGTGCCATCCACAGAAATAGAGAAAGGGGGAGAGAAGAGGTAACATAACATACATAGTATATGACGGCAGAAGGCTTAGGGGGAAAGATGAGAAGCTCAGTTTTGGCCATGTTAAGTTTTAGATGACATTGGGACATCCAGGCAGCTATGTCAGATAGGCAGGCTGAAACCTTGGACTGAATGTTGGTTGAGATTTCAGTGGTAGAGATGTAAATTTGGGAGTCATCAGCATAGAGATGGTATTGAAAGCCATGAGATATCAGAGAGCCAAGGGAAGAAGTGTAGATGAAGAACACGAGAGGACCAAGAACAGAACCCTGACCCTTCCTTTTTTGTTTTTAGCATCTCAAGTCTTTGGTCCAGAATTTGGCTTTTTTCAACTTTAGCTAGGTCTTTCCTCATGTTCTCCACAAACAGTAAAGACTCACCAGACAGCCCTTCAGGAATATCGCTTACAAATGTTTAGAAGAACCAGCCCAATAAACCAACCTTGCAGCACAACACTAACATCTTTTTCCTCAGACTGAGCGCCATTTATCACTAGCATTGAAAAGGTCAGCCAGCAGAGCCTCCAGAACATCCTTAAAATTCATTCACTACACTCAGATGTATGCTATTCTGCAACATTGCTTTGTCCACCTTTAATTTAGCTGCCTCTTCACAGACAGTCCTTTGAAAGTCATTCGGGGACAACACTTCGATTCCCATTTGTTCACCTTGTGGTCCTGCTCCCGGCCCTTTAACTGTGAACATAATTGACACGAATGGAGGTTGCAGGTAAACTTAAGAGTAACGTCAGACTTTCTGGCTCAATATTTGACTCCCTGTATTTCATCCTTAAACCAAGTCTCCCAAGTGACTTACAGAAATTCCTCATTTAATATAATGGGCCCCGAGCTTTGCAACCAGCTTCTAGTGGCTTTGTGGGAAGAGCTTTCTATCCTCATAAGCAGTTGCTTAAAACAAACTTGACAAATGTACCTTAAATAAAACTTTTCTGTGTGCTGGGCTCAGCCAGATGATGGGGCACAGTGGGCTAGGGTCTGGAGACATGGTAATAGAAATCACTTTTTTCTTCTCTGTCCCATTTTTAATGGCATTCCTTTTAGTAAATTTGGTTTTATGATTGTTTATACTCCACCCTGATGGATATTGCTCCCTGGGTGGTTAGTGGGAGCTAGTGTAATTTTTCTTGTAGAGGTTTAGCACTTTCATATTTTGTTTTACCGAATACGAGTCTAGCTGCTGCCTGGGCTGTCTGAAGTTTCTTGATTATTTGCTCTTTACAAGCGGAGTACAGTGCGTTGCAATAGTCTAAATGACTGAGCACCATTGATTGTACTAGGTTACAGAAAACACTGCTTGGGAAGAAAGGTCTTACTCTTTTTAGTTTCCACATTGAGTGGAACATCATCTTTGTTGTGTTTTTCGCATGGCTCTTGAGTGTTAGGTGTTGATCGATGGTAAGCAAGAATTTTTAGGGTGTCCGAAATCGGGAGGTTCAGATTCGGTGAGTTGATACCATCCTGGAAGCCCAGGCCAAATATATTCCTTGTATTTTGGAGGAAGGAAGACCAGAAAAAAAAAGTGAGGTGAAGGAAGCTATTAGAGCTAAAAGAAAATCCTTCAGAAAATGGAAGGAGGATCCAACTGAAAACAGCAGCATAAGGAATGGCAAGTCAAATGCAAATGAATAAAAAATTGCATGGGAAGAAATTTTTTTTAGGTATATTAAAAGAAGCTAGTAATAGAATCAGTTGGACCGCTTGATGCCCAATGGGGTAAAAAGGGGCACTCAAAGATGACAAAGCCATAGCAGAGAGATTAAATGAATTCTTTGCTTCGGTCTTCACCGAGGAAGATTTGGGAGAGATACTGGTGCTAGAAATGGTATTCAAAGCCAAGTCAGAGAAATTGAATGAAATCTCTATAAACCTGGAAGATGTAATGGTGCAATTCGACAAACTAGTGTAGCAAATCACCTGGACCAGATGGTATTCATCCCATACTGAGAATTGAAAAATGAACTTGCAGAACTATTAGTAATATGTAATTTATCTTTAAAATCAAGCATGGTACCGGAAGATTGGAGGGTGGCTAATGTACTGCCGATTTTTTAAAAAGGTTCCAGAAGTGATCTGGGAAATTATAGACTAATATATAGACTGGTGAGCCTCGCGTCAGTGCCAGGCAAAGTGGTAGAGATTATTATAAACAAAATTACAGAGCATATTCAAAAGCATGGATTAATGAGACAAAGCCAATATGGATTTAGTGAAGGGAAATCTTGCCTCACCAATGTATTAAATTTCTTTGAAAGGGTGAATAAACATGTGGATAAAAGGTGAGCAGTCGATAATGTGCATCTGGATTTTCAAAAGGCATCTGACAAAGACTCATGAAAGACTCCAGAGGAAATTGGAGAGTCATGGGATAGGAGGTAGTGTTCCACTGTGGATTAAAAACTGGTTAAAGGATAGAAAACAGAGTTAAGGGGGAAGTGACGTCAGCTCCGGGAGATGGCTGCTTAATGCTAGAGCTCAGCTAGCTCCGGAGCGAAATTAAGAATTCTTCCCGTTTAAACTGAGCGATTTTTGCTCTCTAACATTCCCAAAAGAGCAGATGGCGGCTAGGAAAAGGCTGGCCAAATTTAAATTTACATCAGATGCCGCAAACAAGGGCCAGGGATCGGGACATCGGGCGGTGACACGAGGAGCCAAAATGGCCGCCGAAGACTCTGAATCCGACCCGGACCTCGAGGAGCCCGTTGGTAGCGATGCGGAGATCAGTAAAAACGATCTCGCTAGATGGTTTAAGGAACTGAAGGCAGAGATGGTGGCGACCAGGAGGAGCATCCACACGGCGGTGTTGGAATTACATGATGAAATGCGGGAAATCGGCAACCGGCTCACAGAAGCTGAAGAAAAGGGGATAACGGAGGAAGTGCGGGTCCTCGGGGCAGCCCTTAAAAAGGAACAACAAGCGAAAATAGAGATGGATTTGATGATGGAGGATTTGGAAAACCGCTCTCGTCGGTGTAATCTGCGTTTCAAGGGGATCCCCGAGGAAGAGGAGTATAAAGACTCTGTAAAAACAGTACAGGAGATCTGCGTTCATCTGCTTCAACAAGATCAGAGTGAAGGAGAGCAAATCACAGTGGATCTGATAGAACTTGAAAGGGCACACAGAAGCCTGGGTCCACAACGGGGAGGAGTGCCCAGAGATAGTGTGGCATGTTTCCACAAATACACCATAAAAGAAAGAGTGTGGAAAAAAGCAAGAGCCTTGGGCGACATTGAATGGAAATCTGGCAAAATTAAGATATTCCAGGATCTTGCTAGAAAGACGCTGCAAAGAAGGAGAGACTTTAAGGAAATTACCACCTATCTTCAAAAGGCGGGGCTCCGCTATAGATGGCTCCATCCATTTGGAATACAAATAACAGTGGGTAACAACACGCAAGCTCAATTCACATCAGGGAGCTTGGAAGATTCTGCGAGAAATGGGATGTTCTGATGTTCCAAGAGAGGACAGCGAGACTCAGCTTCCACAGTGAAGTCCGGGAAAGAAAAATCAGAATGGCTGGAAGTAGAAAGGGGGAAAAGGCCATATATCCCCCCACGCAGCGAGACTGGGGTCAGAAAACGGAGAGGCAACCTGATGTGGACACTGTATATTGATCAGAGGGATGAGGATGAGAGGAAAGAAACTGTTGTATGTTTAAGCTGGTGAATGTTTTGGGAAAATGTTTAAGGAGGGATGAAAAGGGGAGAGTTAAATTTAAAGTTAAAGGCTTGTTTAGCTGGATTCTGGGGAGGGCGTACTTCCTAAGGGGTAAACTGGCTGGTAAAGGAGTAAGCCAGTTGCAAGGGAGACTTGGGGGGTTGTTGGGGGGAATGTACTGAGGAAGGGGGGGGTGGGTTGAGGGTGGGGTCATGGAACGTTAATGGGTTAAATAGTCCTGGTAAGAGAAGTATCATCTTCAAAGAATTGCGCAGAATGAATTGGGATATAATAATGCTTCAAGAGACCCATGTTCGGAAACGTGATGTACCATTAATCCTGAATAAGGGTTTTGGAGAAGGTTATGCGCTAGCAGACCCCAAGGGAAGTAAAACAGGAGGGCTGATAATTTATGTAAAAGAAAGCCTGCAATTCACATGTGAGGCCCAATACTGTGAGGGCGATGGTAGATGCCTGGCGATTAAGGGTAGGATAAATAATCAGCTAGTTACACTAGTTAACATATATGCCCCCAATGTAGGGCAAGGCAGGTTTTATGATAAAATATGGGCAGAACTGATTCCTTTTGCGGGGGGGGGGGGGGGGGGGGGGATGGTAGTATTGGGGGGAGATTTTAATTACCCTATGGGGGAGATAGACCATTCCACAGGAAGGATGGGAGGGGGAGGGTACCCTAGGAGGTTGCTACTTAGACTGATGAGGGAACTAGATCTGATAGATGTGTGGCGGTTGCAGCACCCAAATCAAAAACAGTATACTCACTACTCTCATACGCAGGGAACATACGCAAGAATTGATGCTATCTGGTGCAGCAGAACATGGTGGGGTGAAATTCATAAAGCAGAGATTGAAAGTATGCATGCATCAGATCATTCTCCGATATGGATTTCCTTGAGGGGGGTGGGGAAAAGAAGAATGGGAGTAGTGTGGAGACTTAATGAATCACTTCTTGACAGTGAGGCTGATTGCCAGGAAATTCGAGGATCCATAAAAGACTATCTGGCCCTAAATGATAATGGGGAAGTCACAGAGGGGATCTTGTGGGATACTATGAAAGCGGTTATAAGGGGCAAGCTTATACAAAAAGGGGCACAAAAGAAAAAGGAGAGGGAAGCACACGAGTTAGAGGTCCGAAGGCAACTAGTTCGAATGGAAGCTTTACACCAAAGAGAGGGAGGTACATTACATCTACAGGAGCTTAAAAAGTGGAGAGCCGCTTTACAACAGATACAGGTGAAGCGGATGGAATTCCACAGAAGTTTAATGCAGCAGAAATTCTATGAGTTTAGTAATAAAGCGGGTAGTATGTTGGCCAGGGGGCTTAGGGAGAGAAGGATAAAAAATACTAACACAAAAATAAAAGGGCCAAAAGATATAATGCATTACCAAGATGAGGAGATTAGAGAACAATTTATGGAATACTATAAAAAATTGTATTCCTCAGAATCAGTAGCTCCTAAGGAGGAGACTCGAAACTTTTTAAGAGATCTAGAACTGCAAAGGGTCACGGCCAAGCAAAGATGTGAGCTGGAAGCCCCGATTTCCTTGAAGGAGGTGTTAGGAGTTATAAGAGGACTACCGGGGGGAAAATCTCCTGGATTAGATGGGTACACAGCTAAATTTTATAAAATTTTCCAACAAGAGCTAGGACCCTTGCTAGTACGGACAGGAAATGCATGTTATATGGAAAAAGGTTTACCCCCCAGTATGAAAGAAGCGGGAATATCAATATTGCTAAAACCAGGAAGGGATCCGACGGTTTGTGGGTCTTACCGCCCGATATCGCTGTTAAACATTGATGTTAAAATCCTAGCCAAAATTATGGCAAATAGATTAAAACTGATATTACCATCCCTTATACATGAAGACCAGTCGGGCTTCATAGCACACCGTCAGGTAGCTGACAATATAAGGCGCACTTTAAATATTTCTTGGGGAGCACAGAGACGAGGAGACTCGCTAACCCTCCTAACGGTCGATGCAGAGAAGGCATTCGACAGGGTGGAGTGGGACTATTTGTGGGAGGTTATGTTAGAACAAGGAATGGGGAGGCCCTTTGTAAGTTGGGTGAAGGGGTTGTATGCAGATCCGGTAGCACGTATTAAGGTTAATGGGGGGTGGTCGGATCAATTTAGTATCCGAAGGGGAACCAGGCAGGGTTGCCCCCTCTCCCCATTACTGTTTGCTATATCAATAGAACCATTGGCCCAGCGGATCCGGTTGCTAGAGGATATTAAAGGGGTTAGGATAGGGGGCAGGGAGCACAAAATGGCATTATTCGCTGATGACATTCTATTCTATGTGGGGTCCCCACAGAGGACATTGCCGGTTCTTGTAAAGGAACTAGACTCCTTTGGTAAGCTGTCGGGGTTCCGAGTGAATTTTGACAAATCTGAACTAATGGGGATCACTGAAACGAGTCAAGAACTGGAGCAATTGGGGAGAACGTTCTCATTTCGTATAGTGGAAACCAGCTTTCGTTATTTGGGAATCCACATATCTAGAGACCTTAGTATTTTGTACCAGCTGAACTATGTACCACTCAGAGAAATAAGGAGGGATTTAAACAGATGGAGGGCAGGTTGGTTGTCATGGTGGGGGAAAATAGCAGTTGTGAAGATGAACGTTCTTCCCAGATTGCTCTTTCTATGTCAAACGCTACCAATTCCTATTCCAAAGGGAGAGCTAATAAAAATCCAAGCTGACTTGGGGCAGTTTGTTTGGGGGGGGACAAACGGCGAGATTATCTAGGCAGGTTATGTGGAGGGCCGTAGAATAAGGGGGGAGGGGTATGCCAAATATAACTTGGTACTACTGGGCAGCCCAACTTAAGCAAATTGGATTGTGGAGCAAAGTAGATTATTCTCATGTGACACGGTTGGAACAGATTTTTGTTCAGGAGGGGAGGCTGGGTGCACTGTTGTGGGGTTCCATTATAGAAACTAACTACAAGCGCATGTCAGTAAATCCATTTGTATCCCATCTACTCACTCTATGGGGCGCACTTAAACAGAGGCTAAGGGGTACACAAAACCGATCCTCTTACGCTTGGATCACACAAGAACCAGGGTTCCCAGGAGGAGGGGAGAATAAGGTATTCAAATCTTGGTTCCAAAAAGGATTGATTCGATTTAGAGAATGTATGGATGGAGGAACCATTAAAAGCTTTGAAACACTTCAAAAAGAATATGATTTGCCGGACACAGATCTGTATGCATATCTTAAAATTAAAAATTACATTCTGAAAGAAAGGTGGTTAAAGGAAAGCCCAAAGGAAAGTGAAAAACTCGAAAACTTATGGGGGGAGATAGACATGGGAGGGAAAGGGATCACAAAATTATAGGATCATATTAGGGGTAGGGAATTCGTAAAATTAGCTTATATGAAAGCCTGGGAACAGGATCTCAATAAAGTACTAAGCGAGGCAGACTGGAAGAAGGTATGCCTCGAGGTGAAAAAAAGCTTCCTTATGTGTATTACTCAAAGAAAACGCATATAAAATATTAAGTCGCTGGTACTATACACCGGATAGAGTAAAGGCTATGTACCCCCAATCATCAGATCTCTGTTGGCGGTGTGAGAGGGAGAAGGGCACATTTATCCACATATGGTGGGATTGCCCAGTAATAAGAGTCTATTGGGAAGAGGTAACAGCCTCTCTAACTAAAGCGGTGGGGCAACTATTCCCGTGTGATCCCACCTGGTGTTTATTGGGTTTGGGGAATAAGGGGGGGAAGAAGTGGCAATGCCGTATTAAGAGAATGGGTATGGCAGCGGCAAAATCTACTATAGCCTTGAAATGGAAACAGACAAAGGGCCCGGTGGGGCAGGATTGGATAGAGAGACTTAAAGTGGTGATCACAATGGAGAAATTAACAGATAGGCGCAGAGGGCGATATCGCCCTACAGCAGAGGAATGGATACATTTGGATGGAGTAATGGGGAAAGTATAGGACTATGGATTGGAGAAAACCGAGGAGTGGGGGAGGTAGGGAGGTGGGTAAAGGGAGAGGGCAGATACTAAGGAGAAAATGTAAAGATGTAATGTGTTGTTTACGTCAGATTGATGAATAGAATTGGAGTCTGCGCACTCAAACCGATGTTATTTTGGCTGTTTAATAAAAATTCTGAAATTTAAAAAAAAAAAAACAAAAAAAAAAAACAGAGTTAAATGGTCAGTATCTCAATGGAGAAGGGTAGGTAGTGGGGTTCCCCAGGGGTCTATGTTGGGGCCGTTGCTTTTTAACGTTTATAAATGATCTAGAGATGGGAGTAACTAGTGAGGTAATTAACTTTGCTGATGACAAAGTTATTCATTGTTAAATCACAAGAGGATTATAAAAAATTACAAGAGAACCTTACGAGACTGGGTGACTGGGCATCCAAATAGCAGATGACATTTAATGTGATCAAGTGCAAAGTGATGCATGTGGTAAAGAGGAACCCAAATTATAGCTACATAAAGCAAGGTTCCACATTAGGAGTCACCGAGCAGGAATGTATGTCATCGTTCGTTGATGATACATTGAAACCCTCTGCTCAGTATGTGGCAGAGGCTAATAAAACAAATACAGCGACACCTCTGTTTTTGTCGATAATCCATCCAAAAACAATCGGCGAAATCCGAAACAGACGAAAACCGAGGCAATTATTTCCATATGGAATTGTTTGGCTAGACGCGCGGGGTGATGCTCACACGAGAAACAACGCCACACTAAGCAGGAGAACATGTGGGTCACCCTTTGTTTTCGCAAAATTAGCAGCGAGGTCACATGGGCATCCGAGAAATATTTCGTGGGGGAAAAAAAAAAAAAAAAAAGACGAAAACCGAAGTCAACGAAAACAGAGGTATTACTGTAGAATGTTAGGTATTAGGAAAGGAACAGAAAACAAAATACCTTTTTATCACTCCATGGTGTGACCGCACCTCAAATATTGTGTGCATCTCAAAAATAAAGATATGGTGAAATTAGAAAAAGGTACAGAGAAGGGTGACGAAAATGATAAAGGGGATGGGATGACTTCCCTATGAAGAAAGGCTAAAGAGGCCAGGGCTCTTCAGCTTGAAGAAGAGATGGGCTGAGAGGAGATATGATAAGAGATCTATAAAATGAGTGGAATGGAACGGGTAGACGAGAGGGCTTCAATGACAACTCCATATCTGGAATGGAAGGACAGTGTTAGCTTCTACACATGTCCCAGAAATTCCAAATAAAAACTAATTATAAATCACATTCTTTGTCGTCATCAGTTACTAATGTTACTATGTTAAGCAATTCTGCCTTATGTTTATCAGCTTCTACTTATTCTTCTGTCACCTTTGAGTCTCACGATGCCACTTTTGCACTTCCTCCTTTCATTAACCCATCTAAAAATGTCTTGTCCCTCAATTTTACTGTATTGACTATTGTTTCTTCCATTTATATCTTTGCTTTCCTGACTACTTTACCAGGTTCTCTTAGTTTTTCCACATATTGTCAACTTGTCTTCCTCTTTCTGCAATGTTTTGTAGTTTTATTTTCCCTTACCTTTGCAGCTACTATTGAGAGGCTAAGTGTCCTTTTTTTTTTCTTTGCAATGAGGAGTATTGAGTAGGTGTACAAAATCTCCTCTCAAATAGAACCACCAAGACTAGTTTACTATCAGGGGCATTTTCGAAAGAGAAGGGAACCCATCTTCCGACTCAAATCGGGAGATGGGCGTCCTTCTTTCAGGGTCGCCCAAATTGGCATAATTGAAGGCAGATTTTGGGCGTCCTCAACTGCAGTCCATCGCAGGGACGACAAACGTTCACAGGGGTGTGTCGTAGGCATAGCGAAGGTAGGACTGGGGCGTGCTTAAGAGACTGGCATCCTCAGCCGATAATGGAAAACAGGAAGGGCGTCCCTGATGAGCATTTGGTCAACTTTACTTGGTTCATTTTTTTCACGACCAAGCCTCAAAAGTTGCCCAAACTGACCAGATGATTAACAGAGGGAATTGGGGATCACCTCCCCTTACTCCCCCCAGTGGTCACCAACCCTCTCCCACCCTAAAAAAAAAAAAAAAAAAAAATTTCCAGCCTCAAATGTCATACCCAGCTCCATGACAGCAGTATGCAGGTCCCTGGAGCAGTTTTAGTGGGTACTGCAGTGCACTTCAGGCAGGCGGACTCAGGCCCGCCCGCCCCTGTTACACTTGTGCTGGTAAATATGAGCCCTTCAAAACCCACCAGAAACCCACTGTACCCACATGTACAGTGCCCCCCTTCACCCCTTAGGGCTATGGTAGTAGTGTAAAGTTATGGGGAGTAGGTTTTTTTTTTTGGGGGGGGGGGGGCTCAGCACTGAAGGTAAGGGAGCTATGCACCTGGGAGCAATTTGTAGTCCACTGCAATGCCCCCTAGGGTGCCCGATTGGTGTCCTGGCACGTGAAGGGGAACAGTGCACTACGAATGCTGGCTCCTCCCATGACCAAATCCCTTGGATTTGGTAGTTTTTGAGATGGGCGTCCTGTTTCCATTATCGCAGAAAACCGGGGACCACCATCTCAACATTTAGGTGGACCATCTTTGCCCCTCCACATGACCCTACCCTGGAGAGAAGGAGTAGCAAAAACTTCCCACAGCCAACACTGTCCAGTAACTCATGGGGCGGGGGGGGGGGGGGGGTTTACAAGATTTGACTCACTTTTGCATCTTTGTTGGCTAGATGCATGGTCCATTTCCACACTGAGTTTCTCAACATTGGAAGTATGACCCTGGTCCTCTCTGCTAAATCAAGGCCTCCTCATGTCTAGTTGAACCAAATTGACTGGGAGACAGATTTCTGAAAGCCTTGTGTTCCATACTACTCTTAGCTCTAGAAAGTTTATCTGAAAGCCTCTCCTGAGTAGACCATATATCCTAGGTGTGAAGACCATCTAGATAAGCTCCCCTGCCCAGTTGAACAGTTATTTGAATTGTAAGAACTTGGAAGAGGATTCCTTTTGACAAATTGGAATGCATCATTCATTAGGACCATTGAGCTCCATGAAGGAATGGTGGCGCAGTTGCTCGAGTCATGTCTAGCAAGGCTCCTATGAATTTCAAGTCGAGCTAGCTCCCAATGTGAATTGGAATAATTTTATAATGAACTCTAGCAACTCCAGCACCCAAATGGTTGAACAGATGTCTGCTCTTTCCCAAGTTGCATGTTTTACACCACCCAATCATCCAGATAGGCAGACCAGGGGGTGGGAGGGTGTACATTTCCCTATATACACTGATGACTGCTAAATATTTTGCGAGTACTCAAGGCCAAATGGCAGAACACAGTGGTCGTAATAGTGTTCCTAAAATGCAGATACTTCCTGTGCCCTAATGCAACCAAGTGCGAGTGTAGGCCATCCTTTAGATCCAAGAACATAACCAGTCCCCTTTTGAAGAATTGGTATTAGGGTGCCTAAAAGAGCCAATTTTTTTTTTTTTTTTTTTAAGTTTAGGACCTTCAGCAAGCTTTTCCTGCACATCTTGCCTTAAGTCTGATGCCAGCAGCCAGGTGAGTCTGAAAATTCCAATCATCTTGGCAGAAACTGATAGTGCTTCAAAAAAAAAAAAAAAAAAAAAAAAATTTTCTGCACTCCTTCCCTTTGGCTATTAACAAGTGGAGTCTTGAAGCTTTGTCTCTAGAAGTGTCCTCAAACTACATGACACTACACACTTCAGTGTCGGCTTCCCTCCCTAGGGGCACCACGAAGTGAGTCTTGGACCTCTTGGCTTTTCATAGTGGATTTGACCAGCACAGAATGGTGAAGCTGTTGCCTTCTGGATTCTGTGCTAACCATATGGTCAGGTCTCTTACAATGTTCAGACCCCGCAAGTCTTGGTGCCTCTGTAAAGCTTCCTACCCAGACACACTCAAGTGGATACCAGTGCAACCAGTCTCCAACTTCTAAACCTCCTCCAGGCCTCAGTGTTTATGACTTCATTCAGGCAGGACATAAGTTTCTAGTATCCGAATCTGAGGATTGCCTCTGCTCGATATCAATGATGTTGAACCTGCTGCATCACGTCAAGCAAGGAGGTGCACAAGCAGAAGTTCAAAGAACAGATAGAGCATCACAGTAGCAAGCCACAGCCTTCTGAGTTACGTTGGGTGCATCAGAACTGATGTCTTAGGTCTGTGGAAGCTGTCACACCCTTTGATAGCATGGCACTAAGTAGTCCTCACATTGAGGGTACTTCAAGAACACCAGTGACCTCTGTTCTACTCTTCAATAGATCATATTTGGGGACGCTCCAGCTTACATGTTCAGCCTGATTGATCTCCCTCCCAGAAATTCCAAGAAGCCGTCCCGCAATTATCTCAATCTCCACTATCCTAACTGCAGGAACCTAAGATACAAGCTACTCTTCGCCTCCTCTTTCTGCTTTCTATGTCCCCGTTAGTGGAATGCTCTGCCATCAACATTAAAAAGAGACTGCCGATCACAATCTGTTTAAGAAATCCCTAAAGACTTATGTGATCGATCTTACTCCTCTGCTGCTTAACTTCTTGTCGTCCCTCTTGCATTTCTCCTGTTGTTCCTTCCCTCCCCTTTATGTATCTTATTCTCTGTGTTGAACTAGATTTGCTATGATGTACTTTTCTTAAATTGCTGTAAGCCACTTAGAGCCTGCCCTAGTGGGAATATGTGGGATATAAATGTTCTCAATAAATAAAATGTTAGAAAGACAATCCGAAAGAGCCAAGGAAGTGAATTCTAGGCTCTCAACATCCAAGCTGTGAGAGCCACAGACTAAAGGATAGAGTTTAGAAGAGACCCCTCGTTTTGCTTAGTCTGTTGGCCAGGGTATTGTTTACATCTGCCAGATAAGTGGCTCAAAGGAACATGCCATGTTGGCGAGCCCAATGCCACATATGGATGGATGGCTGCCTAACAGAGGGCGTGATCCGGTGCCTCCCTACTTGTTGGTGTAATACATTGCAACCTGATAGTCTGTTTGGATGCGAATTTGATGAGATAACCGATTTTTGGAAGCCTTTAGAGCATTCCAGATCACCCGAAGCTCCAGAGATTGATCTGAAGATTTGTGAGTGGACCAAACACTTTGTGTGTGAAGCTCACCTACAGGAGCCCCCCGTTCCAGGAAAGATGCATCCATCATCAGCCCCTTTTGTGGGTGAGGAATTTGGAATGGAAGTTCCAGGGTCAAATTGGATTGAATGGTCCAACACTGAAGGGAGCGTACAAGCTCTGGGAACACTTGGATGACATCTTCCAGGTTCCCCGTGGCCAGTCACCACTGAGAAGCCATGGTCCAATGAGCTGATCTCATGTGAAGGTGTGTCATGGGTGTAACACTGTGGAAGCCATGTGGCTCAACAATCTCAACACCTGCTGAGCAGTGACCTGCCGAGAGGCTCAAACCCCAGAAGCAAATGAGATAAGTGTCTGCTTTCATCTCCGAAAAGGTAGGCTTGAAACTTGTGTACTGAGCAGGGATCCTATGAACTCCAGTCGCTGGACAGGGTGAAGATGGGACTTGGGGATAGTTTAAAACAAACTCTAGTAGCTCAAGCACCCAAATAGTTATCCGCATAGACTTCAGAGCACTGTCTGGAGAGGTACTCTTTACCAGCCAATCGTCAAGATACGGGATCACATGGACACCCAGACTGCGTAGCAATGTTGCAACTACCACTTTAAAAAAGGCGCCTATATAAAAGCTACCAAATATATTACAGCGTCTCACAGTTAACTTGAGAGAAGAAGACAGTGCAGAGAACGGCTTTACCCCTAGTCCCTGAAGAAAGAAATCTGAAACCCGCGGAATCGGGCGTATCCAGAAGGCGGTTGGATGTTTCTAGAGATTTTGGTCCCTTAATCCAGAGGGGGGCATGACTGCTGATATGAAGATAAGTGCAGTTTGCATGAGTAACTGTCATTTTTTAAGATGTAATGAAAGACTTTAATGGGTGCTGGTATAGAAAGTATGTCACTAAAAAGAAGTATAGTTACTAATATGAATAGCACATAAGTGGGAATATATGATAGCAGACTACTTGCTGGTGATTTGGAAACAACAGGACACGCTGTTTTTTTTTTTTTTGCATTTCCTATTTCCTTGTCCTGATACGCAATTTGCAATTGTTCTTATTCGTACAGATACAGACTAGCCCCTGACGCAGCCCTTTTTTGAGCGAAACACGGCCTGTGTCGGGCAACTGTCTTATAATATCCGCTTGTTATACTACTATCATGTTGCCAACAATTTTCTGTAACACTAAATGTGTATTTTCTATTGTATTTCCAGTACCCTTGATGTATTGTAAGCCACATTGAGCCTGCAAATAGGTGGGAAAAGGTGGGATACAAATGCAATAAATAAAAAATATATGGTATCTTCAATAAAATATTTTGGATAATATACTGCTCTGCTTGCTTATTTTCCACTAAAAAGAATCTAACAGTACATAGTAATGACATTGGAGTTCATCATTATGAAGTTCTTCAATAGGTAGCAAAAACTCCTGGGTCTAGTAGAGTATTGCAACTACCACTAGACATTTGGTGAAGACTCTGGGAGATGACGCGAGACCAAAAGGTAACAGCAATGTGTTCTCAGTCAAAATATGCATAAGTATTGGGATATGAGTATATGCATGAGAGCATAGCCAATCTTTTTTCTGAATCATTGGGAGAAGGGTGCCCAGGGAAACCATCCTGAACCTCTCAGACTACAAATTTCTTCAGGGTCCTTCGATGCATCCCCCGTTTTCTTCTGCACAAGTATCTGGAACAGAACCACCCCCCTTCCTCCCCTGGTGAGCAGGCTCAACCACGTAGGCCTTCAGAAGGGCTGAGAGTTCCTCTGCAAGTACCGGTCTGTGCTGAGAGCTGAGTGAGCTATTGGTGGGCAATTTGGAGGTTTTAGATACCAACTGAGTGCGTTATCTGAGATGGACTATTTGCAGAACCCTCTGGTCAGAGTTGATAAGGGGGGGGGGGGGGGGGGGGGGGGGGGCAACTTTCTTGAAAAAAATTTCAGCCTCCCCCCAACCGGCAAGTCATCTGGGACAGTTACTTACTGTGGCTATGCTCTGCTGGAGCAGCCTTTAGCGCACACTGTTGGCGTGAATGAGTACGCTGGGGTTGAGCCTGAGCAGGCTGGTGAACCAAGTTGTAGCTACGCCTCTGATGTTAATAGGGACGACTCCTTGGCTTGCCAAAACGGTGCCCGGCAAGAGAACGAAGAGATAGTATCAGCATGTTTTTTTTAACCTTCTCTCCAAAAAGGTTATTCCCCCCCCCCTCCAACAGCATGGGGCATCCGCCAACCTCTGCTGAACAGAATGTTCCAAGTCAAACCCTCAGCCATGAGAGTCTGTGCATTGTACGCTCTGGGCAGAGACCCTGGATATGACATAAGAGCCCCTGGCCAAGAATTTTAACATGCCTTCTGCTGCTTGATCAACTTGCGAAGTGACTGACTGCTCCAGAGGGAGCGTCTCAGCCAGGTCCAACAACTTGCGTACTGGTTTTCGCAAGTAGATACTTAGGATTGTATTCAGGATATGAGCATTTAAGCGAACATCTTTCTCCCAAAAGAATCTAGGGTTTTAGCTTCTCTACCTGGGGGCGCTGAGGCATAGTCCCTGGTACTCCGATTCCACTATCATGGAATTGTGAGGCAACCGAGGCTTATCAAAACCAGGTGTACTGTGGATCCGGTACATGGTATCGATCTTGGGCATGACCGGGACCGACAGAGGGGACTCCCCAATTCCTAATGAGGACTTCCCTGAGTACCTTATGGAGAGGGACAGTAAGAGGAGAGAGACAGTAAGAAGGGAATGAAAGGCTCTCCAGAGGAGACTCACTCTTTGCAGGTGGAGGGTCTAGAGAAAAAAGTACCTTGGATCCTGCTCTGAATCGCATGAGCGCTCCTGGTGGGAAAGTCTAGACCAAACCTGCTTCAACATGGAGGAGCTATGTCCTCAAGAATGGCGTCAAGAAGTCTGTTCCCACCTCAACTCTGGCAAAGCTTCCTCCACCAGTGTTGAGTGCCAGCTTGGCTGGCAGTCGACAGTGGAATCGCACTGAAGGCCAAGGGCCAAGCGGAGCTACAACGGGAGGCAAGGTATGCGCAAGCACCCCCCGATGTACACAGTTGCAGGCGGCCATCCAGCAGCTCAGGGAACAAGGCCTGGATGCGCTCACTGAGGGTCGACAGGGCAACACTGGAGTGTCTTGTTGAGGCACAGGTTGCAGAACTGCCAAGGAAAATGCAGGAGATGGCTCTTGGCTGCTGTGAGACCAATGCATCGGCACCTCCTGTATGGAGGGAGTGGTCCTCCTGGCATCAACGCTTCTTGCGTGCTGAATTCTTCGACACCGCGGAACTCCCAGCAACATGCTTTGAGGGCGATCGATGTTTATGCTTCTTGGCCTTTGCCCAAAGCTTGTCAGAGGTTCCTCTGTGCTGAGGACATTGAATCCACATATCACCTTGGAGCCAGGTCTGACAATGGATGGTCCCAGAAGCCCTGCACAGCAGGAGGCCTTGAAGCAGGTAGAGACCCACTCAATGCTTTCACTGCTCCCAGTGTCCAAGGATCTAACAGCAGACATGCCTACAGACACTCAATGTCAAGGAACTGGAATTGACTCCAAAAATCCTTTCTGGAAACCTGGGTCCTCTTCATATGAAGGCAGAGAACACAGTAAGGCTATATGGTTGGGCCCGAGACAGTGAAGACACCAAGAATGGGTGCCTTTCCCAGAGAGATTGTCCAATTGCACCGGGTACAGTGCTTAAAGCCACTGGGAACTTTCGTGGACATGGAAGGAAAAACTTCCTCAGCTAAATTAAATGAAGCAATGGTGCCTGAAAAAAGGGGCAAGGCACAGAAAAAGGAAGAGAAATAACTCAGTCGATGCTTAAAACGGCCAAATGACAGAAAAAAAAAAAAAAATAGAAGATAAAGGAAAAAGGAAAAAAAAAGGGGGGGGGGGGGTTTCCCACAACAGGTACACAAAAAAAAAAAATCACCAAAAGGCACAAGAAAAAAAACCCCAACAACTTTGCACCGAGCAAAGTGAGGAGACTGTAAAAAAAAAATCCACACCCTCTCCTCACTAAAGTAGAAAAGCTTTCATGGCAGGCGGGAAGGCACTTGCACACGTCTCACGGTTCACAAAGCTCTACCAAACTGGGTGACAAATGTCAGCATCACCAACTTATGAGAATTAATGCCCTGCTTACAGGACATCTAGTAAGTTACTGTGTTCTGAATTTTCAGGGCAGTACAGAACTCTGGCAATGTCCTGTAGTAAATGCTGCACAGCATTTGTGTACTGCAATTTGATTAGATGCTCTCAAGCAGCTGAAAGCAAGTTACAACAAAAACCCCAAATTAGATTCTGCTTACTCATCTCTCAGTACAGAAAAACGGTTACTTGATATTGCCTCATTCTGGCCACAAAGAACATTCCCATTCCCCCAGCAAACTAAATAAAAAAAAAAGCAGCATGTTCTTCCAGAGTAACCGAGAATTTGGACTAGAACAGTAAAGGAAATCTGCCAAAAGTAATCAGCACTCTTTCAAGACATCTTAATTTTAAAGCCTATTCAAAAAAGTCAAATGAATATTATGAAGGCTCAATGCCATCAGGTGCTACTGGGCACAGGTAATGTCTTCACTTCCCTTAGGAATCAGTCACATGACATGAGTCAGCTTTGCAAAAGGGACACAGAGATGGCATTAAACACTACGATTAGTTATGGAAAAAATAAGTTTTTAAGAAGCACACACACAATTTCTAAGAAGTTTATTAAATCACATTAAAGATCTACATGGAAAGGCTAGGATGGAGCAGAATATAGGGATTTACTCCAACTGCTTCCTGATCTGTGAAGCCATTAATCAGTTCCACTGCCAAACTGTAGGCTCTTGACCTTTGGGAAGGATAAAGATCAGCAGACTGGAATTTCAGAGGCAGCTTGGCTTGGAAGAGTGTTAATGGTCTACACAGAGCAGAGCACTAATTATAAAAATGTTTGAGGGGCTTGCTTGTCTAGCATGAATGGATAAAGTTTCTTGTGACCTTCTGCGGAGTAACAAATGCCAGAACACAATCTCTGTAAAAGCAGCAGTACACCAAGTGCCAACCAAGGAAGCAGCAAAAAGGAAGGAGATATTGTAGCAAAAGCTTGCCCACTGCCTACCAACAGGTTCAGAGGCAGCTCAGTCTATATACTAGCTTTCACCAAGGATCATATTAAGTGCATTTGGAAAAAAAATTATATAAATTAAGTCAATAGACTGAAGTGGAGGTAATGTGAAAAATAAAATTAGGATAACATATTAGACAAAAAAAGTAGTATTAAGGGTTATATGTGAAGTGCTATAATTTCATGCTGAACCCATGGATAAGATGCAGTGGAGTCACTTATAACCCCCCATCTTCCCATCCATCCCTTTCTTCCCTCACCAGCCTGGTAGAAGTCAATGGTGGGGCTATTTCTCCATTCTCCCCCATACCATACCTTTCTGCTTTCTTAGTGTTACTTATTCTCTTAAGAAAGAAAAGACAGAAATAAAGCCAAGAGGGTAAAAAGTGGACCATAGAAGAGAAAGGACATGACAAAAGGATAAAAATGTAAGACTAGCAAAGCTAGTGAAAGAAGGGCAAAAAAAAATATTGGAACCTTAGGTCAGCTAACATTAGCACTTGCCTCACTGTGCTGCACTATGTACATCTAGCAGAGCTATAGAAAAAGTAGTAGTGGACCAGGAAGCTCCTATTTTGTTATAAACAGGTGTCAGAGAAGCACCAGGAGCGGGTGTTGCCATGTTTAGCATTTTGCAGGAGTGAGCTTAAGTCAGTTTAGTTCTTTATATATGATGGAGGCTATGCCAAAGAGGGGAGGGGGGGTCTCACAAAGGGTTCTTTTGAGAGGAGACCCCAGAGCTTCAATAGGTCCCTTAGCCTGCCAATGTTCTTGATGCACAGAAAGGTGGTATATCAAATCCCATTTCCCTTTCCCCCCAAAATCATAAGTAAATAATCTTAAAAACGTGTCTTGCAAACAATAAAAAAATGTATGTCCATAGGCTTTAGTTACAACCAATTGTGTTTCAAACAGATCTCAGACCTTGAAAGAAGGCTATTGCCCTTCAGCAGTAGTGAGCAAAAGGAGTGCATCCTGATGTATTCAGAGAAGGTTACCTGATCCACCTCCACAAGTGCATATTTACATCTTTTCTGCAGTATTGTCTATATAGAAGCTACTAGTGAAGTGGCTAGGATAATTTGCAAAAAAGAGGCAGGCAGCATTGTCAGAGGTGAAGATTGGATTCTAATGTAGGACAGGTCAACATCTTCACTCAACCTCTTTGGTTCAAACAAAACCCGCTTTACATCTTTTTCCATACCATGCCTTCAGAGCACAAGTACCAACTAGAAGGGCATGCTTGAACGTCCTGGAATAAGGAAGCCCAAGAGCAATATAAACCTCATGACCTTTCTTCCAATAGAGCAGATTGCCTTCTGCTCAGAATTCTTAGTATTTCAATACCATGTGCTCTACAGCAAGTGCTTGTGCTAAAAAAAAAAAAAGAA
The DNA here is from genome assembly GCF_901765095.1 of Microcaecilia unicolor. NCBI lineage: Eukaryota > Metazoa > Chordata > Amphibia > Gymnophiona > Siphonopidae > Microcaecilia > Microcaecilia unicolor. The sequence goes on along the minus strand of NC_044031.1, from coordinate 680,220,207 downwards.
AATTAAAAATCTAGTTATGCCATATTGAAATTTCTCCCACTAACTTTACATAAGTAAATGATAGAGGTTCAAATGTTCACCACCTATACCTACTGCAATTGAAGGCCCATGGTGTTATACAGTTCTCAACCTGTCCACAAGCTCTGCCTCTCCATACAGATGCTTCCTTGCTCACCTCATGAGTTCCATGAGAGAAGTTAAGACGAGCCACATTCATTCCAGATTTAATCATTTCCTGCAGAATTTCCACCGAGCGGGAGGCTGGGCCTAGGAGACAAATCATCCATGTCAAAACTTAAAAAAAAAAAAAAAGAAATACCCACACACATAGGAAATTCTAGCTCATTTGTTCAATTACTCCAACTTCCTCTGAAAGATTCATCTAAATACTGCACTACCACCACATGTGACAGCTTTGTCCCTAGAGGTTATCACAATGGGCACACAAATCAGAGGACCAAAAATATTTAACATAGAACTCCAAGATCACATAACTGCAAAACACAAATACCAACATTTCAATAGTACTGCGAGAGGTGGCAACCACCTTTCCTTCACAATTTTAGATTGTACCAGTTCTGTGGATAGGAAACTTCTAACACCTCCAGTCTCTATATTTTAGATCTATTCTCAAATGCAACAAGCCATAGGCAGTTTCCATTTTTTTTTCTTTTGGGGGGGGGGGGGGACTGCTCAGTACCTGAAGCATTTGGCCCTCCCCCCCCCCCCAAAAAAAAAAAAAAAAAAAAAAAAAAAACACACCCCCCCCTATGCAGCTGAGCTACATGCATTCTTACTTCAAGTAATCCTACCACCTTATCATACTTTTCTTCCCCATCTCTACCTACTGGTACTTACCAATAGTACAGACGATACCAGTATTTCTTGCTACAATAGGCTTCGAGTCGATATCTAGCCGGCAGAGATGTTCCAAAAATGTGTCAGCCGTGGCAGCATGGAGCTGCTGCGTCTGGATGAATGCACTCCCCACATCTGCGGTGTGATGTTTTGACATGGTTGCTTCAATTTTTTACCTGAAGAAAATTAAGGAACCTTGTTACATGCTAGATTGTTTGAAATTGGGGCGATGTCTATAGCAATAGGCTTTACAATCAAATTTACGTTTGACAGCTTATTCTGCCTGAGGAATGGCTCTGGAATACTTTCCCCCTAGAAACCAGTAGTCACAAAACCATGAAATGTGAGGTTCCCCAAGTCAAGGATTATTCCAACTCAGTTGGTAATTACAATTATCTAATGTTCCAAGTGCTGTTTTAATAGCTACAACCACAGAATACACTACACACAAAAATTCAATTTAGAACCAAACGTTTCGTGTCCTTCATGCCCTAGTTGCCCAAAAATCCTGGTGAGAGTATGGTTTATGGTTATGTTTGAAGTTTAATATACCAAATTTAGGGGTATGGTTACTAAGGTGTATTAGCGTTTTTAACGTGCGTTAAATACTAACATGCCAATATACATTCTTATAGGTACATTAGCGTTTGACGCACGTTAAAAACGCTTACACACCTATAACACGCCTTTGTAAACACAGGAGTTAGTGAAAAATTATATTACCATATTTTGAGTTGTCTGAAGCTTTTTCAGTAAAAATTTAAAAGAAGTCTATATGTCCATATAAACATTACAATGATCAATTTGAGAAAGAGTGATTAGTAAACAGAATTTATCCTTAAAAAAAAATTCCAAATACATCTCAATTTCCATATTACACGGAAAGTTCTCTTAAAATGTACCTGAGGTAGCAGACAATACCATTCCTAGAACCTGGATGTGTGACAAATCTAACACCATACTAAGCTCTTGTGTGTCACTGCTACAATTTCCTACACAAAGCAACTGAACATATATTCTATGAACTTAAGAGTTTGCATATCTTGTATTTATGTTAATTCATCTATTTGTGATGATTTGACTGAACAAGTTTTAGTGCAGATTTAGCTTTTTCTTCCTTCATATTATCCAGTAAAAGAAAACACTAGTAGATCAAGTTAATTTTTAAATTTTTTTTTTTAAAGAGGTCCCAATATGGGTTAGATGAGAGTTGAAATATCTCTGTGCAGGTTTGTGGACCAACCATAATCCTGACTAGCATGTGCCTTTCACATAGTGTCCTCAAACGTCTCACTCTGTGCCTCATCCATCTTCCTATCGCCAGGCTTTGAGGATTCTACCTGGCATTTAAAAATGAGAGGGAAGCACACAGTAATTCTTTCCAATCCCTGAGTATGTCATTTTCTATGGAAATCTTTGTGAGCTGGTATTTCCATGTCATACACATGCAAGCATGCACAGTGTACGTGTGAATGGTATTTGTGTATATTCATATTTGTGTTCTGCATGTCTGATGACAGAAGGTATAACAAATGCCCTATTCTGTAATTACTATGTCTTCTGAGAATCAGTCTTTGTATGCTGCAGCTGCTGGAACCATTTACCATGGGGGGGGGGGGGGGGGGGAGGAAGGGGATTGGTTTCATTTCTCCCCCCCCCCCCAACTCCCACTACATGTGGAAACTTGATATCTATAGCACAGGAACTTGCTCCACACCACCTCCAGCCTCACAGCTTTCCCACTGGTTGGGAACGACAGGGCAGTTAGTCTGGTCTCAGTGGTAAGTAAATTAAATAGAAATGCTTCTACAACAAAAGAGTGATGTTTCCCTCAAGGTCCTGCAATATATTGGATTCCAGAGAGTACTCAGTATGGTGTATTTATATTTTAGCAAATCCTATGCTACAGTTCTGCATAGATGACTAAAACTGAGTGCCTTTAGTATAGTGTTCAGTTATGTGGGTGCTAAATGCAAAGACCTCCTAGCTCTTGGAGAGTGAGTGTTCTCTTGAGGCTAGAGTAGAGGAGCTGGGGGAGACAGAGGTACATGGATGTTATAGATAAGTCCCACCTCCAGTATGGCAGCCCCTCTGCAACCTTGGAGAAGGGAGGTCTTCTAAAAAAGGACAGCGTCACCCTGGTGAAGTAGAAGGTAATCCTGCAGCCAGGACCTGCCCACCAGGGGATACAATATCCTCTCACACAGAATGCGTCTCCAGGATATTCTGCCCAGGAGGGAAGGGTTAGGACAGCTGTTATAGTTGGCAAAATCGATCATTAGGCATGTAGATAACTGGGTAGCTGGTGGATGTGAGGATCACCTGGTCACTTGACTGCTTGATGGGAAGCTGGCGGACCTCATGCATCACCTAGATAGGTTTTTAGATAATTCTGGGGAGGAACCAGCTGTCTTGGTACATGTGAGTATCAATGAGAGAAAAATGTGGTAGAGAGGTTCTGGAAGCCAAGATCCTCGAGGGTAGAATTTTCAGAAATACTCCACGTTCCGTGTGCAGGACCCAAGAGGCAGGCAGAGCTCTGAAGTCTCAATGCATGGTTGACATTGTACAGGGATGAAGGATTTAGATTTGTTAGCAACTGGGCAACATTATGGGAAAGGGGGAGTGGATGGGCTCCTAGCGCTAACATTTAAAAGGAGATACAGCAGCTTTTAAACTAAAATGGTGGAGGTGGGGGGGGGGGGGATGCTGTCACCCAGGAGCACATGGTTTGGTGTGGAGTATCCTTGAAGGATACCATTGAAACAGGATCGTTATGGAATGGAATCCCAATACAGAAGTTTCAATAATGGTGAAAAAGCCAGGAGTGTTTAATGGCAGAACACAGTAAAGAACACAAGTTATCCCCGTCATCTTCTAAGCAGCTTGTAGATGTAAAGAAAACACAAAGTGTATATACAAATGCTAGAAGCCTAAAAAAAATAAGATGGAAGAGCTATATATAGCTCTAAATGAAGAGGCAGAATAGGCATCTCAGAGACCTGGTGGAAGAAGGACAATCAATGGGACACAGGGTATAAATTTTACCGAAATAAGTGAATCAAATTGGGAGGGGGGGGGGGGGAGGTTACGCTATATGTTACAGAGGGCATTGAGTCAAATAAAACATTCTACAGAAAACAGTGTGAATTCTTATGGATAGAAATTCCATGTGTGAAGGGAACAAGTATTCTGGTAGGGATGTACTACCATTCGCTAGGACAGAACAGAGATGAAGAAATGGTTTACAGAAATTAGGAAAGCTGGCAAACTGGGTAACAGTATAATGGGCAATTTCAGTTACCCCAATATTGACTGGATACTGTTACATCAGGGAGCACTAGGGAGGTAAAATTCCTAGATGGAATAAATGACTGCTTCTTGGAGCAACTGGTCCAATAACCAACAAAAGGGGGAACTATTTTAGATCTAGTCCTTAATGGAACACAGGGCATAGTATGAGAAGTAATGGTGTTGGGTCTGTTGGGAAACCATGATCATAACATGATCAAATTTGAGCTAATATCTGAAGTCACTAAGGAAATCTACTGTAGTAGCAATTAATGTTTCAAAAAAACAAAAAGGCAACTACAATAAAGGAAAATGGTAAAAAAGCCAAAATGATTGGCTACAAATATTAGGACTAAAATCATGAGTGAACATTGTTTAAAAATACCATCATGGAAGCCCAGACCAGATGTATTCCACATGTTTGTGGTAGGATAAGGCACTTTTTTTCAGGGGGGGGGGGGGGCAACTCACTGGGAGAGTAGAGAACAGGGAGAGAATTTGAAAGGAAAACTTCTAACTGCTATGTTTCACTAAGTCCTAGTGTCTGTAGCATAGAAACACCTTGGGAGATTTTTTTTTTTTTGGGGGGGGGGGGGGGGAAGGGGGATGCTTCTTTTAGAATTCTACATTTTTACTAGTTTCTCCCACATGCCATTCTTCATCCCATTCTGAGAAATTTAGGAGGAGTTTTGTCCTCTTTCCCCCCCCCCCCCCCCCATTAGCCCCTTTTAGATAATTCTTTCCAACTACTGTTGGGTGGGAAACATCTACCTACCAGCGAGGTACTGAAAAGGCAATGGCAGTAGGGTCTGGGTTGCACTAGAGGTGCATGGGGCTACCTTTGGCTTGTGGGCTTTACAGTAAAACAAAAACAAAAAAAAACTCTTCCAGCAGTGTTTATTCAAGGTAGCTGCCATCTACAGAAAAAGCAATGCGTCCCATAGATACCACGATTTACCACACTAGTTACAAAAAAAAAAAAAAAAACTAAAGTACAGTACATCATCTTCCTTATGAAGCTAACCCCTGCTGCCTTTAATGGTTTTGACCAGCAAGGAGAGTACCTGTAATCTAAAAGGCATTTTGCACAGAAGTCTGTGCAAGACTAAGAACATGCCAGGTAAATATCATGGTTTAGTTTATTAATTTATAATAGGGCAAGGTATCAGTATGGAAACACACATGACTATGAAAAGCTACAAAAAGGAAGTTATACTGTTAACATCCCAGTTTTCTGAATGATGGATTCCCTCCCCCATCCCCTCAGGGCAAAACCTGATCCAATTACTGTATCCAGGGAACAAGGAGTTCCCTGTCCTAAAGCTGTTAGTCCATAAACAATAGCAGTACTATAACCAGGCATATAGAGACCAATACAGAGTTACCTATATGCTTATATAGGTATGAGCGCTCATTTTCAAATCGCATAGACTAACAAGGTTATATAGTAACCTATTTAGCTTTGTAAGTCTATTTGCAATGAGCATCAGTGTTATATACTTATTGGGCCATTTTTCTTCCAGGAAAGAACAAATCAAGCCTTAACATGACAGTTTTAAGTTATTGTCTAACACTACACAACATCTAACTTGATATACTGGAGTTTTAGCACAACAGGACAGATGCTAGCACATTGCAGGGGGCTCTTTTGCTGCCCTTTTAAGAGTGCTTAAAAAGGGGGAATGTCAGCCTTAAAGATGCTTGTCCCAATACTGGGATCTACTAGAAATCAATACTTTTACGTTTCCCTTCAGTTCAAGAAGTTACATTTAAGAGCTTCTTTTGTTTAAAAAAAGTGACTATGGTGAATCCTCTTCCCCATTTTATTAGGAAAAAGGATTTATCAACAGTTTAGAAAACTGCTCAAGACTATTTATTACTAAAAAAAAAAAAACTATTTAGGGTTTGGAGTTATAACAACTTGAATATCTGATGTGTTTTGATATTGTAAATTTCATGAAGTATGTTTCAGGTTTTTGCTTAATGGTACCCAAATTGAACTTTATAGCTTTTGCAGGCTACAAGACCCTAATACTATATAATGATCTGGCTCAAATGATGTGCTTGGAAATTGGGGGGGGGGGGGGGGGGAGATCATACTAGAGAGCTGCACGGCTTCCGTCCCCGTGGGATTCCCGCGGGGACGGAGGCAGTTTCTGCGGGGTTCCCGCGGGGATGGAAGCAGTTCTGCGGGGTTCCCACGGGGACGGAGGCAGTTCCTGCGGGGTTCCCGCGGGGATGGAACCAGTTCTGTGGGCTTCCCGTGGAAGTGTAAGCTGCACCTGCACCAGCCTCTCATCTACCGAATACCAATTTATTTGAGTGCTGTCTCTTCCTCCTCTTCTTCCTTGCTTTAACAGCATAAATGTGGAAAGTCTTCCATTAAGGAGGTGGTAGAGTCACAAATGATGACGGAATTCAAAAAGGCATGGGATGAACACAGAGGATCTCTAATTAGAAAATGGAAGTTATATAAAAGCTAACCTTAAATGGCTGCATGTGTGTGGATATGTCAAGTGACACTTAGATGGCGACTCTGGCTGTGATGAACTAGAGCTGATACCTGGCAGACTTGTATGGTCTGTGTCTCATACATGGCAATCTGGTGTAGGATGGGCTGGAAAGGGCTTAGACAGCAACTTCAGTGGCTGGAACATAAGGACAGTGCTGGACAGACTTTTACAGTCTGTGTCCCACAAATGAGAACATGAATAGGATGGAGTGGGCTTCGATGGCAACTCCAGCAGTTGGAACATAAGGATGGGGCCAGATAGACTCCTGTGGTCTTTGTTCCAGAAACACGAAAGAAAGACCATAATCAAGTATATAATATCACACTCGTTGATTTAATGATGAATTGATCATGAGTGTGACTATTGGGCAGAGTGGATGGACCGTTCAGGTCTATTTGCTGTCACTTACTATGTTACTGTTAATCCTCTTTGCTCCCAGGCTGGTGCACAGACCTCAGCTCTGACAGGCACGAGAATCAGATGTCACCTGACCTACTGGCGCGTGCATGTGGCAGCCTCTCAGCACACACTGCCAGTGAATCAGAGACAAATCTTACATGTGCGCACCAGAGTGTTCCAAGTTCCAACTTCCATTCCTTCCTTGCCTACAGTGCTGTGGCTCAAATCCAGAAAGGGAGCTGACTGGAACTTTCTTTTATGTACTATTAAATTTTTGCGGGGATGGGTAAGATTCCAGCAGGGACGGGTGGGGACGGGTAAGATTCCAGCGGGGATGGGTGGGGACGGGTAAGATTCCAGCAGGGACGGGTGGGGATGGGTAGGATTTCTGTCCCCGTGCAACTCTCTAGATCATACCCCAGTCTTATGTAAAACACCTAAGGCAATGAATGCAGAAGCCCTCTATTATTAATATGCACCTAGGCCCACACAACCTTATTTTAAAATACACAATGCAATGATTTTGTGTGCATTAAAAATATTCTAGTAGTACAGTGAACAGCCTCAGGCTTTATCATACAAAAAAATCTGCCATTTGACACTGTGCCTGTGCAACCCCTGCCCCACCATCATGGATGTTTAACTCTGTAGTGTACTGTTATATGCCCTGAATGAAAATAAAGGTACAGGTCAGGACCAGTAAACTTGTCATCAATACTAAATAGCACAGAAAAGGCCAAAATTGGTGTTCTGAACCAAGCCATTTACTCAAAAGTGGTCTTAAGCAAAAAGGGAAGCAAATGCCAATATGGTAAAGTTGGGAGCACAAGAACATAAAGGCACTCTTCCAGGACTCTTGTCCCAGAGATCTGCACAGATGGTCAAGTAGCTGAAAAGAACTATCTGCTGTGTCCTCCTTTTCCAGGACCAGAGCCCCTTCCTATACTTCTATTTCCCCTTTTTTTTCTTGGAGGCAGTACACTGACCTTCTCCAGATCACTCCTGCAAGTTCAAAAACCTATGCAACCCCTGTAACCTCCAGTTATGCTATTACTCTTCCTAGCACAATGGCTGTGCTAGACAAAGTCCTTGCCTGTCCTCTCCTCCTCCCTCACAAAGCATTGCAGTAGCTGGGGCCAAAATCTTTCAAGTGGGGCCAGGGTTTTATAGCAGTGTTTTCCTCCTATTGTTTCTCTAATAGTTAGAAGGAAAACAAAAACAACAAAACAAAACAAACCCTTTCCTTTTGGGAACTGCAGGAGCATTCACAAGTCAAAGTACAATATTTTAGTAGAACCACTAAAATCTCTATTATCCACCTAAGGTATAGTCTTAAGAACATTTTCTTAAAACAGATGTAGACCTCTTATTGTGGAAAAAATGGTCTCTGCATCATACAAATAGCGTTATTCCAATACAGCAGGGTGAACACTCCAATCAGTGCAACTTAACAGGACCCGTCTACAGACGAAATCAAAATAGAGTTACCCAGTGAAGGGTAAAGACTGTCCACATAGATGCTATTAATCTGTTGAATGCTCTTCATATAAACTAGAGATTGAGAACTGTGCAACAAGTGTTCTTTCCTGGATCCTTTGGTGTTAAGCTCCATATTTTAAAACGAACTACTGAGTTCTGTCGTCATATTCATATTTGAAACATCCTCAGTTTTATCTGTATGTGTCAGCTGGGATACCATTTAGACATATCAATAGAGAACACCCTTGAAATGAATACATAGTTAAATACAGCACATGTTCAAGTGCATCTTCAAAAAGCCCCACCAAAAAGGTTTGCTGCCTTGTAATTTAAAATATTAAGACTTTTTGCTCAATTAGATGTACACAAACAAGAAGCCTTAGCTTACATGGTCAGATTACAAATTGCAATCACATATGATCATTCAGTGAGTTCTATACAGAACATCTCAGAACCCTCATCAATTCTTAATTACATAGAAAGCCATGGTTTGATCCTGTGCAACATTATATTTCCTTCTTGGAAGAAAGAGTAGAAAGTCTTCCTTAAGTATGTACAATGCAAACAAATATAATCTGAATAAAAAGGCATTCTATTGAATAGTGACTATACTGTTTATTTGATTTAACCTAATGGGTAATTGGATTGTTTTGTATTACATATGTAATTTTGGAAGCCACCTAGGTTTTAAGGTGGTATATAAATTTTAAAATAAATATTCCTTTAAACCCCAGTAGCTTCTCCTTTCATGTAGTGCAGATGAAATTAAATGCACTTGCTGGAAGCTAAACCTAGTCGCTTGAGGAACAGAGCAAATACAAATTTCATTTAGGTCTTTACATTTTATAAAAAGAGCTATGCGTGATAAGATGGAATTTTGGCCAATTTTCTGTTCTCCATAAATCCTACTACTACTACTATTTAGCATTTCTATAGCGATACAAGGCGTACGCAGCGCTGCACAAACATAGAAGAAAGACAGTCCCTGCTCAAAGAGCTTACAATCTAATAGACAAAAAATAAATAAAGTAAGCAAATCAAATCAATTAATGTGAACGGGAAGGAAGAGAGGAGGGTAGGTGGAGGCGAGTGGTTACGAGTCAAAAGCAACATTAAAGAGGTGGGCTTTCAGTCTAGATTTAAAGGTGGCCAAGGATGGGGCAAGACGTAGGGGCTCAGGAAGTTTATTCCAGGCGTAGGGTGCAGCGAGACAGAAGGCGCGAAGTCTGGAGTTGGCAGTAGTGGAGAAGGGAACAAATAAGAAGGATTTATCCATGGAGCGGAGTGCACAGGAAGGGGTTTAGGGAAGGACGAGTGTGGAGAGATGCTGGGGAGCAGCAGAGTGAGTACATTTATAGGTTAGTAGAAGAAGTTTGAACAGGATGCGAAAACGGATAGGGAGCCTGTGAAGGGTCTTGAGGAGAGGGGTAGTATGAGTAAAGCGACCCTGGCGGAAGATGAGACGGGCAGCAGAGTTTTGAACCGACTGGAGAGGGGAGAGGTGACTAAGTGGGAGGCCAGCAAGAAGCAGATTGCAGTAGTCTAAACGAGAGGTGACAAGGGTTTTGGTAGAGTGCTCGGAAAGAAAGGGGCGGATTTTACGGATGTTGTAAAGAAAGAAACGACAGGTCTTGGCAATCTGCTGGATATGAGCAGAGAAGGAGAGAGAAGAGTCAAAGATGACCCCAAGGTTTCGAGCTGAGGAGACGGGGAGAAAGAGCGCCATCAACAGAAATAGAAAACGGAGGGAGTGGGGAGGTGGGTTTGGGGGGGGAAAATGAGAAGCTCGGTTTTGGTCATATTTAATTTCAGGTGGCGTTGAGACATCCAGACAGCAATGTCAGACAAGCACGCTGAAACTTTGGTTTGGATGCAAGGTGAGATATCAGGGGTAGAAAGGTAGATTTGGGAGTCATCAGCATAGAGATGGTAGGAAAAGCCATGGGATGAGATTAATGAACCAAGGGAAGAAGTGTAGATAGAAAAGAGGAGGGGACCAAGAACAGAACCCTGAGGTAAAAGAGGGATAGAAGTAGAAGAGGATCCACCAGAGTGAACACTAAAGGTGCAGAGGGAGAGGTAGGAAGAGAACCAGGAAAGGACAGAGCCCTGGAATCCAAGTGAGGACAGGGTATTGAGAAGTATGCTGTGATCGACAGTGTCAAAAGCAGTGGAAAGATCAAGAAGAATGAGGATGGAATATTGACCTCTGGATTTAGCCAGTAATAGGTCATTGGAGACTTTAGTAAGCACAGTTTCGGTTGAGTGGAGAGGGCGAAAACCAGATTGTAGTGGGTCAAGAATAGCATGTGAGGAGAGAAAATCAAGGCAGCGGCGGTGAACAGCACGCTCAAGTAATTTGGAGAGAAAAGGAAGGAGGGAGATGGGTCGGTAATTAGAGGGACAAGTAGGGTCAAGTGAAGGCTTCTTAAGGAGAGGTGTGACCACAGCATGTTTAAAGACAGTAGGGACAGTCGCAGTGGAAAGTGAGAGGTTGAGAATGTGACAGATAAACGGAATAAGAGCAGGAGAGATGGCATTAAGAAGGTGGGTGGGAATGGGATCAGAGGAACAGGTGGTACATTTTGAGGAAGAAAGGAGAAGTGTAGTTTCCTCAATAGTAACTTCAGGAAAGGAGGAAAGGGAGTGAGGGGAAGGAGAGAGAGGGGAATGGACTAGTGGAGGGAGAGGTGGTGAGGTAGAGAAAGCAAGGTTTATCTTTTGAACCTTGTTGTGAAAGAATTCAGCAAGGGTCTGAGGAGATAATGAAGGGGGAGTTGGGTGAGGGGGCACCTTGAGGAGAGAGTTCAATGTGGTGAAGAGAAGTTGAGGATTAGAGCAAAGAGAGTTGGTCAGTTGGATATAATAATCCTGTTTGGCATGTGAAAGAGCAGATTGGAAGGAGGTCAGCATGAACTTAAAGTGTAAGAAATCAGCAAGGGCCCAAGATTTCCGCCAGAGGCGTTCGGCGGAGTGGGTACAGGAACGTAGGTAGCGGATATTAGAAGTCAGCCAAGGTTGGGGTTTTGTATGCCTTACAGGGCGGGTCATCAAAGGTGCAAGAGTGTCTAAGGCAGAGGATAGAGTATTGTTGTAAGATGAAACAGCCTCATTGACAGATGTGGATGGTGCCACAGTAGAGAGGAGGTTTGAAACATGGGAGGATAGATATGAAGGGTCAATATCGTGAAGATTCCTAGACAAATTAGATAAGATAGGACGGGACTGGGGGGGAAGGGGTAGGCAGTTCCAGCAGTTGTTTTAAACACTAATTCCCACCTACTGGCCGACTTGAACCAGAGAAGCTAGTGCCATCTAGTCAGAAGGCTGTTCTAAGCTAGAAGCTCCCTCTCCTACCAATAGCTATGGTAAAAAGACATCATGCTCTTCTATTCACATGTCACTGTTCCACTTTGATTGTATTCATAGGTGGTGTAAATTTGATTCTTTAGCTTTTGAGGCACAGATTACTTCAGTTATTAGATCGTTTTACTTTAAACTATTAACTATTTTTAGTTAAAATGATTTGAAGATATTTACCCTTTGCATTTCAAGTAACTTTATATTATGGGCTAGTCATTCTGCCATTCAGAAATTACAATTACAGGGAAAGGCAGTCTTTGTATCCAGCAGCTGCAGCATATAAGGTAAAATTATGTCTTGCCTGATAATTTTCTTTCCATTAGTCCCAACAGATCAATCCAGAAACGAGTGGGTTATGTCCCCCAACCAGCAGATGGAGAGAAAGAGAGAGAACTTCAGAGGTTGACTATATGTGGACATGTGCAGCCATATTAACTTCAGTATTGTCGATACCAAAGCCGTGGAAGCTAAAAGAGGAAACTGTATGCCCCTCCTGCCTCCATAAAGCCCATGCAGGCTTCTCCTCCATCGCCCCTGCGGGAGGAAAAACATCTGCAGCATGAAACTGCAGCCTAATGATGACCTTCTTCCAGACAGCCAAGAACTGAAGTAGAAAGAAAATAATGGATCCAAGCGAGTGAAAAACTCAACCCAGGGCGGGCCTCTGGATTGATCTGTTGGGACTAATGGAAAGAAAATTATCAGGTAAGACAAGACAATTTTACCTTCCATAGCGTCCCACAGGTCAATCCAGAGATGAGTGGGATGTACCAAAGCAGTCAGAGTCGGGTGGGACCGTAGAAGCGCTGCCAGACCAAACCACCAGCACCAAGAAAGCTCAGCCTGCCAAACCTGAACCAAACTCCAGGCTCAGAAAAAATCTCGAGGATGAGTCCATCGAGAGCAGTAGAGACCACACAATCCCTAGAAACAGAAACAAGGCGCATGCTCCTAATAGGAAGTGAACGGACCATCTCAGAAGGAACTTCATATACTCCATAGAGACAGAGGAAGACCCATTCTCCCTACTCGAATTATGCCCCTCCATCAGAAATGGATCAAGGCCGGACCTCTTCGAGAGGAGCATATCTCGAACCCCAGAGGCACACTCCATCAAGTGCCCCTAAAGTCAGCCCAACAGACAGTGCCAACTGTGACAAACCTCAAGGGAGCAAGGCTCTATGCCCAAAACCGCCCATTGCATGTCAGCTAGAACAGGGCGCAACCTGTAGAGCTGGAGCAGGAATTCACAAGGCCTGAGGACCGAGACCGAGCAAAGCCCCACAAGACTCAATGCCCAGAGACGAAGCAAAGCCAGACATTGAGCAAAGATCGATGAGGCCTGAGGCCCGTAGACGGAGCCAGGCCCAACCAGACTCACATCCAACAACGAAGCAAAGCCTGACACAACTCACCGTCCAGAGACCGAGCAAGCCCCAAGGCTTGAAGTCTAGAGATGGAGCAAAGCACTACCAGGCTTGGTGCCAAAGGCGGCACAAAGCGCACCAATGCAGGTTGACCCGAGACATAGAAAGGCTGGAAAGGCTCAACATCCAGAGACGGAGCAAGGGTCGACCATGCCGGATGTCCAGAGGCGAAGCAAGGCTTGACCAGCACCGATGCCTAGAGCCGGAGTAAGGCTCAACCAGGCCCGATGTCCAGAGGCGAAGCAAGGCTTGACCAGCACCGATGCCTAGAGCCGGAGTAAGGCTCAACCAGGCCCGATGTCCAGAGATGGGGCACGCGACGATCAGGCTCGGCATCCAGAGACATACCAAGGCGTATTAACACTCAATGCTCGACGCTCAGAAACTGAGCAAGTCTCACCCATAGCCAGGCACGAGTTGCAGCGGCAGAGCAAAAGTCGATGGACCTAGACACAGAGAAGCCCACCGCGTAGAAGGCCCAACGTGAGGAGGTGGAGCCACACAGACAGAACAGAGCTCAACGTCCAGAAATCAAACTAGGCTCAAATGCTAGAGGCAGTGCTTGCTTACCGTGCAATGACAGAGCCAGGCGCAACCAGCCTAAGCGAAGCAAGCTCGCCGTCTGTCACTGAAGAGGGAGAAAGACCCGATGCCCCTATATCTGGAAAGGCTAGCTGACCAGCCAGAGGACAAGGAGAAAGGGCCAGAGTCTGAGCAAGAACAACCTACAGACCCAAAAATTAGGAGGTCAAGCGCCAGAAACGGAGAGTGATCCGACTACCAGAGACCAAGCAATGCCCCAACAGCCCCAGACGAGAAAGTCTCCACCAGAATAGGCGGAACCGGTTCCAAGAAAGCAAAGCCCAGCATCCCTGTCCCTGAGACGAAGCAGAGCTTGGCGTATGGAAACAGGGACCAGGTAGGGTTCATCGCCCAGAGCCGGAGCAGGGCTCGTCATCCAGAGACGGAGACATGCTCGCCATCTAGAGCCAGATCAGAGGACAAAAATCAGATATGGAGCAAGACTATGCGCATAGCCTGAGCAGGGACTGACTCCCACTTCTGCGCAAGACCTGCAGCCTGGAGACAGAGATAGGCCCGATGTCCGAAGACTGAGCCAGAACTTGACGCCCACAGAAGGTTCAAGGTGCGACATCTGAAGATGGAGCAAGACCCGACACCCAGAAAGGGCAGAAGGGCCAGCAGCAGGAGCAGGAGACCATCTTCAGTCCCCAGACAACTAGAGAACAGAGCTCGCTAACAGCGACTTGGAGGACGAATCTGCCGCCCAATGCCGAAGGCAACACTAACTTCTTGCAGAGTGTGCCAGAAATAGACGGTGTGACTGAGTAGTCAAACTGTCCTGGGTTGTAGAATATACAATGCAAGCTTCTGCCAGAAACTTGAGACCTGGTCTTGGTACTGCAGGAAACAGGATACTGGTGCAGATGGGCCAATGGTAGACCCAGTACAGCTATTCCTATGTTCCTTAAACTCTTATGGAACCAGCCGCGCACAAAAACTGCCAAGCTTGGCTAAGAACGAGAGCTATATAGAGCAGAGAAACAATGGTGCGAACACCATCGTGCCCACAGATAGTGATGTTTCGGAGCTATGGGGAATTCCGCAATACCAGCCACAAGAAGCTCCCTATAGAAACTGCACCACAATACTAAGGTACCCTGGAATCCAGCCCGCACCAAAACTGCCAGTACAGTAATGAAGGCTTAACAGATCCGCAGGTGCTGACACAATCTAGACAACGAAGAAGTTGCGCTAAGCAGTATAAGCTAGTTGTGCAGACACCAGGCCGCACTCCAGGTTGGCAGAAAACCGTGGCCGCTGGCCAACTCAAACCAAAAAAGGAAAGTACCTGGAATAGCTTGACAACCCAGGGTTTAAGCTCCCACCAAAACAGAAAGGTGAGAGAATCCAACCCAAATAGCTGCCGGACTGCATGACCCCCTTATTTTTAAAACAAATTACAGCATATTATGCCCAAAAGGAAAGCACGGGAAAAACCAAAACTGCAGTGGAGTATCAGCAAAGCCCGAAAAACTATATCATAAAGCAGGAGGGAAGCAACAGAGGTCCCAGAGCGAGAACCAAGAGAGAAAACCACGCCAGAGCATGTAAACAAGATGGCGACTGCCGGCAGTAGAGCGCCCGCCAAAAATGCCCAGCTCTCCGTCCCCGAGCGGAAAGTTCAACCTCCAATAAAATCTGCATAGAAGCACAATGTAATTCCGGACCCGCACATGGCAAACCGCTCTAAAATTACAGACTCTGAGAGCACTCATCATTTAAAAGTACCTCATTCCCTCCAAGCATACATGCAAGCTGTATTTATATCCTGCTCGAAATCAAATAAAACCAGCACTGTCTTGACACCTGAGCTTGGATGAGTACCTGATGGCAGAGATTTGCTCCCTGTCAGAAAAAACTCCCATGCTGGCAGAACCTGGGAATGAAAAAAGCCTGATAGGGCACCAAGCTACAGCAGCAAAAAAAAAAAAAAAAAAAACCCAAAACCCTAAAGGGATTAGAACAGAGAGCCCCACACTTACGGTTTCCTTACAAATGAGCAAATATTCCCTGGTAGAACAGCTCAGAGAAATGTGTTTCCATCCTGCAAACCTTTTTTTTTTTTTTTTTTTTTTAAAGAGGCAGAAGGGCTAGTGAACAAAGGTCTGCTGCAAGGGAAGTATGTAGGGCTGGGGGGGAAGGGACCTGGCACCACCAGGTGTACTCCAACATGGCCGAGCCATGACCCCATGCTCAACTAAACCTGAGGGAACAGAGTAGGAGCAAGGCCCATCCAAAAAGCTGCACAGGATATATCTATCCACCTGCTGCGATAGAGAAAATACTGAGGTTAATATGGCTGCACATGTCCACATATAGTAAACCCCTGAAGTTCTCATCTCCATCTGCTGGTTGGGGGACATAACCCACTCGTCTCTGGACACATTATACTGGCATTGAAACTACAAGTGGCAGATGAAGTTCAATGTTAACAAGTGCAAAGTGATGCATGTGGGTAAGAGGAACCCAAAATTACAGCTATGTCATGCAAGGTTCCGTGTTAGGAGTTAGACCTAGAAAGGGATCTGGGTGTAATCGCTGATAAGACGTTAAAAACATCTGCCCAGTGTGCTGCGGCGGCTAAGAAAGCGTACAGAATGTTGAGTATTAGGAAAGGGATGGAAAGTAAACACGAGGATGTTAAAATGCCGTTGCATCGCTCCACCGAGTACTGTATCCAATTCTGGTCGCTGCATCTCAAAAAAGATATAAAGGAATTAGAAAAGGTGCAGAGAAGGGCGACGAAAATGATAAAGGGAATGGAACGACTTCCCTATGAGGAAAGGCTGAGAAGGTTAGGGCTCTTCAGCTTGGAGAAAAGGCGGCTGAGGGGTGATATGATAGAAGTCTACAAGATAATGAGCGGAGTAGAGCGGACAGATATGGAGCGATTGTTTACACTTTCAAACAACAACAAAACCAGGGGACAAGATGAAGCTAGAATATGGTAGATTTAAAACAAATAGGAGAAAGTTTTTCTTTACTCAGCATGTAGTTAGACTCTGGAACTCGTTGCCAGAGAATGTAGTGACAGCAGCTGGCCTTACAGAATTTAAAGGGGGTTTGGAAAGATTCCTGAGGGAAAGTCCACTGAACATTTTTTTTTTTGGGGGGGGGGGGGGGGGGGGGGGGGTGCCGGGTTTTTGAAGCCTGGATTGGCCGCTGTCGGAGACAGGAAACTGGGCTTGATGGACCCTTGGTCTTTCCCAGTATGGCGGTGCTTATGTACATCATCTGGAACGTGTCATTCATTTCACAGGTGTCCTGCCATCTACTCAGATTTGTTTTGTCTCATACATTGACTCAGCCATTCCACCTCTACTGAAATTTTCTTGACAACCAGATGTACAGTCATTTCCTGTTATGGGGCCTAATGAGGGGAACTTTCTTCCATCATAGCATGCTGAAATATCATAACTTTAAAGCTGTATTGAAAACACTTTTCAAAAGCATTTGAAGGGGCATAAGGGTCATCTGGTAGCACTATACAAATGTTAATAATAATAATTTTTAAAGTTGTGGCAAAAAGTGGTCTTTGCATGCCCATATGTTGGGTTTTTCCTATTTGTCAAGAGCATTTTTACCACAGCCATTAAGAGTGGCCTTTTTGTATTATTATTTTAATAAAAATGGTTATGTGCTAATATTGCCATTAGCACATGACCATTTAAAAAAAAAAAAAATTAGCAAAAAGGAAGGGTCCAAACATACACAGAGGAAAGCGGTTCTTTTGAACTACGAGTCAAGTGGGTTGAAAGTACCAATGTGATCTGCTGGATAATCAGCACCATTTTCCTTTTATATACCTAAGGCAGGCACTGTTCTGCGCCGAAACAAGGCCCATGTAAGGTCCAGTCCATTAAAGATTACATCATTGCTCCTGTTCTGGGGTCCTTTTGTGCTTTTTTTTTTTGTGTATTGCATAAAAAAAAAAAAAAAGTTAACCATCTAAGGATGATAGGTATTTACATCCCTTTTGGCATCCTGGCAGTTAACCTGGAGGCAGCCCCAGTCTTAGGAGCTGCTTGTATATATATATTTGTTTGAAGTACAGCCTCCTGATGGAGCACATTTATGAAACAGATCTTTGTTGGGACTGGAAGTGGACATTTGAACAGGGGCGTAGCTGCTATGGGGCCACGGGGGCCTGGACCACCCCTGCTGCCGCCAACTACCTTTGCTGGTGGGGGACCCCAACCCCCGCCAGCCGAAGTCACCCTTCCTTTGGTTTCTTTCTGACGTCGTGCAGGATGTCAGACTCACAGAAACAGAATGAAGCCCTGCAGATCGCAAGGCTGCGTTCTGTTTCTGCGAGTCTGACATCCTGCACATTGTACGTGCAGGACGTCAGACAGTCAGAAACCAAACGAAGGAAGAAGACTTTGGCTGGCGGGGGTTGGGGTCCCCCGCCAGCAAAGGTGGGTGACAGTGGCTGAAGGGGGGGGGGGGGTCAAACTTGTTGGAGGTGTTGGCAATGGTGGGCGGGCTAAAATGTGCCCCCTTACCTCAACTCTGGACCCCCTGCCGTTGAAGTTTGGCTACGCCCCTGCAAAGGCTTATTGTGAAAACTTGTGAATGGACATTGCATCAGGTTACACCCCTGTAATGGTGACTAAATTTTTTTCAACAAGGAGACTTGTTGGGACTATTGTTTGAGAATGTCTCATTCTATTTCTATGGAAATGTTTGCCTCCTTGAAGCATGATGATTATAAAATAAATGCAAGTCCATTCATATAGTAGTTTAAACACTCACTGTATATTGGGCATATTGTTTGATATTTGAGCACATCGTATCTGTTAATGAATACACTGGAATATACCAAATTGTTCTTAAATACTTTGGTATCTAATTATTCCTTCTTCTGTTTGATGCACTTACCACCCAATTTGTAGGCAATAAGGGCTCATGTGTGGGGGTTTTTTTTTTTTTTTTAACTAACCAATTAGTTCAACATAACTGCATTGATTAGTGCAGGAATGCCCCCCCCCCCCCCCCCAAAAAAAAAAAAAAAAAAAATTAGCATGCTAAATTGTTAGTTACTGTAGGACATCCCATGGAATGACATTTTAAGCTGCATTTGGGAAACAATGCCTGACAACTTAGTAAAAGGACCCCTTAATTTGCTGGATTTGACCAATATGGACCAAGTTTTGTTCTTTATCCTTGTCCTCTTTTTACTTGATAACTGCTTTCTCTATTTCTTTTTATATACTTAATCTGTATCTTTGGTTTTGCTTTTTCAGATGTAAGGCAGTATAAGCTTAAATAACTGAGCTCCTGTACTAAGGGGCAAAGATTAGATAGCTTCTCTGGATGATTGAAACACAAAGTTCATCTTAATATTGCTGGTTTAGCAGAACATGAAGCCAGCCCTTTCTCCTCCACACCCCAATAACAAAGAATATGAGCAATATACAGAAAGGGGAAGAAAATATTGTATGTATGAAGTTAAACCACATAAGCACTGAAATATATATACAGGGGCATCCATATACAAAAATGGATACAATTCTATGCCCACACGCAAAAATCCATGGCTCAGTAACCCAAAAATTTCATCTTTACATAGTGGTCTGGCAGTGCTAAAAACATCTTGTTTGTCATGTGACTCAACCCTCAGGCAGTCAAGTAAAGCTAATACCATACCCAGCTTAGCCCTGCCTGCATCTCAAATGCTGTGCCTTGTGCTAACTTACTCCTTACAAGGCTCCCTCAGCTCCTCCTTGCAGTAACTGCCAGGTCTCACCGCCTGCTTGTCTACGTGCAGCTCGACTCGGAGCAAGCAGGCTATTCTGCCTACACACACGACAAAAGCAATTTCCCTCTATATAGGATAATTACTCACTATAAAATAAAAACCCTCACATCATAGGGTTGAAAGGGAGGTATTCATCAGCAGATTTCTCACCCAAAAGTTTATTTCTTCCTCTTTGGAAAGATTGACATTTATTGGAATGTCCAGAGGGGGTTAAGTAGGAAAGTTTGTCTCTTACATCTGTAAACAGGTTCCTTTCCACCTCCCATTTATTTAGAATTAAAAAAAAAGAGTCTAGGAATCCAAGGTTCACAAAAAGGTGGCTATTCAAAAGGTTATGCAGAAAGTGCTAGTATAAAATATACTGCATCCAAGGATTTTTGCTTAGTTAAGAGATTCAGCAAATTTCCATTTCCTTTAGAAGAAAAATAATGCAGCTTGTTTGGTGCCTCTGGTATTAGCACATGATCACTTAAGATGAAGTAACTACCCTTTATACCTTAAGTATCAGATGCCTAGTAACAACCCCCCCCCCCCCCTCCATAACAGTTCAGATATGACTGTCCTGCAGCACTTGTTCCCAGATTAATTTATAAACCTGCCAGCAGAATTGACTCAAAATCAAACCTCATCTCATCCTAAACACTTTGTAAAAATTCTCAAGTATTTAAAATACAAGTGCTAAAATGAAAAAAAAAAAAAAAAGTACAGAGAGAAAAGCAGTGACACCCATCTATGAAGCTAAGCAATAGACCCTCCCTCCAATTTATTTCCCCCACCAGAACTACCACCAGGTTTCTAACATTGAAGACAACTAAAGGCTCCCCTTTTTATTAAGGGATGCTAGTCACCATATCTCCTGAGCTAATAAAGACCAGATTCCACCCTCTTGATGTAGAACTTAGGATGCCAAGAAGATTGTTCAATATGGTAGATCTGTACAAAGTGTTCCAACTGAATGTGGCTGGGTAGGTCATACAAGAGAACCAGTTGTCTGAGCATGCTTGCTGCCCTTCATGGGTCAACTGCGAATTGTAAGAAGGACTTCTGAGTATGACTGTGGATTTGGTGGGGCACAGGGAAAGCAGCGTAGAGCAAATGTCAATGCCCACCTCCCCAGAAAAGTTATTGTGATGCGACCTATTTTCAAGGTCTTCAATTTTCCACGCTTGGACCTTCACTACACTACCAAGTATTTGCCACTTATTTTTATTAAAATCTGTCAAACTGCTCTGACTTGGCACTGGTCCTTCGTTATCGGGTTTTTTTCTTTTTTATCTCTTCTGTTAAGAATCAGTCCAACAGCATCTTGATTTACTTGTTACTATGAGGCAGATGCAGCAACCAAACATAAAAAAATCAAAATCGTTAAAGTCCCTAACGATTTTTAAAAAAACGAAGAATGCACCAAAAAAAAAAGTCACACATGCTCAGATCGGTATTCAAACGTACAATGTATCAAAGAATCACAATACACATCGGTAATCTGCCCCTAAATCATGCGCAGAGCAGCCAAGTGTTTTGCTGGCTGCTCTGCGCATGCTGCAAACGTTAAAACAAAACAAAAAAAAGCCACAACACATACACGTGGCTACCCGGTCAGCAAAATCCAAAAACAAAGGATCGGGAGGGGGCAAGGGCGCTCATCAGGAGCGTCCTGTATGGATGGCCTTGCCCCCCCCCCCCGCTCCCCCCCCCCTGAAAAAGCAAAATGCTAGCTGGCTGCCCCGGTCCCCCTCCCTTCCTGTTCCTGTGTTCTGCAGAGCTAACTCCGCCTCCCGTCATTCTTTCGCCCCGTGCCCCGCCCCCGCTGCCCCCCCTGAGGTCGACTACGCCACTCCCCCCCTCCACCGAGACCCCCCTCCCTATTAACGACCCGAGCAGCGCCTCTCACCTCTTTCAGAAGCGCTGCACGGGCAGGAAGATCTATTGTGTTGGTTGTAGTCTCCATGACGTCTCTTCTTCCCTGGCCTAGGCCCCGCCTCCTTCTGACGTAAGTAACCTACATCAGAAGGAGGCGGGGCCTGGGCCAGGGAAGAAGAGACGTCATGGAGACTCTACAACCAACAATAGATCTTCCTGCCCGTGCAGCGCTTCTGAAAGAGGTGAGAGGCGCTGCTCGGGTCGTTAATAGGGAGGGGGGTCTCGGTGGAGGGGGGGAGCGGCGTAGTCGACCTCAGGGGGGGCAGCAGGGGCGGGGCACGGGGCGAAAGAATGACGGGAGGCGGAGTTAGCTCTGCAGAACACAGGAACAGGAAGGAAGGGAGGGGGACCGGGGCAGCCAGCTAGCATTTTGCTTTTTCGGGGGGGGGGGGGGGGTGAGCGGCGGAAAGTGGGGAGCAGCAGGGGGGGGGGCAAGGCCGTCCATACAGGACGCTCCTGATGAGCGCCCTTGCCCCCTCCAGATCCTTTTTTTATTTTTTTTATTTGATGTGTTTTCTGACGTCCTTTGGACCAATCACAGCGCTTTTAGCTCTGCTAATGCGCTGAGATTGGCTCAAAGTTTGTTTATTTTTTCACTTAATGATTTTTCCTGGCACAGAGCTGTCCTAACGAGAGGTCCAGACCTCTCGTTAGATTTCCTGCCTTTTTCCTGCGTAAAGACAATCGGAAAAGGTTAGTGCATGTCGTTTCAATGGGGTTTTCACACTAATTGCTCATCTCCATTCCGTTTTCGTTAGCTGCTGGCTTCCTCGGTAAAAGCCCTTTGATGCATGCAACGGATCAAATTTTCCTCGTTGGAGGGTCATTAAAGGCTCATTTAGCTTTAGTGCATCTGCCTCTATGTGGCTTGAGCTGAGATTTCACACATCTCTCCCAAAAAAAGATAAGGACAGATCTGAAAAGATTTAGAAGCTCTAACCACCAGCTTAACTTTTGTAAATGTTAGTATTGTACAATAAAATTGTCAAAAGACAACCACAGCACGCCCAAATAGAATTCTATAGCTTATAGGATGTGATAACTAAGGTGTTGATGTATGAGCTGGCTTTTTGCCTCCCTCCAGAGAAAATGTTACAAAGCTTGGAATAACTAGGGACAGGCAGAGGAAGAGAACCCAAGCTTTTCTTTCACTTCCTCATGCAAAATAGTTGCTCTGGACTGTGACCTTAAATACTTACCTTCAGAAAAATGCTGGCTGGCAACAATAGACTACTCAAACTAAGCACACTATCTTCCATGATTGGGGAGGGAAGAAAGGAATGACAACTAAATCAAAATGTGAACCAAAATGAAAAAAGTTGTATACATAGCCCAACAGCAAGCTATGAAGTTAGACACATGCTAAGTCCCAGTAAGCACCGATAGTGTAGGAATCTGGAGGGCCACTGTTCTAGCCACACCGAATTTAAAATTCTCTTTGGCTGCTCATTTTTCTAAGTTTGAAGGCTATTGCTTTACTTTTTGCTAGTACTCAGCTGCCAGTTAGACTGGCAGCCGAGCACATCACAGGGCATATCTGCCTGCTCCCTCTAGCAACATTCTAGTCAGATTGCCCACCCTTCATAAAATACTTGGCAGCAGTGCTAGGGATCTCTAGATCAGGATTTCAGCTCAAGTTCTACAAATTCACTTACTCTATCCCATTGCTTTATGTATCAGTTAATTGCCCCTGTACCTCAGCTCACTCAAAGGCATTACTATTCCAGGTTCATTTCACTCCATCAATTATCACCTTCCATCCTGAAGAAGCTGTGTTAAGTTGTTGCATTGAAGGTGAAAAGTGAAATTGATTGGATGAAAAGTGCTAAATGCAAATTAACTCATGAGGGACATCATTGTTTTAAAAAATAACAGCAAAAAGTTCAATGACTACCCTAATTATAGTGAACTGATGATATAGGTGAGGGATAAGAATACCACCAAGATCCTTAGGCGGCGGGGGGGGGGGGGGGGTAAGGAAATATAGACGTTTTGTTACGTGTACAGTGATTTTTGTTAAGGGCTACTCACAAGATTAAGTTAGTAATCTCAATCATAATATCAAGATGCTTAGTTGGATGGGGGGCTGGTCTAAGTACTCCATTTCTAAGGACTGGCCAATGCAGAGAAAGCAACAATGAAAAAAAAATTCTTCCTCCTGTTCCTAGCAGATAATTTATTGGTTGCTGGGGAGGAAATGGAAGACATTGAAAGCAACTTGACTATTCTACAATATAAACCATTTATCCAACCAGCTACACCAAAACGTGGCAGGAGCTGAGAACTGTTACATTTGTGTTCTCTCATATGCCATACAAAAATTGTTCTTGGGCTCTGTCCAGTTAAAAAATTAAAATTGTTCAAATATAAAAGGTTTAAGTCTTTGCATTGCTTTTTTTCCCACAAGTTAGCAAAGCTGCATACTATTTGGAGAGGAGTGGCCTAGTGGTTAGGGTGGTGGACTTTGGTCCTGAGGAACTGAGTTCGATTCCCACTTCAGGCACAGGCAGCTCCTTGTGACTCTGGCAAGTCACTTAACCCTCCATTGCCCCCCACGTAAGCCTGCTATGAGTGGGAAAGCGCGGAGTACAAATGTAACAAAAAATAAAAATAAATAAATAAAAATACTATTAGAAGTTTCTAGTTAATGCTGCTGCTTCTTGTTCTGGGTGTGTTCTTGGTAATTAAAGATCACTGCTATGTGTAAAAAAATAAACATTTAAACTCAGGCATTTAAGACCAGTTTACCCTGCAGTCACACATAGATGCCATAGAGGTATTATTTTCAAAGCATTTAGACTTCACATAGTAACCTTAAGTCCAAGTGCTTTGAAAATGAGCCGAATAGTGTATGAGTGCAATTAGGCGGTGCTAGTTCAGCAAGGAACCAGACCAGCTACAAGAGCAGGCCCTAAACCACCAACACATGTAAGAATATTTGACATTTAAAAAAGAATATTACCTATGTTTGTGTGACTGAGAATGGTGGCTATGGTTTTAGTCAACTTTCTTTTTCCTGTTGCAAAACAAGCTGATAGATGTTCTCAGAACCAAAGGGTGGGGGCACAGCCAAGTAGAAGCCAGTTTATGGTAGAAGCTAACCTCTGGTCAGAAATGTTCTACAGGCCTAGACATGAGATTAACAGTTTAATAAATAGCACCTCCTTGCCTTTCCCATCTCAGGAAACAAATACATGAGAAGAAGCCAGGCAGGATTTGAGTTACAGAAATAGCTGGTGTGCAATATGAGATACCAAATTTGGACAGCCTGTTGACCTTTTTCCAGCAGCACTTAAAATGACCAGGGAAACCAGGAGCTGGCACCTACCTGCTGCCTCTGCTTTCCATAGAAATGGAGTAGTAACCTGATCTAGTTTAGCCAATATCGCAGCCTTCATGTAGGACAAGCAATGACCTTAGCCTGCTCAGACCAGATTTGCTGTTGTGAACATTCCTTTACTGACTTCAGATTTGTAACTGGATTTTCCCATCTTGGTGGTGGGAAGCAGCTGCTCACATAAAATGTCACACTGTGGTAGAACCTCAAGCTACTACAGCCATGACTTTGTACACTAAAGTTGGCATGCTTTACTTTAACAGGTTATAACACTGAAAAAGCCTACCACAAGCTAAGTATAGCATATTTTCCATAAAAATGGATGGGAGAGACCTGAATATGGAATTACTTCCAATGCAGGAAAATGTACTCAGCCTAAAGGTTTGGTTTTCTAACCAGAGATATGCCAACAGATATGGCAAGAGTCAATAAGCAGTGCAGCTTTCTCCTCTGCCAGTGTTTAGGAATTTCAGCCACACAGGGACATTATTAAAATAAGGGACCAAAGCACATTTGCCTAGCGCCACCAATGGGTTAATCCTGCCTTAGTACTAAGACAACTCTTTAGATAATGGCACTCCTATTTGCTTAGACATAGCAGGTAGCTGGTGCAATGGCAACCAGTGTTAGCTATACAAAGATGACATCTATTGGGAATTTCTTCTCTGTAGGTGTAGCTTTCAAGTAGCACTCTATGCTGTTGAGTCATTTGTTAGGTGCACTAAACTTGAAAGTGATCAAAAAGCTTCCTCCTATTAAACTGTAAAGCACAGAAATGAATCTACATCATGCTGCATTAAAAGGTCACACCCATCAGCCAAAAATCATGCCCAAAGCTAAATAAAGTTAATTTAATTGCTCAATCTTTGTGACTTTGGGGGGAGGTGGGGAGCTGACAGTCGCTCAAAAGCGCATGGCTCGGGATAAGGTATCTTAAGATATCACCAAAACAGGGAAGATAGGGTATCCTGAGAGTGAGGTTGCAAAAGAGACCGAAGTAGATCAGGTGTCCTTAAATAAAAATCAGACAAAAGATTGCAAATTAATACTGCCAAGTACTAAGCATCATGTAAATAGGAACAACAAACACTTTGGAATGTCTATATGCGAATGCCAGGAGCCTAAGAAATAAGATGGGAGAGTTAGAATATATTGCACTAAATGAAAAATTAGATATAATAAGCATCTGAGACCTGGTGGAAGGAGAATAACCAGTGGGACACTGTCATACCGGGGTAAAAATATCATAGGGTGGATCGAATTGGTGGAGGGGTAGCATTGTATATTAACGAGAGCCTTGAATCAAATAGATTGAAAACTCTGCAGGAAACAACACACTTCTTGGAATCACGGTGGATTGAAATGCCATGTGTAAAGGGGAAAAGGATAGTGATAGGAGCGTACTATTGTCTGCCTGGCCAGGATGAACAGACGGATGCAGAAATGTTAAAGGAAATTAGGGACGCAAACTGGGAAATACAATAATAAATGGGTGATTTCAAATTACCCCGATATTGACTGGGTAAATGTAACATCGTGGCACACTAGGGAGGTAAAATTCCTTGATGAAATCAAGGACAGCTTTATGGAGCAGCTGGTACAGGAGAAGGAAAAAATTCTAGACCTAGCCCTTAGTGGAGCGCATGATCTGGTGCGGGAGGTAATGGTGCTGGGCCGCTTCTTAACAGTGATCATAATATGATCGGAGCTGATATTAGCTTTGAAGTATACATAGGAAATCAAATACGTTAGCGTTTAACTTTAAAAAAAGGAGACTAATAAAATAAGAACAGTTAAAAAAAAAAAAAAAAAGAGGAGCGACTGCGAGGGTCAAAAATTTATATCAGGCATGGATGCTGTTCAAAAACACCATCCTGGAAGCCCAGGCCAAATATATTCCACGTATTAAAAAAGGACGGAAGACTAAACAGCCGCCGGCATGATTAAAAAGCGAGGTGACGGAAGCTATTAGAGCTAAAAGAAAATCCTTGGGAAAATGGAAGAAGGAACCGACTGAAAATAATAAGAAACAGCATAAGGAATGTCAAGTCAAATGCAAAGTGCTGATAAGGAAGGCTAAGAGGGACTTCGAAAAAAAGATTGTGTTTGAGGCAAACACATAGTAAATTTTTTTTTTTAGGTATATTAAAAGCAGGAAGCCGGCAAAAGAATCAGTTGGACCGCTTGATGACCAAGTAAAAGGGGCGATCAGGGAAGACAAAGCCGTAGCGGAGAGATTAAATTAAATCTTTGTGCCGGAAATGGTTTTCGAAGCTTACGAGTCGGAGAAACTTAATGAATTCTCTGTAAACTTGGAGGATGTAATGGGGCAGTTCTACAAACTGAAAAGTAGCAAATCTCCTGGACCGGATGGTATTCATCCCAGAGTACTGACAGAACTGAAAAATGAGCCTGTGGAGCTATTGTTAGAAATATGTAATTTATCCTTAAAATCGAGCGTGGTACCGGAAGATTGGAGGGTGGCCAATGTAACACCGATTTTTAAAAGAGGTTCCGGAGGAGATCTGGGAAATTATAGCCGGTGAGTCTGATGTCAGTGCCGGGCAAAATGGTAGACACTACTATTGAGAACAAAATTGCAGCGCATATTGAAAAGCATGGATTAATGAGACAAAGTCAACATGGATTTAGTGAAAGGAAATCTTGCCTCACCAATCTACTACATTTCTTTGAAGGGATGAACAAACATGTGGATAAAGGTGAGTCGGTTGATATTGTGTATCTAGATTTTCAGAAGGCGTCTGACAAAGTACCTCATGAAAGACTCCAGAGGAAACTGGAGTCTCATGGGACAGGAGGTAGTGTTCTATTGTGGATTAAAAACTGGTTAAATTATAGAAAACAGAGTAGGGTTAAATGGTCAGTATTCTCAATGGAGAACAGTAGTTAGTGGGGTTCCCCAGGGGTCTGTGCTGGGACCGCTGTTTTTTAACATATTTATAAATGAGCTAGAGATGGGGTTAACTAGTGAGATAATTAAATTTGCTGATGACACAGTTATTCAAAGTCATTAAATTGCGGGAGGATTGTGAAAAATTACAAAAGGACCTTATGAGACGGAGACTGGGCATCTAACGTTTAATGTGAGCAAGTGCAAAGTGATGCATGTGGGAAAGAGGAACCCGAATTGTAGCTTCATCATGCAAGGTTCCACGTTAGGAGTCACCAACCAAAAAAGGGATCTGGGTGTCATCGTTGATGATACGTTGAAGCCTTCTGCTCAGTGTGCTGCTGCGGCTAAGAAAGCAAATAGAATGTTAGGAATGGAAAAAAAAAAAAAAAAAAAAAGAGGATGTTATAATGCCTTTGTATGGCTCCATTACACGACCGCACCTCGAATACTGTGTTCAATTCTGGTCGCCACATCTCAAAAAAGAGAAGGGCGACGAAAATGACAAAGGGGATGGGACGACTTCCCTATGAGGAAAGGCTAAAGCGGCTAGGGCTCTTCAGCTTGGAGAAAAGGCAGCTGAGGGGAGATATGATAGAGGTGTATAAAATAATGAGTGGAAATGAACAGGTAGAGGTGAAGCGTCTGTTCACGCTTTCCAAAAATACTAGGGGGCATGTAATGAAGCTACAATGTAGTAAATTTAAAACTAATCGGAGAAAATGTTTCTTCACTCAACGTGTAATTAAACTCTGGAATTCATTGTCAGAGAATATGGTAAAGGCGGTTAGCTTAGCGGAGTTTATAAAAGGTTTGGACGGCTTCCTAAAAGTCCATAGACCGTTATTAAATGGACTTGGGGAAAATCCACTATTTCTGGGATAAGCAGTATAAAATGTTTTGTACTTTTTTGGGATCTTGTCAGGTATTTGTGACCTGGATTGGCCACTGTTGGAAACAAATGCTGGGCTTGATGAACCTTTGGTCTTTCCCAGTATGGCAATACTTATGTACTTATCTGACCATTAACCAAAACTGCCGATAGGGGATTAGTATATAAAATTCAGATCATATCTAAATAACCCTCAAAACCATATTTATCCAGTAATTGAAACAGAAAATCCCAATTTACACAAATCAAAAGCTTTGTGAGCATCTAAACTAACTACGAGGGCAGGGATTGTATGAGCAGCATTATGTCCCATAGCAGCTGTAACCCGGTGGACATTCCACACTGCATGCTGCCCTTGCATGAGACCCACCTGATCAGTGTGGATGGCCATGGGCAACAGCTTGGCTAATCTAGTAGCTAGTATTTTAGCAATCAATTCTAAATTAATAAAAGGGGAGTAGGTCCATAGTAAGGCCGGATTCCTACCTGGCTTCGGCAGCACCACTATTAAAGAATGATTATCATGAGGGTGGAATGCTCTGCTCTTAAACCTTCTCAATATATTTTGCCAGGGGTAACACAATATACTCCTGCAAAGCCTTGTAAAACTCTGCAGTAATCCCATCCAGGCCTGGTGCTTTAGAAACCTGGGTTTGCTTAACCTGCCTTATTTCCACTGCAGTAATTGGAGTATGTAAGGACTTCAGAATATCCTCTAGAGAAATATTTTGCTTTTGATAAAGGGTTTTGAAAAGCTTAGTTATCCTTTCCCTTTCAGTAACCAATTGCTTTTTGAATAATATGCCTCTACAAAAGTGGGGACTATCAATGGATGAACCAGACGGACAAGAGGTTTTCCTATGTGATCTCTATATCTGTACGATTTATATTCCTAATATTTATAAGATCACATAGTATTATGAACTTTGACATTTAAAGCCACTCTAGCTGCCAAAAGGGTATCTCTATCAACCAACTTTCCAGTGGACAGGAATCGTTGTGTGTTTGTCTATTTGATTTTGTAAGTATAGTAACTCTAGCAGTCTGTTTTCCCACTACATATGCTATCGCTTCTCCCCTGGGCTTGATGGACCTTTGGTCTTTCCCAATATAGCAATACTTATGTACTTATGATCTTAAGACAAGGCCATAAACACAGCATAGCAGAACTAGATTCAAACCATTGAGATGTCTGATGTAAACATGGCAAGAGGTGTATACATGCATCTTCATGAGTGTGCAACATTGAGGTACAGAAACAGGCAGAATGACTTCTCTTTACAGGTACAATCTGGAAAAAAAAATTTAACACATTTATACCCCACATTTTCCCACTAGTCGCAGGCTCAATGTGGCTTACACAATACCGTAGGGCAGACTACAGTACAGTAAAAATGCACTTCACATGTCTATGGATACAACAGTTTTAAAACTTTAGACTAAATATGTAAATTCTTGTAAAGAGAACATAAATATAAAAATCTTAACTTCATGAAAAAGCCTTAAACAAGTTAAAATGGCAAATTAAGTTTAAACCAGGTATTAAAAATGTGAGATTTATATGCTAATCCATCAGCTGTTTCTGATCATTTTAGATCCTGTTACTGTCTTGCCTGATTAAGACTGTAGATTCATCCAAAGATTTAAGTCATATTTGCAAGGAAGCAGTAGCTGCCTAATGGTTAGAGCAGCAGGCTGAAAACCCACTGTGGCTCCTTGTGATCCTGGGCAAGTTCACTTAATCCTCCATTGCCTCAGTTATAAACTTGTACGTTATATTAAGTATTTGTACCTGGAGGGTTCAGTCTACAACTTGAATAGCTTTTGGCAATATAAGAAATTAAAATACAGTTCTAAACCCAAAGAAACCACAGGTTGACCTTGTCTGTGATTTTTTTTTTTTTTTGGGGGGGGGTGGGAGGAAGAGAGGGAGGTGTGGATGGGCTGCATGAGAAATTCTCTTTTGTTGAATAGTGTTGTGCCTGTTATACTGACACTTTGTAAACTGTTAAAAATTAAAACCAAAAATACAGTTCTAATATCAAAACTTGCTGTTTATTGATCAGAGAAGACACTACAACCCTTAACGTAGTTCTTTAACAGGGTGCCTACATTTGCATGTACATTATGCACATAAATGTACTGAATACTGACCCCAACATGGACAATTTTATTTACACCTTTTTTGAACAAATTCACCCAAGGCAGTATATTGCTTATGTCCAGATTTCTCTAAAGCAAGAACATTTCAGGAGAAAAATTATTCCACAGTATAATATTATGGAATAGCATGCTACTTAAAATGTTGACAATACAAAACATAAAACAGCACAGGGTGTAAGTGTAAGTAAAACATAGATAAGATGGAGTAACAGTTAAGATAGTAAAATGAGGGGCCTAACATCAAGAAAGTTGCACAAATATAGTCTCGGCTAGGGAAGGAGTGGACAAGAAGCTGGGGGTGTGGGTGTGTCTAGCGAGTGTTTCTTTTATTAAAGGCTTGGGAGAAGAACCAAGCTTTCACCTACTTCCTGAGAGATACTCTTGCATTGAGTGAAGCCTTTCAGAGTATGTGTACTAAAATATCAATGTTCTCCCGTGTTATTCTTTAAGGGCATGCACAAGCAGCATAGCAACACAAGGGGGCACATAGGGGTGGGCTGCTACTTTTGCATGCAACTTAGAACATGGTGAGTTACACCACATCTTTGGCTGGTGCAACTGCAGACACTAAGTTCTTAGGCACCCTGATACTGTGTTACTCTAGTATTCCTTAAATTACATTATGGTATTTATATCTCCACACATGCCTCAAGTTGAGTGTGGCTTACAAGGTAAGAAGCTGGACATTCCCCAAAACATTTTTTTTTTTTTTTAATAGCAAAAGTCATCTGAGGACCAAATACTTGCCAAACAAATGTCCAGCAATTTTTGGTTTAACCTGTCCAATATCTAATCGCACATAGAAGCTCATTCCATTGACTTACAGCCTGATATGCAAATGTTGCCGAAGAAAGCTTCTTAATATAAACAATAATCCTGGGGTCAGTGTAATCTAGAACTCCCTAGATTCAGGACTTGAATTTCTAATTAATAAATGAATAAGCAGAAGCATATAGCTTAGATTACAATCATGCAGAATCAAGAAAACCAATGAACATAGCTTGAATATAATGCATGGTTGTGCCAGCAGCCAATGCAATTGCAACAAAGGCATAGCCCTCAAATTTTGAAGTTTTATAAATCATTCAGGCTTATATTTATCAATATTTTCTTAATGATCTCTTTGCAGTCTAAGTAAATAATTGACACGGGCTAGTACCATTGTTTGTGTGCAATCTGACAGCATCAGGAGTAAAATTAGATCAACTGCAGGATCAAAAGTGCATACTTATGACTGTTAGCTCAGCACCTCAGAAAATTGCGGCTTTTCTCGTTTTGAAATAATTCTCCGTTTCTTACCACCACTTAAAAGGTTTTCAAACCTATTCTTAAGCAGGACCCCAAACTTACAATACAGCAACAAGGAATCACGCAATACCTCTTACCTATTTGATTTCCTCCAAACACGGATTTGTTAGTTCATGCAGACTGAATTTGGACACATTTTTCCATTTCCCCATATTGTTCAGGTTTTTTTTTTAATACAAAAAAACCCCTTATCAATTTAGAATTTTGCTATCCCATTAAAAACAAGCAGCTGGGGAGGGGGGGGGGGGGGAATCATTCCACTAACCTATTTCATGTTTAACTTAACATACCAATGGTTCAGACACTTTCCAAAAAGTAATAAAGACTAAAGAACTGAATATACAGGCACCAAACAGTACAAATCACTTCATTACTATATGGATCATTTCAGAATGTCAGAGACCCAACTTAACTGTATGCTAAAATATTTAAGCTGCAGAACAGTCTCTAACCCCTTTTTAGAATTAGAAATTTACAATCCTTTGAGGCCACACTGGCTCATAAAGGTTGCAATAGTTCACTAGAAGATGCACAGATGGATGAGATTGCAGCTAGCTTCTTAACTAGTAGGCTCATTTATCTATGCATGCACACATCTCCCATTCAACTGTTGCACTGTAGCTCCTTCCACCTTCAAAGGAAGAAGCCATTTCCCCAAGAGATAAGCACACGTTAGTATACAGTAAATCAAATCAATTTAGCATCCATTAAAAAAAATTTAGTGTGTGAAAAACTGAGGAAATGCCCAAGTGAGCAAAAAGTGAACCAAACATCTTTGCCCTGTACAAATTATTATATACTTGCTACAAGCAGTGAGGACCCCATTTCCTGGGAGCTTTATTTCAGGAGATAATGGTCTTCAAGGCCTTTTATTTTATTTTTTTTTTTTTGGGGGGGGGGGGGGGAGGAGATGAGGAAAGGTAAGAGGCAAGCCCTCCTTGAAGTCTAGCACATATTTATCCCAACTACCACCCTTCTTGTCCCCTCAGCTACATATAAGCAAAAGCATTAGCATCATATGTGTGTTATTTAAATATTCTAACGTGTGCTTATGTGATGTTTCAATAGTATTATGCTGACATATCTGTTATTTGAATTTCAGTGCTATTTCAGTGCTATTAAATGTGTATATTTTTATGTAGATTTTAAATTTGCTGTCAAAGTTTCTTATTTGTTGTGATATATATTATATATATATAACTGCATAACTATATATATATATATATATATATACACATATACACACACACACACTTTTTTAGTTATGCAGTTAATTTTAAGTTTTATATTAAACAGTATCTGCTGCACAGTGCCTTGGGTGTTGTCAAAGGTGATAAGCCCCAATCAAATAAAAATGTCAGACAAAAGTTCCATTATTCTTTCTTACTGCAGGCTAAAAACTATGGCTAACGTAAGCATTTTCAACCATGAGGCTGAAATACCACGTCAAACATGGGATGTTTTTTTTTTTTTTTTTTACACACACGAAGGGCTCCTTTTACAAAGCGGCGCTACCGATTAGTGTGCGCTGAACGTGAAGAAGTCCATGTGTTCTTGGCATTCGCTTTGTAAAAGCGCCCATAATAAGCAGACAGCAGCCCCTTCTGGCCTTCAAGTTCACACATTACCAGGGGCCACGCCTTTATTCTCAATTTCCACTTGTACTGCAACCTCCTATTTGAAGGGAATCTTTAGATTCACCGCGGAAAACCTCTTAAATATAGTCATATGGCACTTCAGTCGCTAGGAATCTTCACGCTCTCCTACACACCCTAGAGCTGGAGGGAATGGTCGGGGGGGGGGGGGGGGGGAGAATCTCACGATCTGCCTACACCCACCTACGCAAGTCTGCTATTACTCCTCACAGCCGTATCTCCAGCAGTGACTACCAGCAATCCATGCAAAATCTCTGCAAGGCTGCCAACCCCTTTCCCCAAGTCTAATCGTCCTTCAAAGACCCTAGCACACACTCACTGGCATCTACACAAAGCGCCAACTCCTACAGCTGCCTCCCTCCCTCCCGTCGCACTGCGCAGTGCACAATAATCCCTCCCTTCTTTTAACTACAGTTTACCTCCTAGTTATCCCGCCCCCGGAATTTTACCATTGGTATTGTCACATACAGTCCCGCCAGCCTTCAGACTCTACCAAAGTAGGATTGGTCGACAGAAAGAGCTACGTCACCAAAAGGCCAAAGGGATAGGGCTCCGCGCTAAGATGACAGTTTTCTCCTTCAGGGTACTGACTGACGCTCAGTTAATAGGAAACGCGATATAGAAGGTACCAATACAAAAGACAGCAGATTTGTTGCACGCTTAAAACAAAGTTAAAAACGTGGAGAACTGGGAACTGATTTAACATACCTATTTGGTTGAACCTCCCCCAACCCAAACAAGCACCAGACACTAAATTACCACTCTATCCCACCCACAAAAATCCAGTAACTTTGAACATCCCAATGCAACTGCCACACAGGCGTTTGAGGGCGAACCCCTAGCGAGGGGGAGACCGAGGGGTTTCCCAGCCGGGGCATTTCCGCTTGCTGAGGCCACCAAATTTTTTGCAGTACTTGCATACCTCCTGCTACTGTTACGACGTCCTCTCTCCTCGAGCACCTCGGCGTCAGTGCTACAGTCGCTGGTTTCCCATTCAAGGTGAACCCCCACTGCACTGCCTCGCCACTGAGAGATCCCTCCGCTAGCTCCTCCCCTTTTCCCTCTCTTACCATAAATAACAATTCTGTGCAAACCGCATTTTACCACTTTCCTTCTTTAATGCCTTTCTTGACTGGTGATACAATGCCAAGACGAGGGGGAACGGATAAGAACCTTATTCCTCTTCACTGGGACTATATGTTTAGCGGAGAGACACTACCACTCCTAAGATGCTTGTGCAGTGTGTGAAGGAACCAACCAGCGGCCGAAATAGGAGGAGCAGCCCGCGGGCACGCTCTTTCCATGCCGCAGATGCCGGATCGATGAAGTGAGGTCACATTTAAAGAGGTAGCCTAAAGTAATGTCAGGTTTTGAGGCTAGCCACAGTGAATACGCAGAAAATTAATTTGCATACATTGGGACCTATTAATTGCAGTTTCATATGGCGCAATTTTTATGGTTGCTATTGTGAAAACCCAAGTAGTTCTGGAGTCAGCAGGATAGATTTAAGTAACCGACTGTATCCGGCATCTGCAGCATGGCGCGAGCTCTCCTACGGTACCGGCTGCACACGTCCCGCAGTTTTGGAATGCCCTGCAATGGAAGGTTAATAGCCTCAGTCTGAAAGCTACTACATCTTAGATTCCCTAACGTGTTCCTATCAAATTTAATTTCGAGTTGCATGTGTTTCAAATCATAAAGCAATGGAAGTAAACCCGCTTGAAATCTAGTCAAGAAGCAAATACAGTCTAAAACAAAAGGTGCAAGCCCTTCTATACTACCAGTATGCACCTGTCCTGCTGTAATTTTAAAAGGATTACTTGCCAGTAATTTGAAATTGAAATCCAAATAGTTGGTTATTTCAATAGTAGCATTGTATTAATAATATTTTTATACTTCTGTGTGTGACTAATTCATAATACTAGTTGAAAAGTAACCAGATCAAGAATGAAATCTGGTTCAGTTAAATTCTACAATTGCACCCTCTAGATTATTTGGTACAATTATATTTTAGTGTAAGGTCACATTGTATTTCTGGGCCAAAAAACAAACAAACCCTGACAGGTATCTGGTTTACCAGTGCATCACAGAACTGCAGCACTGTACACACTGCAGCAGCCACCAAATACAGCCTATGTGTAACCACAAACTCTTCGCTTTCTGGTTAGCAATCTGCCAGAGATTTATCTCATTCAGAGGGGCACTTTCCTCCATCTCCACCCCTGCTCCTTCTCCTGCTCCAAGTCTATTTTAACTACTTCTAAAATATATTTCCTTTGGCTCTGTATTGCTATGTTTTCAGATTATATCTCTATGATATGTTTAGAAAGCAAATCATTTTCTCCCAGTGGTCTATTCAGGGCTGGATATATGTGTATTATGGCCCCTAAGCTGTAACATTTAAAAGGCCCCCCTCGATTAAGTAGGAAGTCAATTTCCGTAAATCAACCACAATAACCAATAGTAAAAGCAATAATTACGATTATATTGTTCTTTTCATTGTTTGCAAATGCATTTAACTTTTCTTAGTGAAGTATGAGGCCTTAAGTTGCAGCTTGTCTAGCTTCTACATAAATCTGGTAGGCACATCTAAGGAAATGAAGCTACCCTTTCTCTCCTTCTCCCCCAAAGAAAATACAGTGGTATGGTTCAGTTCTATTTAAGGCTGTAATAGCATAGTTCTTATTTCCCAAGCCCCCAAATTTGTGGATTCAGATTGGACCTATTTGTACATGACTGCCATGGCTTCTGAACTGCTAGGTACACAAGTACATTGAGGTTGGGGGGGGGGGGGGGGGGAAGAGAAATTTATGAATATGGGCTACATTTAAGATGTGTTATTTTTATTGGGTTAGTTCATGGAGCACACAAGAGACACAATTATTAGAGTTTAAGATAAAAGTTTATTGTTAATAGTTATGTAATTGACCTGTAACTGTACATGTACACACTCATAAATATAAAAGAAGACAAGAGGGAAGGGATAGGGGAAAAAAGATTGAAAAACTTTGATGATAGAAGTCCTAGGCTTATTGATATGTGATAGAATTATTTGTTATCAGATTTATATTGATTGATCTGGATTTGTTTACCATGTTAACTCATCAATAAAAAAATCGTTGAAACATAAGATGTTATTTTACTGTTAATCCCATCTATTTTACTATTAAACCCAGCTATTATTAACTAGATCTCATTGCATAAAATGGGATCAGTGCACACATCAGTAGCACACATTGATAACTCCCCCCCCCCTCCCAGTTGCATATTGCTGACTTTCACAGCCACAATCAGGCTCATTTTCAAAAGAGAAATACGTCCAAAAAGTGACATACGTCTGCATTTGGACATTTATCTCACAAAGATGTCCAAATCTGTATTTTCTAAACCTATTTTTAGACGTCTTTCTCTGAAGTCCGTCAGAAGGACTTCTAAATCTCAAGGGGGCGTGCCAGGGGTGTATTCAAGGCGGGACTTG
Organism: Microcaecilia unicolor; assembly: GCF_901765095.1. Lineage (NCBI taxonomy): Eukaryota > Metazoa > Chordata > Amphibia > Gymnophiona > Siphonopidae > Microcaecilia > Microcaecilia unicolor. The sequence goes on along the minus strand of NC_044031.1, from coordinate 680,182,867 downwards.
GACGTTCCTAAGACTTAGTAACATAGTAAATGATGGCAGATAAAGACCTGTACGGTCCATTCAGTCTTCCCAACAAGATAAACTCATTTACATGGTATGTGATACTTTATAAGTATACCCGAGTTTGATTTGTCCTTGCCTTTCTCAGAGCACAGCCCATAGAAGTCTGCCCAGCACTTGTACTTGTTCTTGTACTAAGTTCTGAAGCTAACGTCGTAGCCCCTTAAAATTTACACTCCAGCCCATCCATATCTATTCAGTCACGATCAGGGCATAGACCGTAGGTCTGCCCAGCTTCCATTTTGTTTCCCAATTACCGGTGTCGCCACCCAATCTCCGCTAAGATTCCGCGAAGCCATTCCTTCTAAACAGGATTCCTTTGTGTTTTTCCTATGCATGTTTGAATTCCATTACCGTTTTCATCTCCACCACTTCCCGCGGGAGGGCATTCCACATATCCACCACCCTCTCTGTGAAAAAAATACTTTCTGACATTAGTCCTGAGTCTGCCTCCCTTCAACTTCAATTCATGTCCTCTAGTTCTACCACCTTCCCATCTCTGAAAAAGGTTCATTTGCGGTTTAATACCTTTCAAATATTTGAACGCCTGTATCATGTCACCCCTGTTTCTCCTTTAAGGTATACGTGTTCAGGTCAGCAAGTCTCTCCTTGTACAGTTTGCAACACAAATCCCATACCATTTTTGTAGCTTTTCATTGCACCGCTTCCAGTCTTTTTACATCTTTAGCAAGATACGGCCTCCAAAACTGAACACAATACTCCAAGTAGGGCCTCACCAATGGCTTAGAGGGGCATCAACACTTCCTTTCTTCTGCTGGTTATGCCCTTCTCTATGCAACCTTGTCGCATTGTTTCTTCACCTTTAGATCCTCAGACACCAACACCCCGAGGTCTCTCTCCTGAGTCGAGCTTACTAATCTCTCCCCTCCTATTCGGTATCTCTCTTTTGGGTTTCTGCACCCCAAGTGCATCACTCTACTCTTCTTGGCATTAAATTTTAACTCTAATGTAATGATGGGGTACCACAATTTCCTGGCTTCAATGTTATGTACTTATACAGTATTTTTGGAAACTGTTATGCAGATTGTACGTTATTTTTTTTTACACTTTTTATTATGCTGTGACTTGTGTAACTACCATAATAGCATTAAACTTATAATATGTGAGTGCTCAGTACAACTCATGTTGTTGAGGCTGGACTACTGGGAGGCAAACATGAGAATTTCAACATCATTGCACAATCAGCCCTCCCTACCACCTCATTTAAAGCTAATTGTCTGATGTTATAAACCAGCACAGTTCTATGTTCAATGAGCATGTAGATAATTGTAAAACTGGCACTTAGCTTAGGGCTGGGTATTAGAATCGTTAGGTGTGCTCTCAGTAGAGTCTCAGCTGACAGACCGTGCTCGTGTGGAAAGTGAAGTGTCAAATCTGTTCTGGATCAATGGTTCATTTGATAAATCTTCGGTGTTCTAACATCTCTTCTGTTCTCAACACAACTTGTGTTTCGCTCTTATAGCGTCATCAGGAGAACTTATTGAACTTACAAATATATTAAACAGAATAGGCCCATCACTGACCCCTGAGGAACTCCACTGCTCACCTTTTCCCTCCGAGCAGATTCCATTTACCACCACCCTCTGCCACCTGCCGGTCAACCAGTTTCTTATCCAGTTCACCACTTTCAGTCCTAAGTTCAACCCTTTCAGCTTATTCACAAGTCTTTCAGCCATAATGGAACAAAACAAAAACACCCAAGACTAAAAGTTAGATGGTTTGAGCTAGACCTGTTTTTATAATGAATAGCTGCAGTGGGAATTGAACCCACTTCTCCAGGATCAAAGTCTGTTGCACTGACCACTAGGCTACTCCTGTACTCCACACAAGGGGTGCCCCAAATGACCAGATGACCACTGGAGGGAATCGAGGATCACCTCCCTTTACTCCCCCAGTGGTCACTATCCCCCTCCCACCCCAAACAAATGTGATTAAAAATATTACTTGCCAGCCTCAGATGTTATATTCAGGTCCCTGGAGTAGTCTAGTAGTGGTGCAGTGCACTGCAGACAGGTAGACTCAGTCTTCTACCTCCCCCTACTTGTTACACTTGTGGAGGAAACTGTGAGCCCTCCAAAACCCACCAGAAATCCACTGTAAGGGCTATGGTAGTGGTGTACAGTTGGGGGTAGTGGGTTTTGAGTGGGTTTTGGGGGGGGGCTCAGCAGACAAGGTAAGGGAGCAATGGTGAGATGAGTACCTGGGAGCATTTTATAAAGTCCACTGCAGTGTCCCCAAGGATGCCCTATTTATTTCCTGGGATGCGCAGCAAGTAAAGCACTTGCTGTGTGGCCATTTCCGGGGACGCCCTTACTGCCACCCATTGAGGTGGCGGTAAGGGCTCCCGCACTTACTCGGCGGTAACCAGGCAGCTCGCGCCACTGCCTGATTATCACTGGGTACACTACGGTGCTGCAAAAATAAAGGATGTGTGCTCAAATTAGCACACCATCATGCAAATCTATGTTAATGGAGGCATCAGCTATTACTCCCCCCAGTGCAGGGAGATGCCTTGAAGCCCTGAAGGCTTGGCTCATTTTTTTTTATTAATGATGGAAATTTAACTTTTGGGTCAAACTGATGCTAACTCAAGTTTCTGAAACCAATGCTAGTCTATGATGCTGTGTCAGTGTGGCCATGAACATGGAGTTCATATATGCAGAGACTCTGGGCTCAGGTCTTCTAGTCCGGGACTGACCACTGCACCTGGGAACTCCAGGTCTGGGACCATACTGTCACAGCACTGTGGCATAATATTAGCCTCAGTGGGGCAATGCCTCCAAATGTATGTTTTATACATACCAAGACAGTAGTGAACCTCATGGCTAAGCCAAGATAGCCTCAGCAATGTATGTTAACTCTTATTTCTTCTTTGACCTAGAAGTTTAATTTCTGCATCTAAAAAAGTAGGGAAGCATTGGGATTTCTGAATCAGGGATCCTGAGCCAGAGACCCTGTGAACCAGAATTCTTAACCCAGAGGTACAGAACTGTTGTATGTGCAACTCTCCTTCATTGTGTAAGCTCTTTGGGAAAAGTACTTTTGCATCAAATTTGTCAACATTAAGAAGCGCTTGCTGTATGTACACCAGTCTGTTGTTGTCAGTTCATGCCTCTCCAGATTATCTTCTTTTCTCTGCATGTCTTAAGGCATATCTTTTTACTCAGGCTTTTAATTATTGAAAGATCTTATAAGATGCTATGTTGGATTCTGTGTAAGGTATTGGATTGTTTTTGTGGTGTTTTAATTGTGAATGTTTTATATTGTAAACCACCTAGGATAGTGCGGCCTAGAAACTTTGTAATAAATAAATAAAATTTGTGTCATTTTTTGGTGCATAAGACCGGGAGGAGGCTGGCAGCAGAACTGTTGGTCAGGCATGACAGCAGTGTGTTGCAGGAGTGGTAGGTCTTATACACTACAATGAGATGAAAATGTAGAACCTTGAGGCAACAATGCAGAATGGTGACAAATCTACTGCAAAAAGTTTCTTCCTCAAAGGGTTATGTAGCAATAGACAGTTGCACATCCAATAATGTGGCTATGAAAAGAGCTTATCTAATGATAGATAGTTGCACAACAGTGAGCACTGCACAGTGGTGAAAGTTTTGCTTCTATAAGTGCCTGTCCCAAAGAAAAGCTCCTTTTCACTCCATGTCTGACTAAGGCACCTTTTCAGTTTTACACACACACACAACTCATGTTTGACTTTAGGCTAGATGTAGCTTTTTTGACATTTCCCTCTTGATGCCCTATGGTGCCCACAGTACTGATTGCAAATGGAAGATGCAAGCCTACAGCTGGAATGGACCGATATTTGGCAACTAATCTTTAATCCCAAAAAATGCAGGGTCATGCACTGGGGTCGCAAAAATCCGAGGGAACGGTACAGTATGGGGGGGGGGGGGGGTAGTGCTTCAGTGTGCAAAGGAAGAGCGGGACTCGGGGGGTGATTGTGTCTGACGACCTTAAAGCTTTCAAACAGGTAGAAAAAGTGACGGCCAAAGCCAGAAGGATGCTTGGGTGCATAAAGAGAGGCATGACCAGCAGGAAAAAGGAGGTGATAGTACCGTTGTATAAGTCCCTGGTGAGGCCTCATTTGGAGTACTGCGTTTAGTTCTGGAGACCTATGGAAAGATATAAACAGGATGGAGTCGGTCTAGAGGGCAGCTACGAAATTAGTAAGCGGTCTTGAATGCAAAAATTATAGGGACAGGTTTATGAACCTCAACATGCATACGCTGGAAGAGAGGAGACATGATAGAAATGTTTAAATATCTCAAGGGCATTTATGTACAGGAAGAGAGCCTTTTTCAAATGAAGGAGAGCTCTGGAATGAGGGGGCATACAACAAAGTTAAGAGGGAATAGGCTTAGGAGTAACCTAACGAAGTATTATTTCACAGAAAGGGTGGTGGAGGCGTGGAATGGCCTCCCGGTGAAGGTTGTGGAGTCAAGGACTGTTCCAGAATTTAAAAAGGCATGGGATAAGCATGTGGGATCGCTTAGGAACAGGAAGAATTAGGGGTTACAGAGGATGGGCAGACTGGATGGGTCATATGGCCTTTATCTTCTGTCATGTTTCTATGTTTCTACTAAGCTGTCGGTTCAAAAGGCAGGAATGGCCTTCAGAAACTGGGTCACTACACAATTTTGGGAGTCATTTATTAACTGGGTGTGCTAGTACTATCACCATGTGTTACTCACTGCAGGGTCCATAGGAATAACATGGCCCTGCTATAGATAGTGCAAGTTAATGGCCAGAGGCACAGTCAGACCTCAAAATTTGTGTGGGTCTATGGGCAAAATAGGTGGCCACAAAATGTCCTCATCACAGCCTGTCCTCCATTCTCTGCCCCTTGCTGCTCGCTCCCCCAGCACCTCCCATCTAAACTGGGGAGTGTGGTAGCCATGTTAGTCCACTCTGAAACAATGTTATTCTTCCTTTAATACATACCATCCTACAATCAGATTCAAAATTGACTACTCCCCAGAAAAAGTCAATTTTTTGGACACCACGGTCTCAATCAGTGATGGCTGTATACAAACATCTATATACAAGAAACCCACAGACAGATGCAGCTACCTCCACAACTCCAGCTTCCATCCTTCACATACAAAAAGATCCATCATTTACAGCCAAGCCACAAGATACCACCGTATCTGCTCTGACCCAGGGGACAGAGACAGACACCTTAAAAGCCTGACTGCATCCTTCAAACAGAAAGGCTACAACCCCAAAATAATCTCCAAGAATATTGCCTCCTCCCTCAAAACACCCAGGGAGAATCTACTACAGTACAAGGAGAAAAAATCCACAGACAGAATCCCCCTTGTAGTGACATACAATCCAGAGATGGAAAAACTGAGGAAAATCATAAGAGATCTACAACCTCTACTCCAGGAGGATGAATTACTGAAAGAGATATTCCCATCCCCACCAGTACTGGCCTTCCGACAGCCACCCAACTTAAAACACAAGCTAATCAGAAGTAAACTTCCATCACAGACTGAAAAGGAACAGAAGGGCACACTTCCCTGTAATTTATCCAGTTGCAACCAGGGGCGTAGCCAGACTTGCGTGGGAGGGGGGTCCACAGCTCGAGGGGAGGGGGCACATTTTAGCCCCCCCCTGCCGCCGCCCCCTCCCGCCGCCATTGTCGCCCCCCCCATCTCTGCCGACTCCCCTCCCGCCGTGAACCCTCCACCGCCGCCGCCTACCTTCTGTTTTGCTGGCGGGGGCCCCCACTCCCCGCCAGCCAACGTCCTCTCCCAAAGAACGCAGCGGCACTGTCTGGCAGAGAAAAGTCTTCTTCCTTGCATGCTTGTGTACAACGTGCAGGACGTCAGCATGCAAGGAAGAAGACTTTTCTCTGCCAGTGCCGCTGCGTTCTACGGGAGAGGACGTCGGCTGGCGGGGAGTGGGGGCCCCCGCCAGCAAAACAGAAGGTAGGCGGGGGCGGGGGCAGGGGCGGGTTCGCCGGGAGGGGGGTCCCAGGCCCCCTCAGGCCCCACGTAGCTACGCCACTGTTGCAAACTATGACAAAACATTTCACAGGACCCCACAGTCATCCACAAAGGAAAGATATTCAACATAAAGGAATCTTTCACTTGCTCATCTTCCAATGTGGTATATATCATTCAGTGTAAAAAATGTAATGAAGGATGTTATATTGGAGAAACAGGCCAGATGCTTAAGACAAGATTCAATTTACATAGACATCACATGAACAATACTGGTGCCAGTAGGGCTCCCACCCCTGTTGGTCAGCATTTTACAGGACCAGGACACTGTATCAGTGATTTCACAGTGAGAATCCTGAAAGGTAACTTTAAAACCATACAAGAACGTAAGACCTTTGAAGTCAGAATGATTGAATATTTTAACACCTAACAGAAAGGACTTAACAAGGATCTGGGTTTCCTAGCCCATTATAAACCATAAAGCTGTAAGTCTCTGTTGATCATCCCTCCCCTCACCTATCCACACCCATCCTGTTAGAATATCAATGATATGCTTTGATATCCCCATGCATACCTCCTACCCACCCCCACCCTCCCACCCTGTCAGACTGTCATAGTAATGCTTGAATGTTTTCACTTATATACACTGTCAGCTAGCACATTTGCTTATTTCCGATCTGACGAAGAAGGGCAACCTTCGAAAGCTAATCAAGAAATATATTAAGTTATGTCCAATAAAAAAGGTATCATCTTATTTTCTTTTCCATGTTTTATTTTGTTTGATTTCTATTGATAACCATCTAAACTGAAAACAGATACTGGAGCTAGCAGGGGTTCCCCAAGTTCTGCCATTATGTGTGAAAACTGAGCATGTGCTGGGTGCTGGCATTCGGTGGCTCGTAAAAACTGTTACTAACTGTTAAACTGTGCTGCAGGGAGTTCTGGATGCCTTTGAGGAGGTCTTCAGCTGAGGGCCTTGGGGCTGCAGCAAGGATGTCCCACTGCTGGGTAGTCTTGAGCCCAAAATGTGTGGGGTTCTGCCCACCCAGACTCACTTGTGGCTATGCCATTGCTAATGGCATTAGCATGCATTGTTAGTAAATGACACCCTTTATATGTAAGTGTGCCTGCAGAATTGATCACATCATACTGGTTTATATAATTCACCAGAATGAGACTGCCAGCACCATTCCCACCTTTTGTTTGCACAATTCAGGAGACGCTCTCACAGGCACACTCCTGGTGATGTGTCCAAAGTCGTAATCACTGCTGGCCAGTAGCCAGACTTGTACCTAGAGCATCAACTTTTTTTTGGTGGGGGGGGGGAGGGGGCAGGAGACAGGGAACAAGGCTGCAGTGGACAAGAGTTCAGTTCAGTCTACATATTTCTAATTTGTAATCACTTTTTCAGTCATTGGTGAACATTTTTCTATGTGACAAATATGAGGGATTCTGTTAATGTATAGTTTCTGTGTAGTCCAGATTATTCTGTTTTCCCAGTAGGAGGTGTATTGCTAAGTAGTGCATTTGAATTTATAGCTGCCTTCCTAAATAATATTTAAAGCAGCTTACAGTTAGTTTAGTTTAGGTTTAGAATTCAGGTATAACAAAGCTTTTCTCAAAAGAGCTTACAATCCTAGGGGCCAATGCAGCGGTACACAAAGGATTAGCACAGCGTTAGCACACAATTTTGTGGGTGCACAAATCTGCATAGTGTTTTATGCATGAGCTAACCCTGCACGAAGCCTTGCATTAAATACTATCACACAGCATATTTAAAATCATGTGAATGAGGTTATTAGCTATTCTGCGTAGAAGACTTAAATGCCAAACACAATACTGAGGTTTAACACCAAGTCTGAAGGGGTGTAGAAGTGTTGGCTCATTTTTCTGCTTTAGTGTTTCTGAGGATTTAATGCCTGGTTCTTCTTTTGTTGCAAGCATACATGACCTGCAACTTTTTTTTCTGGTTTCCGTGAAGAATACGGGTTCAATAAAAAAACAACTAAGGGGGAGGTGTCTTAGAAGAGCTGGATTTTTGAGAGCACATGTTGTGCGTTAAGGGGAGCTACAGCTGCACACAAGGTTTGAGCAGAAGAAAATTTATTTTGGCACACATCTGCACATGTACTAGAATGCTATTCTGGGCACAAATATCAGTATTGCACAAACTACCTCCTGCAACTGTCCCACTATCTAGCAAACCGCTCCACTCACAAAGTTTAGCGCATACAACTGTCCCACTGCTCTTCAAACTGCCCCATATCCAGAAACTATGCCCCTGCCTTCACCACCTTCCAAATGGCCTCCCGAAATAGCCCCTGCAACCAACTCACCAACTTGCAAACTGATCCTGCTCCCAACAACTACCCCCTCAACTGCAGTATTAGGTTACATTACAGCAAGAGCTTCTATTCCACAATAACCCTTTCAGTTGTATGTGGATAACCTAGTTAAAAGAGAACCAGAACAATGATCTGGGAAGTCACAAAACAAAGAAGTAGAGGAGTGGCCTAGTGGTTAAAACACTGGTCTTAACATCCAGAAGTGGCCAATTCAAATCCCACCAAGGCCTCTTGTGATCTTGGGCAAATCACTTAACTCTTCATTGCCTCAGGTACAAACTTAGATTGTGAGCCCAACAGCAAACTACCCAATGTACCTGAATGTAACTCACCTTGAGCTACTACTGAAAAGTTGTGAGCAAAATCCAAATAAATACAATAAAAACCTGAAAGCAATACCTCAAATATAATCATTTCACATATTTCTTTTTAAATAAAACCATCTTCTGTTGACCAAAGAGCTTCAATTAGCACACCCTGCAAATTGCCCTTGCCCTACAACTACCCCTGGAAACTGCCCCATCACTCCTAGCTATCCCGCACAGATGCAACGTTTCAAAGCACACACAACACAAAACAAAGATACACAAACGCACCCACGAGTTGGAAAGAATTTCATGAGCCATATTCTGCATTCTTTGTCCACTCTTTAACTTCTGAGGTTGTCCTCTGAATCATGTTCTTTACTTCCAGGATAAGTGGAAATCTTGTTCTCTTCTTAATTCAGAGGCCTCCTCCTGTCTTTGACTCCTTAATGTAATAGTGGTACTGTGGCATTGGCATGTATAGTTAATCTTTGAGCAGACCATGTGACATGCAGTGGCCCAAGCAACCCCTGCCACCACACATGCGCCGGTACAATGGCTTATCCAGGCAAAGATTGCAAACTGCCTTTGGGCTTGATTTTTATACCATTCAGTTTTCTCTTTATAATGAGGTCCTTCCTACTGTTACCTCACTGGTATTAAGAACCCTCCCAATTTCTAGAAAGCATCAGTTGGCATAACAAAATCTTAGATATATACACAACACTTAGTAGAACTATAGAGGTTTCTAAACTGGTAGAACTTTACAGGTTTCTACATTTGTATTCTTAAAGCTCTGTGTTTTGGTGCAAAATATTTGGCTACCTTTACTTTGGGCTTTGTAACCATGTATGCTATTAATATTTTCAGGGTGGGAAATTTTCAAAAAGTCCTTTTACTCAGGTAAATCAGTATTCAGGACCCCCAGCCTCTTGTTAGAGACAAACCAAAACCAGATTTTTTGGTTTTGGCCAAAACTGAATCTGTGGCCCAAATTTGCTGCTTGGTTTTGGCTGAAACTGAAGCCAAAATTGAAAGTGGCTGGCACGGACCCTCCCTTCCTCCCCCCTAAACAGTGCTCACTTTCTCCCCTTGTGACCAGATAGAGCCTCCCTCCCCCCTATGACCAGATAGACCCTCATCCCCCCCCCAGACTTACCTTAAATTCAGAAGACTGTCACTGAAGGTCTTGGCAGCCATTTTGAGATTGGACCTGGTATAGAAAGGATTAACTGTTGTGGGGGGGAAGGAGAGAAGGACAGCTCTTCCTGTTCAGGGACAGATAGAGGGATGGATCCAGCTCCTACTACTACTACTATTTAGCATTTCTATAGCGCTACAAAGCATACGCAGCACTGCACAAACATAGAAGAAAGACAGCCCCTGCTATGGCCACAAGAAGGGCAGCATAATCCAGCCCACACTATAGGTTCTAATGGTGGAGTTGCCACAGGAAACTGGAGGCCAGGCCAGGCCAAGCAATAACAGTATTGGCCTTGGCATCTCTTGTTCTCTACACCCACAGTAGGTGTTGTTTCAGATGTTGTAATTTCAAAAGTAGCAGTGACTCTTCCAGCCACTTCCTTATCACCTACACACAAGACTGGAATGTCACACTGTTAACTACTCAGTCTAAAGCGAGCAACTCCTGGGACAGATAAATATCCAGTGTACCTGAATGTAACTCACCTTGAGCTACTACTGAAAAAGGTGTGAGCAAAATCTAAATAAATAAATTAAATACATGTGACAGTCTGGCTGTATGCTGCAGGGTGCAGGAAATGACTGCAGGATCTGCTGCTGTTCATATTAAATTTTTATGCCCGGGGTCAGCACAGGCAGCCAGTAGAGAAGGGGAGAGATGTGCTCATTCTAGGGATCAAAAATGTGTCAGCAGCAGAAATAGGAAGGATATAGTGAGACGGGGTAGGGAGGAGGTATTTAAAGTATAGCTGTGTCCACGAGTACGAAAGAGCGACTATAATAAAATTAGGAAAATGGTTTGAAAAAAACTAAAAGAATCGGCTGCAAAGGTTAGGACACTAACAAGCTCATTTTCAAAGCACTTAGCCTCCCAAAGTTCCATAGAAACCTATGGAACTTAGCCTTCCAAAGTGCTTTGAAAATATGCCTATATGAGGGGCATAATCGAACGGGTATGACCATCTCTAAGGGTGCCCATCTCTAAGGACGTCCCGGCGATGGGGCGGGGAAACCCGTATCATCGAAACAAGATGGACGTCCATCTTTCGTTTCGATAATACGGTCGGGGATGGCCAAATCTCAACATTTAGGTTGACCTTAGAGATGGTCAACCTAAATGTTGAGATGGGCGACCTTAGAGATGGTCGTCCCCGGTTTTCGGCGATAATGGAAACTGAGGATGCCCATCTCAGAAACGACCAAATCTAAGCCATTTGGTCATGGGAGGAGCCAGCATTCATAGTGCACTGGTCTCCCTGACATGCCAGGACACCAACCGGGCACCCTAGGGGGCACTGCAGTGGACTTCACAAATTGCTCCCAGGTGCACAGCTCCCTTACCTTGGGTGCTGAGACCCCCAACCCCCCCCCCCCAAAACCCATTCCCCACAACTGTACAATACTACCATAGCCCTAAGGGGTGAAGGGGGGCATCTACATGTGGGTACTGTGGGTTTTGGGTGGGTTTTGAAGGGCTCCCATTTACCACCACAAGTGTAACAGGTAGGGGGGGTATGGGCCTGGGTCCGCCTGCCTGAAGTGCACTGTACCCACTGAAACTGCTCCACGGACCTACATACTGCTGTCAGGGAGTTGGGTATGACATTTGAGGCTGGCAACAAAAAAAGTTTTTTTTAGGGTGGGAGGGGGATAGTGACCACTGGGGGAGTAAGGGGAGGTCATCCCCGATTCCCTCCGGTGGTCATCTGGTCAGTTCGGGCACCTTTTTGAGGCTTGGTCGTGAAAAAAAATGGACCAAGTAAAGCCGGCCAAGTGCTCGTCAGGGACACCCTTCTTTTTTCCATTGTTGGCTGAGGATGCCAGTCCTGCCTTCACTATGCTTCCGACACACTCCTGGGAACTTTGGTCATCCCCGCGACCGGAAGCAGTTGAGGATACCCAAAATCGGCTTTTGATATGCTGATTTGGGCAACCCTGAGAGAAGGACGCCCATCTCCCGTTGTGTCGGAAGATGGGCGCCCTTCTCTTTCAAAAATAAGCCTGTAAATCAGGTATGGATGTTATTCAGAAATACCATCTTGGAAGCCCAGTCTAGATGCATTCCATGTATTTGCAAAGGTGGAAAGAAAAGAAAATGTCAGCCAGCATGGTTAAAAGGTGAAGTAAAATAAGCCATTACAGCCAAAAGATTGTTCTTCAAATAATGGAAAAAAGACCCAAATGAAGAAAATAAGAAGCAAAATAAGCACTGGCAAGTCAGATGGAAAGCATTAATAAAGAAGATTAAAAGAGAATATGAAAAGAAACTTACCACAGAGGCTAAAACTCACAGAATCAACTTTTTCAGGTACATCAGAAGCAGAAAGCCTGCGAGGGAATCCGTGGGACCATTAGATCATGAAGGAGCAAAAGGGGGGCTCAGTAGGACAAGGCCACAGCAGAGAAACTGAATGAATTCTTTGCTTCTGTCTTTACGGAAGAAGATGTAAGAGATCTGCCCATACCGGAATTGGTTTTCAAGGGTGATGTTGTGGAGGAACTGAAAGAAATCTTGGTGAACCTGGAAGATGTACTGAGACAAATTGACAAATTTAAAAAGTAGTAAATCACCTGGACCGGATGGCATACATGCAACTCAAGCATGAAATTGCTGATCTGCTGTTAGTAATATGTAATCTGTCGTTAAAATCATTCGTAGTACCTGAAGATTGGACGGTGGCCAATGTGACACCAATTTTTAAAAAGGGTTCTAGGGGTGATCCGTGAAATTATAGACCGGTAAGCCTGACGTTGGTGCTGGGCAAAATAGTGGAAACTATTATAAAGAGTAAAATTACAGAACACGTAGACAAACATGGTTTAATGGACCAGAGTCAGCATGGGTTCAGCCAAGGGAAGTCTTGCCTCACCAATTTGCTTAATTTCTTTGAAGGCGTGAATAAACGTGGATAAATGTGAGCTGGTTGATGTAGTGTATCTAGATTTTGATAAAGTTCCTCATGAGAGACTCCTGAGAAAATCAAAGAGTCATAGGTGGCAAGGTTCTGGTGTGGACTAGGAATGGCTTATTGGACAAAAAAAGGAGGGTAGGATTAAATGATCATTTCTCTCACTGAAGGAGGATGTACAGTGGAGTGCCACAGGGATCTGTACAGGGACCGGTATGATTTAATATATTTATAAATGATATGGAAATCGGAACAACGAGTGAGGTGATCAAATTTGCAGATGATATAAAACTATTCAAGGTTGTTAAAGCATGTGAAATATTGCAGGAAGAACTTAGGAAATTGGAAGTCTGGGCATCTAAATGGCAGATGAAATTTAATGTGGACAAATGCAAAGTGATGCACATTGTGACAAAGCTAGCGCTCGGGGCCCCACAGAGAAGCAGCTAATCCCTGAACTACGGTTCCCAGAAGCCCTTGCAAGCAGAAGAGAGGAGGGTAGTCCCAAAAGGGTGGAACGGATTTCCAACCCCAGCAGGGGGAGCAGTGGCTCAGTGCTAGGGGAGCCAGTTACTCCCTTCCCCACTAGAGGGAGAAGGGGAGGTGACGCTCAGTCCCTTAACTGCATCTCCGGTATATAATTCCCTCTAGCTGTGAGAGGGGGAGAGATTTATGGGTGGCTCCCAGCCACCAGGAGGGAGTGGAAACAGTGAGAGGGAAGCTGCCGTGGAGGACAGGAAGGGCCTGCCACTGGAGCTTCCCTGGGGGGGGGGGGGGGGGGGAGAGTAAGCTGCCATGGAGTGGGAGAATGTAAATGTAGCCCTGTCCAGCACCTGAAGGCAGTGTGAGAGGCCACAGGGGTGTGGTGCTGTGAGGTAGGAGGAATGTTGCCAGCCCTGTTTGGTACAGGGTCCTCCTGGGTGCTGTGAAGAGGACAGGTGCATTAAGTAGTGGTTTCCTTTGAAGAGACTGTTTGTGAAAGGGTTGAATTATTGGGATGTATAGAACAGCAGGCTGAACTTTGACTGAGCCCTTCTGAGGGAGAGGGGAAGGTAGTGCAAAGGAAGTGGGCCTGAACTGTTAAGGAACTGGATGTTGGCTGGAGTTTGGAACCTGGCCTGAACCTTGTTTGTGAACTGCATTTCAATTATGAGAGTGGAACTGAATTGAGAATATAGCACTTTAGTCTTAAGTCCATATGGCAGTCTGGTTCTTTGCTGGAAACCTGTGAGCCTAACAGGGCTACCGGCCCCAACCCAGAGTGGAGGAAGCAGACCCCTTTACAACATTGGAAAGAATAATCCGAATCATAGTTACCTGATGCTAGGGTCCACCTTGGGGGTCAGTGCTCAAGAAAAAGATCTGGGGTGTCATTGTAGATAATACACTGAAATCTTCAGTGTGTAGCGGCGGCCAAAAAAGGAAATAGGATGCTAGGAATTATTAGGAAAGGTATGGTGAATAAAACCGAAAACACTATAATGCCTTTGTATCTCTCCATGGTGTTTCTGCACCTTGAGTATTGTATTCAGTTCTGGTCGTCGTATCTAAAAAAGATATAGTGGAATTAGAAAAAGTTTAAAGAAGAGCAACCAAAATGATAGTAACATAGTAACATAGTAGATGACGGCAGAAAAAGACCTGCACGGTCCATCCAGTCTGCCCAACAAGATAACTCATATTTGCTGCTTTTTGTGTATACCCTACTTTGATTTGTACCTATGCTCTTCAGGGCACAGACCGTATAAGTCTGCCCCGCACTATCCCCGCCTCCCAACCACCAGCCCCACCTCCCAACCACCGGCTCTGGCACAGGCACAGACCGTATAAGTCTGCCCAGCACTATCCTCACCTCCCCAGCCCTGCCTCCCAACCCCGGCTCTGGCACAGACCGTACAAGTCTGTCCAGCACTATCCCCGCCTCCCAACCACCAGTCCCGCTTCCCACCACCGGCTCTGGCACAGACTGTATAAGTCTGCCCAGCCCTATCCCCGCCTCCCAACCACCAGCCCCGCCTCCCGATCTTGACTAAGCTCCTGAGGATCCATTCCTTCAGCACAGGATTCCTTTATGCTTATCCCACGCATGTTTGAATTCCATTACCGTTTTCATTTCCACCACCTCCCGCGGGAGGGCATTCCAAGCATCCACTACTCTCTCCGTGAAAAAATACTTCCTGACATTTTTCTTGAGTATGCCCCCCTTCAATCTCATTTCATGTCCTCTCGTTCTACCACCTTCCCAGATTCGTTTGCGGATTAATACCTTTCAAATATTTGAACGTCTGTATCATATCACCCCTGTTTCTCCTTTCCTCCAGAGTATACATGTTTAGTTCAGCAAGTCTCTCCTCATACGTCTTGTAACGCAAATCCCATACCATTCTCGTAGCTTTCCTTTGCACCGCTTCAATTCTTTTTACATCCTTAACAAGATACGGCCTCCAAAACTGAACACAATACTCCAGGTGGGGCCTCACCAACGACTTATACAGGGGCATCAACACCCCCTTTCTTCTGCTGGTCACACCTCTCTTTATACAGCCTAACAACCTTCTAGCTACTGCCACCGCCTTGTCACACTGTTTCGTCGCCTTCAAATCCTCAGATACTATCACTGCAAGATCCCTCTCTCCGCCCGTACCTATCAGACTCTCCCCGTCTAACACATACGTCTCCCGTGGATTTCTACTTTGCATCACTTTGCATTTCTGCGCATTGAATTTTAATTGCCAAACCTTAGACCATTCTTCTAGCTTCCGTATGTCCTTTTTCATGTTTTCCACTCCCTCCGGGGTGTCCACTCTGTTACAGATCTTAGTATCATCCGCAAATAGGCAAACTTTACCTTCTAACCCTTTGGCAATATCACTCACAAATATATTGAACAGAATCAGCCCCAGCACCGATCCTTGAGGCACTCCACTACTTACCTTTCGCTCCTCCGCGCGAATTCCATTCACCACCACCCTCTGGCGTCTGTCCGTCAACCAGTTCCTAATCCAGTTCACCACTTCGGGTCCTATCTTCAGCCCATCCAGTTTATTTAAGAGCCTCCTGTGGGGAACCGTGTCAAAAGCTTTGCTGAAATCTAAGTAGATTACGTCCATAGCTCGTCCCTGATTCAATTCTCCTGTCACCCAATCAAAGAACTCAATGAGGTTCGTTTGGCACGATTTCCCTTTGGTAAATCCATGCTGTCTCGGATCTTGCAACTTATTGGCTTCCAGGAAATTCACTATCCTTTCCTTCAGCATCGCTTCCATTACTTGTCCAACAACCGAAGTGAGGCATACCGGCCTGTAGTTTCCAGCTTCTTCCCTATCACCACTTTTGTGAAGTGGGACCACATCCGCCGATCTCCAATCCCTCAGAACTTCTCCCGTCTCCAAGGATTTATTAAACAAATCTTTAAGAGGACCCGCCAGAACCTCTCTGAGCTCCCTCAATATCCTGGGGTGGATCCTATCCGGCCCCATGGCTTTGTCCACCTTTAGCTTTTCAAGTTGTTCATACACACTCTCTTCCGTGAACGGTGCTCTATCCACTTCAATCTCATTTGTACTTTTTGCAGTCCATCGCGGTCCTTCTCCAGGATTTTCTTCTGTGAAAACAGAACAGAAGTATCTATTTAGCAAATTTGCTTTTTCTTCATCATTATCCACATAGCGGTTCGCAGTATCCTTTAGTTTCACAATTCCCTTTTTAGTCATTTTCCTTTCACTAATATACCTGAAGAAAATTTTGCCACCCCTCCTTACATTTCTAGCCATTTGTTCTTCCGTTTGCGCTTTCGCCAGTCGTATCTCTCTCTTGGCTTCTTTCAGTTTCATCCGGTATTCCTCCTCGTGTCCCTTTTCATGAGTTTTTTTGTATTTCTGGAACGCCAACTCTTTAGCCTTTATTTTCTCAGCCACTTGCTTGGAGAACCATATCGGTTTCCTTTTTCTCTTGCTTTTATTTACTTTCCTTACATAAAGGTTCGTGGCCCTATTTCTTCTTTCAGTCTGGACCACTTCAGGCTTCTTTCAGTCTGGACCACTGTCCTTCCACTTCTTGTATTTCCTCCCATCCCATCAGCTCCTTCCTCAGGTATTCCCCCATTTTACTAAAGTCAGCATGTTTGAAATCCAGGACTTTGAGTTTTGAGTGGCCACCCTCCTCTTCAGCCGTCATATCAAACCAAACCGTTTGATGGTCACTGCTGCCCAGGTGGGCACCCACTCGGACATTTGACACATTATCCCCATTTGTGAGTACCAGATCTAGCGTCACTCCCTCCCTCATGGGTTCTGACACCATTTGTCTGAGCAAAGCACTTTGAAAAGCATCCATGATCTCTCTGCTTCTTTCCGATTTCGCAGACGGAACCGTCCAATCTACATCCGGCAGATTGAAATCTCCCAACAAAGGGGATGGAATTCCTCTCATATGAGGAAAGGCTAAAGAGGTTAGGGCTCTTCAGCTTGGAAAAGAGACAGATGAGAGGAGATATGATTGAGGTCTACAAAATCCTGAGTGGTATAGCACAAGTAGAAGTAAATCGATTTTTTACTCGTTCCAAAGTACAAAGACTAGGGGACATGCGAGGAAGTTACATGGAAATACTTTTAAAAACAAATAGGAGGAAATATTTTTTCACTCAATGAATCGGAGGATGTGGTAACAGCGGTTAGCGTATCTAGGTTTAAAAAAGGTTTGGATAAATTCCTAGAGGAAAAGTCTATAGTCTGCTATTGAGGCAGATATGGGAAGCAACTGCGTGCCCTGGGGTTTGTAGTATGAAGTGTTGCCACGATTTGGGTTTCTGCCAGGTACTTGTGACCTGGCTTGGCCACTGTTTGGAGAATAGGATACTGGGCTAGATAGACCATTGGTCTGACCCTGTATGGCTACTTTTATGTTCTTATGTTCTTAAGATTAGACTGCTTTTGGGCTCTGTGTATGTATGTGTGTGTCGGGGGGGGGGGGGGGAGGATCAGAGGGGGTGTGAACTGTGTGTGTGATTGTGAGAAGATGAGGGGTATAAGCAGAGTGAGCGAGGGGAGGTTGATTGGGATTTTGATGAGTGGATTAGGGGACATAGGGAGGGAAGCAGGCGGTCACACTTTTTTCCACAGTCTAGCACTGTCATCTGACTAACTACTATGCATATGTACTGTATTTTTATGGTTTTAAAAGTGTGCAGAAGTATTTTATATGCTTCTTTGTAACCAACTTAGGAATTTTTATTATTTATTTATTTTAAAAACGTATATACCACTTATGACTAGTTGGCTTCCATAGGTGGGTTGTAGATTGTTTTAAATACAATTATATTTCATATAAGGAACAAAAATCAATTAAAATAATTTGGCAAGGGATACTTTAAGATCCAAGCTGGGAATCTGGGTATCCACTGGGTGGTTGGGGGGCGGGGCAAGGTTACATTTGTTCTCCTTTAAATCGAACCCTGTGATCTGAATCCTGAACTGGGATAACCTCTGCCATT
Organism: Microcaecilia unicolor; assembly: GCF_901765095.1. Taxonomy (NCBI): domain Eukaryota; kingdom Metazoa; phylum Chordata; class Amphibia; order Gymnophiona; family Siphonopidae; genus Microcaecilia; species Microcaecilia unicolor. The sequence goes on along the minus strand of NC_044031.1, from coordinate 680,164,570 downwards.
CCACTTCTGGAACTGTCTGAAGGATTCCTTATCTAATATGCAAGTTGGGAAATGCTGCATGAGGTGCCATTGATGCTTAAAGTTAGGCCAGGGCTGACCCCTATCTTTCAGGCCAATGACATGTGAGCCTCTGGACTGCAGAATGCCTGTGCATTGGCCAAATCTATTTGATTGCAGGCTTGAACTGCTTAGTATCTCATGAGCATGGTATCTTCGATCCAGAGATGAAAAGATCCTGAGAAATGTAGAATATGATTTGAAAGTCTGCATCCCATGATATTCATTATGAATATATATTGTAGTTTTTATTCTTCTTTGCCATGCTACAAGTATTCAAAACTTAAAGTAGATACCCCAGTTCTTTGAAATTGTTGAGCTACATTCGTGGTCAGATGTCTGAAGGTATGCAAACTATGGTATTTTTCCGTACAGTCTTTAGAAGATATTTGAGCTGACTTAAGGTATAATCAGATCTATGGAAACAAAGGAAAAAGCAAAAGAAATCCTATGTAGAGCATAATCAGAAAACGTCAGTGGGAAGGTGGGGAAGGCTTGAAAGAAACCAGGGACACAGGATTTTCATCAGTTGGCAAAAATACTTTATTACTTGTACTTGCGAAGACCATGCAAAGCAACACGGCACCGTGTTTCAGCACGAAGTGCCTTCCTCAGGGGTCATAAGGTTTTAATATGCCCAATGTGCTGTGTGAATGTAACACTAGGGAATCGCTTCTGTGATTGTGAAGCTGGTCTTTAAAAAGACCTTTCAAAGAATGATGTTGAATTGTAGTGTAAAACACTGTACAGAAAAAGCCATATATAGAATCCAGGGAATAATGCTTCAGTAAAAATACATGTATTATGGTGGCATATACAGCAGGAACAACCATTTTATAAAAGCCACATTGAAAAACAGAGTGGGGTTTTACACAAGCATATACCCCCCCCCCCCCCCCCCAATATTTAGCTGGTGAAACTTTATCTGGGCACTTACCCAGTTAGTGGACTGAGTATCTCCACTAACAGGGTAAATTCTAACACTACCCCATCCACCTTCGGGCCACCTTAGCACTAACTGAAAAATACCACAGTGGGAAATTCTTTGAAGTATATGTATATTTTCTTTTCTTATTATTTTTTATTTATGCAATTTAAAAATAATTACATTCAAGACACTTGAATAAAAGGGAATGTAAGGAAAATATCTAGTAAAAAAATAAATAAATAATTTAAAGTTCTTTAGGCTTAGCCCACAAAATACAGGACCTTGAAGATTCTTAATACATTAGAAAGGAATCATGGAGGCACAACAGCAGCTAGTTAAGGAGAAACTCATTGAAGCACCCTCTCTATTGTCTGAATTTCCTTAGCAGACAACAAAATTTGAGTAAAAAATAAAATTCTTACCACCATACAAAACAAAACCACGACAGGGAAATGTATCCCCTAGAGGGAAGACTCTTAGCTTCAACACCAGAAATACCTTCTGGCTTGGGTCATTCAAGATAAATGAGAATATATCCACACATAGGACCCTAAAAACTGTGCATTAACATGTCTAAAGTAAAGTCTTTCAACAGTATTATAGTCAGGTTTAAGTGCAGCCAGTTATTGGCTCCAAAAGCATTCTCAAGGAACTTTGTCAGATTCAAAGAATCTTCCTAAGGTTTCTCCTGGCCAGTGACCACCTCCAGTCCTCCTCCTGAAGGTAACCACAAGTATACAGCTCTAACAATGGAAGGAAGATTATCAACTGGAAATCCCAGCACCTCCCTCAAATACCTCTTAACAATACCCATTGGTAGAAAACTAGTGGGGATTTAGGAAAGTTCAGAAAATACAGATTTTTTCTTCTACTTAGATTTTCCAGATAATGCAATCATCTTTGAGTCACATCTCTATAACTTGCAGAGTTAAATCTTTGTATGCCAGTCACTTGAACTTCCAGTTGATCCAACTTAACAGTCTACTGACCTTTTCTACATCAACATTTTCCAGCCAAATCAATGTGAGTACTTTCTAAGCAAATCAACGTGTTTTGGAAACGCAAAAGTACTGTCTACAACCTGCATACATTTCGCCTGCATGCAGGATGGACAGTTTTCAATTAGCTCATTTCCATAGTGAAATGGGTCTGAAAATTCCTCCTTCTACTTACAGATGTATGTTAAAAGCCAGGACCATACTGAGCTATAATTACGCTCTGTGTGATTTGACTACAGGTGCTGCCCCTCATCCTACCCACCAATGAGAGGGACAGTGGGATAGGAGTAATTTTTGTGTCCCTCCATATTTGCACCCTGTGTGGCCACACCTCTCATACAGCCAATGAAGGCAGTGATCGATGGCTGCCTGGCAAAATCTATTGTGTAGCTCTGATGTATTATCTGAGAAAAGATTAATGGTCAGTATGAAAATTAGCTGTAACCTAGTTTATGCCCTCTTCAATCCACTGAGACAGTCCTTGCCAGAATTTCCAACGATCTCTTCATGGCCAAGGGCAGAAGACATTAGTCATGTCATTTTTACGCTGAAAAGGCAGGAAACCCCTCTAAATTTTGTTCCCCCCCCCCCCATGTTTGAGGTAGTGTACACTCTCAGAGCACAAATGGGAAGGGAAATGGGACTTGATATACCACCTTTATATGGTTTTAGCAACTATATTCAAGGTGGTTTACATAGTACTTCCTTGTCATCAGCAGCAGATGAATCCATTACGAATGGGTTGTGTCCACCTACCAGCAGGGGGAGATAGAGAACACTGAAAACCATAGTGCCTCTAGAACGGCTAGCTCCATCCGCCTCTCAGTATTTCTCTATCTCTGATACTTGACTTTTTGCAGGATGGTGTACAAAAGGGTTTGGCCTATAATTCCCTGCATGTTCTAGTGGCAGCGTTGGCATGTTTTCGGGGGAAGGTCTCGGGCCTCTCCCTGGCTGCGCATCCGGACATTGCATGGTTTCTTAGAGGGGTGCTTCAGCTCCGGCCTCCCACGCGGGCCCCTTGTCCGGCTTGGAACCTGGGGCTAGTATTAAAGGCTCTTCAGTGTTCGCCCTTCGAGCCGCTGAGGCGAGCTTCGGAGGAGGATGTGACTCTAAAAACAGTCTTTTTGGTGGCCATTACATCAGCGAGACGGGTGTCTGAGCTCCAGACGCTGTCCTGTCGAGACCCATTTCTGCAATTCTCAGAGTCCGGAGTTACGGTACGTACAGTGCCTTCCTTCCTGCATAAGGTGGTTTCAGCGTTTCACCTAAACCAGCCTATTTATCTGCACTCCTTTTCTAGGGAGGAGTTTCCGGAATCGTTTGGGCAGTTGCACCTTCTGGATGTGCGCAGGGCTCTGTTGCAGTGTCTGCAGATGTCAAATGCTTTCAGGACCTCTGATCACCTTTTTGTATTGTTGTCAGGTCCTTGCAGAGGGTCTCCAGCGTCTAAAGCCACTATAGCCCGTTGGCTTAAGGAAGCCATTTTTTCTGCATATCTGCTATCTGGCCAGCCTTCGCCTGACGCCTTTAAGGCACATTCCACAAGAGCGATTTCTTCCTCTTGGGCTGAGACAGGAGCACTCTCTCTTCAAGAGATATGTAGTGCAGCTACTTGGGCTTCTAAGCTCTTTTTTGCCCGTCATTACAGGCTGGATGTGGCTGCCAGGAGGGACGTGCTTTTTGGATCACAAGTGCTTGCGCGTGGTGTGGCTTGTTCCTGCCCTATCTAGGGATTGCTTTGATACATCCCATTCGTAATGGATTCATCTACTGCTGATGACAAGGAAGAGAAAATTAGGTTCTTACCTTGGTAATTTTCTTTCCTTTAGACACAGCAGATGAATCCATGATCCCTCCCTGATTGATTCTGTTTTGTGTTCAGTTTTTCCTGCAGACATGTTCCCTCATTGGGAGAAGTTGGAAAACAGTCTTCAGGATTTCTGTTCTACTACAGGAGGTTGCGTTCGTCCCTCCTTTATGTTATTGCTCCTGTTCTGGGGCATTCGTTCGCTGTGAGGAAAGTTCATGTTATGCTACTTTGCGGTTTAACACTGCTTTGGAAGCTTCAAAATACTGAGAGGCAGATGGAGCTAGCCGTCCAGGAGGCACTATGTTTTTCAGTGTTCCCTATCTCCCCCTGCTGGTAGGTGGACACAACCCATTCATAATGGATTCATCTGCTGTGACTAAAGGAAAGAAAATTACCAAGGTAAGAACCTAATTTTCCCATACAGATATTTATTTATACCTGGGGCTATGGAGAGTTAAGTTACTTGCCCAGAGTCACAAGGAGCTGCAGTAGGAATTGAACCCAGTTCCCCAGTATCAAGGTCCACTGCACTATCCACTAGGCTACTCCTCCACATGGGATTTGATTTGATATACTGCCTTTCAGTGGTTTACAATCAAAAGGCAGTGGAGTGGAGGAGTGGCCTAGTGGTTAGGGTGGTGGACTTTGATCCTGAGGAACTGAGTTTAATTCCCAATTCAGGCACAGGCAGCTCCTTGTGACTCTGGGCAAGTCACTTAACCCTCCATTGCCCCATGTAAGCCGCATTCAGCCTGCCATGAGTGGGAAAGCGCGGGGTACAAATGTAATAAAATAAAATGGTTTACATATTATATACAGGTACTTATTTTGTACCCTGGAGCAATGGAGGGTTAAGTGACTTGCCTGGGGGTCACAAGGAACCACAGTGGGAATTGAACTCAGCTCCCCTGGTTCTCAGGCCACTGCATTAACCATTAGGTTACTCCTTCACTCCTGTTTCTAACCTAGAACAATCAAAACCAAATGAAATTTCCTGTAAATGACATGGAAAACCAAACAAAATGAACAATTTTGGGCTTCACACCCCTTTCAAGAATAGCATGACAGTTGATAATGTCAAGGCAGCATACATATGCGGCACATTTATCAACTAAGGTTCCACTGCCATTCCGGACATACAGCAGCTGGTCAGTGGCTAAAAATACATCAGCAATTCCAATGTTTCAACACATAGGCTGACTATGATATAAAAGATAAAACTTGACAGTGAACCTCTTGGCCATAAGACATCAAACATATTATTGCTTCAGAGGCACATCCTAGAAAAGGTTTCCCCCCCTTCCAATTATAAATCTCTATCGTCCTCCTCAAAGAAAGAATGCCCCAGGTGCTTATTTTCAAACATTTGGTTCTCTTTATATTGGTTTTCTTTCTCAGTGCCTTATCATGGCTGAGGAAATGTTAAACATTATGGGCACTGTTTAGTAAGCTGTGCTTTGGGCGTGCTACCATTTTTAGTGCATTCTAAACAGCGCACACTAAACCCTAAATACGCTTATAGGAATATATGGGTGTCTCTAGCGTTTAGCACATGCTAATTTTAGTGTGTGCTAAAAACACTAGCACACCTTAGTAACCAGGCCCTTATATTTTCTAGATTTTAAAAGACACTTATACAGGGTAGTTTTAGAACTGTCTCATGTTCCATTATAGTGGTTTGGAATCAATATTTAGTACTGTACCTTAGAGTGAGTAACATGCACATGCTGGGCATTGTGAGGAGGATATATGTGAGGAGGAGGATAAGGCACAGATCCCCATTAGGAGGAAAACTTCCCCTAGACTACAATACCCAGAACACCTTGAGAAACAGGGTCATAAAGGCAGCCCCAAAAACCCGGAATGGAACTTGAGTAAAGAAAGGGATGAAATCAGCACAGAAAAAGGTCTGCCCTTTTCTCCAGTTGCCCCTAGAGGGAGTATGAGAGATGAAGCTCAGTATCTCTCACTGAGAAAGCAATATGTGGTTCTGCCCAGGCAATATGTGGTGTGCTGAGCAGAGAGAGGAATTTCTGAGGGCTCTCAAAGAACGGGAAGCTGAGGCAGAAGGCTCTGAAGCAGCAGAGCCCATGGACTATCTGGAGGAGGAAAAAGAGGTATCTGTGGAACCCTCAAGTGACTGCTGTAATGGATTGGGAGCAGTGGCGTACTGAGGGCAGGGCGGTGGGGGCGGTCCGCCCCAGGTGCACGCTGCAGGAGGGGTGTAGGGAGCAGCTGTGTGGCTGTCAGCTCTGCTGGTTTCCTGCTCCCTCTGCTGTTACTTCCTGTTCCAGGGCAGAGGGAGCAGGGAACCAGCGGAGCCGACAGCCGCGCGGCTTCTCCCAGTACCCCAGCAGGTGAGATGAATGCACCCGGGGGGGGGGGGAGGGCACAGCGGTTATTCCCTCCCGCCGACCAAGGAATGCCACTGATTGGGAGATTACAAACAAAGAGAATACTAGCCAATAAAGGCAGAGTGGGAGGACTTGGACACAAATGGATATTTGCTGTGTTGTGGGAGGTGATCTGCCAGCCCAGGTTGTTGAAGGGCTACTCCTCTGGGCAGAGGATTTAAGTGATTGTCTGCTAATATTTTGCTGAACTGATGAACTTTTGAAGATAAATCATTTGAACTGATTGGGGAGGGAAAGTACTCAATGTGAGCTACTCTCAGCTGCTTAAAGGCTCTCCCTACGGGGATGCTCACTCCTGGGCTTATAACTGGGAAAGCCCAGTAATTTTCTCAGATTATTATTTGGGGGACATTAAAAAAAAATAAAACCCTGATGAGTGAAAGTAACTCCCAGGGAATCCTTACTTGAACCTTTGAGGAACTTCTAAACAGTGTTGCCAGGTGGGCGGTTTTACCGCCCAATTGGGCGGTTTTCCGCGACCCGCCGCGGGTAATTTTTGCCCTCGGCGGGTTGCGGTTTTTTGGGCTGTTTTTTGGGCTTCAGGGCGGTTTTTTGTGCGGCTTTTACGGCCGGGGGGGGCGGGGTTAGTGACGTTTTTGGGCGGGGTTAGTGACGTAGGAGGCGGGGCCGATGATGTAGGAGGCGGGGCCGATGACGTGGGAGGCGGGGCCGGTGACGGGGGAGGCGGGGCCGGTGACGGCGGGGGTGGGGTTGATGACGGCGGGGGCGGGGGTGATGACGCGGGGGTGGGGGTGTCAGGGGCGGGGTTTGAGTTTGGGCGGGTTTTGGGCGGTTTTTGTGCTGGATTGGGTGGGAAAAAAATTTCCCACCTGGCAACACTGCTTCTAAACTGCCAGGTGTGTTTGTAAGTGGAAACAGGCCCTAGGAGGAAGACTCGGCACCACTTCTAAAGGTACAGAGCCTACCCCAGAAGTTTTACAACATTTGGCAATAAATATACAAAGGGGTCGAATTGGCAGAAGTAAATTTCTAACTGGGGACAGGCTACCAGCTCTTTGTGCATTTTTCAAAAGCATTTGTAATTCAGCCAGGTTAATGGTAAATAAAACTGTCAGAGGCACATCTTTCTTTTACTCACTTCGAGCTCAGATTAATTAAAAAGGCAACCCAGTATATAAAACCTTAAAAAAAAAATCAATCCAAGCAAGAAGTGAATGAAAGATTTACTTTTCATATATTTATTTATGTTTTTAAGGTAATTGAATTTTGAAAGTTTATGAAAGATGCATAAATGGACAGTAGCTAGGGCTGAAGTCTTAATAAAGGGTATTAGTTACTGCTCACAAGTTTCAGACTTGTGTGTTATTTCAACCCCCTTTACAAATCTAACACAGTCTTCAAAACCATCAACCCAGTCGGGTTTTCAGGATTTCTAAAATGAATATGTATGAGATCTTTTTGTATGCATTGTCCCCATCATATAAAAGTGGATCACATGTATATTCATTGTGGAAATCATAAAAACCCAACTGGACTGCAGCTCCCAGGGACTGAGATTGGGGTCCCATGATCTATACCAGGGGCGTCCAACCTTGGTCCTTGCCAGGTTGGGTTTTCAGAATTTCCCCAATGAATAGCATAAGGAGTTCAGGGTTGGGTTTAACTGTGTGGAATGTTGAGTATGCCTGTGTTGTCTTGTTTGTGCTTGTATGTTTAATCATAATTGTTTGTTTTGTTTCATGGTCTGCTTGTATTTGTATGCATGCCTGTGGTACTGTTCTCTTTATGACTGAGTTAGTGTTTGATTTGATAAGGTCAGTCTGCTCTTTCCTGTCTACAATTGGCATTCCTTTTCGTTTTATTGTTTTTTAATGGTTTTATTGTAAACTACATTAATTTGCCTACAGTGAAAGTGGTACACCAAATGTAATAAACAATAAATGATAATAACATAAGAATAGCCATACTGGGTCAGACCATTGGCCCATCTAGCCCAGTATCCTGTTTCCAACAATGGCCAATCTAGGTCTGCATGCTGGCATAAGTCAAATTAGTTGCAATATTCCATGCTACTGTGTATTCCCTTCCATCCCTTGTCCCTTGGGAGGGGGGAACACTTCAGCCTCGTGGGCTGAAAAAATAAGAGTGACAATTTAGACTCAGATATAGGCACAACCAATAAAATCGTTATTAGTATATCACTAAGCCAATACAAGGTAATTTTCTCTCTGGAGCAGGTTGTCACACAGCAAAGCAACACGCAAATCCTGAATAACAAAGACTGCTCAGCTAACACAGTGCCAGACATCACATATATACTGTTGTAAGTTTCGTTTCTCCCAAATCATGTGATTTCTCCCAAACTAGAAATCAGAAACTAGCCTGTGCCATATATGGATTTTCCTGTATTATACCAATCTCTCCTGATGTGTGTTCACGTGAACACTCAGTGGCCATTGGCTAATTAGATATCAGTTCTGCGTGTCTGTAGTCACAGAGCAAAAAATACATATTATAATACCCTTGTGTCCTTTCACCCCAAGACTGAAACATTAGGCTCACTGTATCCTCAGTCTCTCAGCACGTCCCAAGGTTATATCCACATTATATGAAAGGCATACTTAGCTCCAGCCAAATGTGCTTCTTTGAAGTGTCTGTTCTTAGCTCCTGAGAAAGCACTGATTGTTACAAAGATGCTGAGTTATTAGGCTAACATGTGAGAACCAAACAGAGCAATGTCAGGCGTAGTCCTGGAGGCGGGGCTGGTGGTTGGGAGGTGGGCCTGGTTCTGGACAGACTTCTATGGTCTGTGCCCTGAAAATGGCAGAAACAAATCAAGGTCAGGTAAACACATAAAGTAGCACATATGAGTTTAAATTGTTGGGAAGACTAGATGGACCGTGCAGGTCTTTTTCTGCCATCATCTACTATGTTACTATGTTACTATGTCCTTAGTAACAGGCCTAGCATAGGAAGGAATATATACTACTAATCCCTGGGTAAGCAGTGGCTTCCCTCATGTCCATCTCGATAACAGACTATGGACGTTTCCTCTAGGAACTTGCCCAAACCTTTTTTTTAAACCCAAGTATACAAACCTTTTTTTTAAACCCAAGTATGCTAACCGCTGTTACCACATCTTTTGGCAACGAGTTCCAGAGCTTAACTGTTCTCTTTGAGTGAAAAAAATATTTCTTCCTATTTGTTTTAAAAGTATTTCCATGTAATTTTATTGAGTGTCGTGTCCCCTGGTCTTTGTACTTTTTAAAAGAGTGAAAAATCGATTCACTTTTACCCGTTGTACGCCACTCAGGATTTTGTAGACCCAATCATTTCCCCCTTCAGCTGTCTCTTTTCCAAAATGAAGAGCCCTAACCTCTAGCCTTTCCTCACATGAGAGGAGTTCAAGTGACCAAGATATATGTAACATTAGTAAGTTTACATTTCATTAACAGAATTGAGTTTTATTTGTTGTATCAACATGTGGCTTAGCATGTAGTAATAGCAAAAATGCTGTGGAAGCAATTACCGAATTGGATGTTACCATGCACTAAACCACACATTAACAGTCTAATGCCTTGGCTTGTTTCCCTTCAAAGGGCAGTTAGGCTTTAGCAGCTCCACCCACTTCTCATGGCTGCTTCTGGTACATCGTGTAGTAATGTAAGCTGCTGTGAAAGGTTGCCGCAGTCATTTTAAATCAGCGCTGCAAGAGGCAGGAGTGAGGGGGCTGTGCTTCTGGCCCCATTGACCACCACTGGATCACCAGGGTACAGGTAGGCCTGGGGGAGGCCTACCTGGACATTAGGGGGTTGGAGGGTTCCGAGGGGGGCCTCTCTCATGTGGACTTGGGGAGGGGGTTGGGAGAGGAGAGGGAAGGAGGGGACATTGTTGGGGGCAGAAAGGGGCTCAGGGGAGATTTTACAAAAAAAAGTTATACGGGTCCCAGTTCAATATTCAGATGGAGCCCACATAGCTAAGCGGCTTAATTTAGGACAGCTTTTAAACTGTCCTAAATAAGGCCACTTAGCTATTCAGATGCTGGCACTTAATATTGCCAGCACCTGCAGAATCCCAGGCTCCTCCCCAGTGCCACCCCCAGCCTGCCCACTGACCTGCCCACTTTTTAGTTGGGCAGTCTGTGGGGATATTCAGTGACACTCTCCGGTTAAATGCCACTGAATATCCCCACTTAGGCTGCAGGAAGTGATTTAAGCAGACAGGAGAGTCTCCTGCATATCGGCCCCTATGAGTGTACAAAGCCTTTGGAATAGCTTCCCATCCAACATCAGAGCTGAACTTTCCTTGCCCAAATTCAAGACACTGTTAAAGACCCATTATTTCCGATTGGCATGTAATATAATCTGCTTCCTAAAAGTGCTCCACATGGCTTGCATTGCCTCACACAGATACCATATTATGGGCCCCTTTTAAAAAGACGCTGTGGGGAAACAGTGTTTTAAACCTGTAAAATGTATTGGATATTTTCCTGCATTGATTATGCCCTGAAGTGTATTTCTCCTATTTGGCTAGCAGATGGTGCATGTTTATGCTTAAAGCTGTTATAGGGAACCGAGTGTTTTTTTCTTTAACACAAGCAGGAAGCAAGCAGCAGTATACGTTTAAAACTTGTTGACTGGGCTCTGATTGGCCTGGAGTTTGAAATTACCCAGTAGTGCTGACTGTTGCTTCAGTCTTGGCCTAGAAGAACAGGGAGACAGATCTCCTTGCCAAAACTCCGTGAATAATTATATATCCTGATCTTCCCAGGTACTGTTTAGACAGTATATAGATGTTTAGTTAGTGTTATAATTGATCCATATTTCAGTTACCTGTTATTGTTTGCCAATTGCACATTTTGTCCACTGTTCCACATTCTAAGAATAAACACAGTTGTTTGTTCTGCCTGTCTGGACTGATAAATAATCTTGGTGGTTTATGTGTTGGGTCTGTGAGTGCTTTCTGGGAACCATGGGACCACTGAGAGTGTGGCCCCAGTAACCTTGAAATCACTGGGGATAATTTGAGCGCAGGGGTACTTGCCCAGAAGCGGTTGTGACCCAGTCAGTGGGAGGAGGGTGCTAGTGTTGCAGAGTTGCAGTCATTTACCGCCCCCCTGATAAGTCCTTCCCTTCCTTCCTTACTGACTTCGATGCCTGGCTCTCCGTTTTTCTTGAGCCCTCATCCCCATCTCTCATTCTTGGTGACTTCAACATACACATTGATAACCCATCCAACTCATATGCTTCTCAATTCCTCACTCTAACCACCTCCATCAACCTCCAGGTGAGCTCCACCACCCCTACTCACCAATCTGGTCACTGTCTTGATCTCGTCCTCTCTTCCACCTGCTCACCTTCCAGTTTCTGTGTATCAGCTCTTCCGCTCTCTGACCATCACCTGATCACATTCACACTTCATCACCCTCCCCCTCAGTCTCGCCCAACACTAACCACCACTTCCAGGAATCTCCAGGCTGTTGACCCCCCCCCCCCCCACCTTATCCTCTATTAACTCTGATCTCCTCCCTTCCATCATGTCCTCCGAGTCTGTCGACAAGGCTGTCTCCACTTACAATGCCACTCTCTCCTCTGCCCTAGACACCCTTGCACCATCCGTCCCCCGTCCCACAAAGCGTACTAATCCCCAGCCCTGGCTGACCCCCTGCACCCGATACCTTCGCTCCTGCACCCGATCGGCTGAACGCCTATGGAGGAAATCTCATACCCATACTAATTTCATTCACTACAAATTCATGCTATCCTCCTTCCAGTCCTCCCTATTCCTCGCCAAACAGGACTATTATACCCAATTGACCAATTCCCTCAGCTCTAACCCTCATCGTTTCTTCGCCACCCTCAATTCCGTCCTCAAAGTGCCCTCCACTCCCACCCCCCCTCACTCTCTCCTCAATCACTGGCTGACTACTTCCGTGACAAGGTGCAGAAGATCAACCTTGAATTCACCTCTAAACCATCTCCTCCTCTTCACCCTATAACCCACTCCCTCAACCAACCAACCCAGGCCTCCTTCTCCTCTTTTCCTGATATCACCGAAGAGGAAACTGCCCATCTCCTCTCCTCCTCGGAATGCACCACCTGTTCCTCAGACCCCACCCCCACCAACTTACTTAACACCATCTCTCCTACTATCACCCCCCCCCCCCATCTGTCATATCCTCAACCTCTCTCTCTCTCCACTGCAACTGTCCCGGACACCTTCAAGCATGCTGTAGTCACACCTCTCCTCAAAAAACCATCACTTGACCCTACCTGTCCCTCCAACTACCGCCCCATTTCCCTCCTACCTTTCCTCTCCAAGATACTTGAACGTGCCGTTCACAGCCGTTGCCTCAATTTTCTCTCCTCTCATGCCATCCTCGATCCGCTTCAATCCGGCTTTCACCCCCTGCACTCGACAGAAACAGCACTATCTAAAGTCTGCAATGACCTGTTCCTCGCCAAATGCAAAGGTCACTACTCCATCCTCATCCTCCTCGATCTATCCGCTGCTTTTGACACTGTCAATCATAACTTACTTCTTGACACACTGTCCTCTTTTGGATTCCAGGACTCTGTCCTCTCCTGGTTCTCCTCTTATCTCTCCCATCGTACCTTCAGAGTACACTCTCATGGTTCGTACTCCACCCCTATCCCGCTCTCTGTTGGAGTCCCTCAGGGATCTGTCCTTGGACCCCTTCTTTTTTCAATCTACACCTCTTCCCTGGGCTCCCTGATCTCATCTCATGGCTTCCACTATCATCTTTATGTTGACGACACCCAGCTTTATCTCTCCACACCAGACATCACTGCGGAAACCCAGGCCAAAGTATCGGCCTGCTTATCCGACATTGCTGCCTGGATGTCCAACCGCCACCGAACTTCTTGTCTTCCCACCCAAACCCACCTCTCCTCTCCCTCCACTTTCTATCTCAGTTGATAACACCCTCATCGTCCCCGTCTCATCTGCCCGCAACCTCGGTGTCATCTTCGACTCCTCCCTCTCCTTCTCCGCGCATATCCAGCAGATAGCCAAGACCTGTCGCTTCTTCCTCTATAATATTAGCAAAATTCGCCCTTTCCTCTCTGAGCACACCACCCGAACTCTCATCCACTCTCTCATTACCTCTCGCCTTGAGTACTGCAACCTATTCCTCACTGGCCTCCCACTTAGCCATCTATCCCCCCTTCAGTCCATTCAGAACTCTGCTGCACATCTTATCTTCCGCCTGGACCGATATACTCATATCACTCCTCTCCTCAAGTCACTTCACTGGCTTCCGATCAGGTACCGCATACAGTTCAAGCTTCTCCTACTAACCTACAAATGCACGCAATCTGCAGCCCCTCCTTACCTTTCTACCCTCATCTCCCCTTACATTCCTACCCGTAACCTCCGCTCTCAAGACAAATCCCTCCTTTCAGTACCCTTATCCACCACCACCAACTCCAGGCTCCGCCCTTTCTGCCTCGCCTCACCCCATGCCTGGAACAAACTCCCTGAGCACATACGCCAGGCCCCCTCCCTGCCCATCTTCAAATCATTGCTCAAAGCCCACCTCTTCAATGTCGCCTTCGGCACCTAACCACCACATCTCTACTCAAGAAATCTAGACTGCACCAACTTGACATTTCGTCCTTTAGATTGTAAGCTCCTTTGAGCAGGGACCGTCCTTCTTTGTTGATTTGTACAGCGCTGCATAACCCTAGTAGCGCTCTAGAAATGTTAAGTAGTAGTAGTAGTAGTAGTAGTAGTAGTGTAGAGCAGAAGCAGCAGGTGTAGGTGTAGGTGGACCTGAGCTGTGCTGGAGATAGATCCTCTAAGTGGCTGTGGGGTAACCCCAGGCGGGTGTCTAGGTATTTCATCACATGCATACTAGCATTTTTAGCACGTGCTAAAAATAAGCATGTGCTAAAAATGCTAGTGTGTCTTTGTAAAAAAAACCCTGTATTATTTATTTATTGTTCTATTAGTTTTATCATATGAGCACATGCTTTTCTATTTTAACTGGAGTTCCTTTCTGTTTACTAGTTTCTTTTTTGGATTTTATTATGTGAACTGCTCTGACCTTTCACTAGGAAAGGTGGTATATCAAATTTGAAAATAAACATGATTTCTCCTCTTCCACTTGCAGGGCTGCATATCAGATTTTCAGTTCAAATGAAGATGTAGTTGGGCAGTTGATTTTACTCAACTTCCTATCTCAATTTGCTTTTTTATGATGATTCTTAGACTTGCTAATGCTCTTAAAGGGGAAAGTATGAGGAAAAAGAAACATATGGACTCATACAAATTTGGCAGCAGACATAAAATAGAAAACAATGGCCAAAGTTTGAGTCAAACAAAAGGAAGTTAGCACCTTTGCTGAGGATGACTAGTTCAAAAGCCCTCATACAACTCAAATATGAAATCAGGGTTTTTTTCCTTTTGTTTTTCTCTCCTCTATTCAATTGGAACCCCCTCGTCTTAGTGGACTACAGTTGAGCAATATATTTCTACTATGTTTTATTTTATGGGAATGAAAATTCCCTTTTCTTGTAAATTGTTTTCCTTGATAATTGTATATTTATGATTTGACTCAGGTTTTCTGTACATCGTTATTTTGCTTGATTCTGAATTTTGAAAGTCTATAAATAAAAATAAAAGATGAAATCAGTTTGCCAAACCATCAACAGTAATATTTGCAACATATTTGTTCCCAAGATGCTATGTCAATAAAATGCTAATGCATCTAGTCTGAATGAACTGTACTCTATAAATTTATACTACTGGTCTACCTGCAGAGATTACACTAATCAACTACAATTTTAATTTCAAGTCCTAAATACAGTGGACTATGATAACTTTGCTCTTGCTCGTGCTCTCTAATTGGAAAAAGCGAGTAATTAAGTCTAAAATCCAAGGGGCCCATATTCAAAGCAATTTAACCAGTCTGAAAAAGCTTGTTTGGGGTTGTCCGCTGATACTGAGTGGTACTTAACCAAACTCAAAGCCAGCTGTTTTGTGGGAAGTCCGTGAGCAGAGTTGGCACTTGTGTGGTTAATTGCTGATACTCAAGACTTGGGGGTACTTTTACCAAGATGCGGTAAAAAGGGTCTTGCGGTAGCGGCGGGGGCCGATTTTGCCTCATGTTAGGGCCTTTTACTGTGTAGCGGGTAAATAGCCCCTAAGAAAGACATGGCCATGTGGTAAGATTATTCTTACCACATGGCCATGTGAGGGGAGCACATTGAGGAGATAGTAAGGGATCCCGTGGTAACTTGTCAGGAACTGGGCAGTGCGCTCACTGCCTGATTACCGCTGGGCTAGCGCCATGCTAGAAATTATAGAATTATTTTCCATAGCGCCGAAAATGGTGCGTGCTTGAGGTGGAACTACCATCAGCAGCTGCATTGGGCTGGCAATAGTTCCCTTTAGTAAAAAGGCCCCTTTATCACCTAAGTTAGTCAGTCTTATCTTTATGTGGTGTCACTTAGGTGGTTAATTGCTGAATATTGCACTTAACCACATAAAGAGATAGCCAGCTGCATAAACCTGGATATTCAGAGTCGATGTCCAACATGAATATCTGGGAATATCTGCTGTCAGCCAAATATCGATCCCCAAATATATGGTATAGATTAGGGTTGTCCAACCTCGGTCCTCAAGGGCCACAATATTGTCAGGTTTTCAGGGTTTCCCCAATAAATATGCATGAGATCTATTTGCATGCATTGCCTCCATTGTATGCAAATAGTTCATCATTGAGAACATCATCAGGAAGCTCATTGGCCTGCTGGTACTGCTAATGACACTGGAAGCAGAAAGAGGCCTAACTGGACATCTTTCAGACACTTTAGCTATCCTTGCGCCTTCTGACATTAATGCAAAAATCTACACAGTCCTGAGACCCTGAACACATCTGACAGGGCCCAGGCATGTGCTTAGATTGCCAGTGCCTTATATTTTTGGACATAACTCACACCTTTCCAGAAATAGGTCAAGGTAAGTTACATTCAGGTACGTCCTTGACCCCAGTAGGACTACAGTCTAATTTTGTGTATAAGGCAGTAGAAAGTTAAATAACTTGTCCAAAATCACAAGGGATGTCACTGTGATTTTGAACCCAAGACTTCCTCCCCCATATTCTGTATAGCTCACCCAAATTTGGGCGTAGTTCCCAGATTCATATGAAAACTAATTAGTCAATCAGGTGCTAACAATCATTGGCCTGCTGGTGCTGCTAATGAGACTGGAAGTTAACAAGCACTTAAGGGTCAGATCTGCCCTATGCCCTATTCTATAACATGCGTGCCTACATTTCATAGTGTGTAACTCAAAAGTGCATGCGGCTATGGGGGGGGGGGGGGTCAGGAGTGTTCCTAAAATTAGGTGTGATGTTATAGAATACATGCATTTGTGCATCTAACTGCTATCAGTTGGGCGTGAGCATTTATACCAGCTTTTGGCAGTTGTAAGTTCTTGCGCCCAAAGGGGCCCTTTTACTAAAGAGTTGGCGTTCCAATACGGAACTACCACTGGGCTACCGCAGGAGCCCGGCGGTAGTTCCCACCCCAGTGCGCGCCATTTCCAGTGCTACAAAAATATTTTCAGTTTTGTAGCGCCGGTGCTTACCCGGCGGTAATCACTACCCGGTTACTGCTGAGTTAGCGCTGGAGCCCTTACCGTCACCTCAGTGGGTGGCGGTAAGTGCTCCTCCCCTTGAAATGGCTGCGCAACACGTGGTTCACTTAGCGCATAGCAATTTTTTTCTCCTCAGAAAAAGATAGCCTTTTACTTGCTGTGGCAAAAGGGGCCTCAGTGCATGTCAAAAACACATGCTGATGCTAGTACAGGTTCTCTTTTACCGCATAGTAAAAGGACCCCAAAGTTAGATGCGAGAAATGCATCAAGCTAGCGTGGATCATAACAGCACTTATCTTTGGGCACCATTTACTGAATCTTGCCCCGTGTTTCACCTTGACTGCTTTGACCATTGGGCTACTCCTTCACAACATTCCTAGCTCTGGAGCTACTCCTAGTTGTCTAAGAAATGTTTTAAAAACTAGGCACTGCTTTCCTGTAGATTGTGAAAGGTGGCTAAGCAAGTAAGTAAACTAAACAATTCTAAGTTTATTACAACAGGAAGAATAACCTCCCTATGGATTTTTTAAAGCAGAAAAACGAAATAATAGTCATTTAATAGAAAATGGTTGGAACTACCAAGATTTAATTCATGAGTTTATGTTTTCCTAAAATCAGATAGTCACACTAAGCTATGTTAATTGTATAATATGGCTTTTAGTGCATGCTACCAGTATGGCACTATGCTAATAGCATGCACTAATTGCCACAGCTAATATGGAAAAATGTAGGAGCAAGGAATGGTAGGGGGGGGGGGGGAATTGTGGAATGGGGAGGTCATTACCACACCTCAACTGTTAAAAAGCAGCATACAATGCAGGGCAGTTAAAGCCACCTCAAAGAGATCTATCTAACTTTCATCCATTAGCAGCTGTGATGTTAACATGCAATAGTAATATTTTATCAGCATTAACAGCATAGCAGCCCTTCCAAAAATGCTACAAATGCCCCTAATATGTAATGCAGAGGTTTTGCAAATAATACTCCTTAGTGCATTTTAGTAAACAGAGGCCATTATGAAATTGGGATTGCACAGCTCCTGGATTCTACAGAGTGCTATCAACCAACTGTCATTAGGAGTGGCAATTCATTAATTTAGTTCAACATAATTCTATGAGGTGTCCCTTTTTAGTCTTCCAAAATGCCCTTTGGCATAGCTCTCAAATGGCAAGATCTGCTCACCAAATCAATCAGTTGCTTACTCGCAAACTAATAAAAACAAGCACTCCATGTTCTAGTATAAATGACTGATTCTAATAAGGTCAATGCATCATAATGATTACTTATTTCTAGAGACTTACTGTCCTTGAGTAGAATATTTAATTTCATTTAGATTATGGATCTATTGTTCTTTCTTAATGTATACTACCTGGGATGACAGCTGCTACCAACATCCCAAAAGTGTTCTGAATGTGCTATACATTGAGTATATGGTGATAAGGTCTGTTTTCAAGTAAAATATACATTGTATAGCTATTACAATATTTCTGCCAGTGCATCATGTGTCAGACTGAAGGTCTATCAAGTCCAGTATCCTGACCTTGACAGTAGCCAGTCCAAGTTGCAAATACCCAACAGAATCTCAAAGAATAGATGCAATACAGAGACAAGCAGTGGATAAGATCATAAGTATTGACATACTGGGATAGACCAAAGGTCCATCAAGCCCAGTATCCTGTTCACAACAGTGGCCAGTCCAGGTCACAAGTACCTGACAAGATCCCAAAAGAGTAAAACAGATTTTGTGCTGCTTATCTAAAAGTAAGCTGTGGATTTTCCCAAGATCATTTTAATGACGGCTTAGGGACTTCTCTTTTAGGAAATTATCCAAACCTTTTTAAAACCCTACTACAGTAACTTCTTTTATCAGTTGAGTGCACAGGCTTTCTGCCTATGATTGCATGGCATCCCCCTGCCCTTTGGCATGGCCTGGTATCTCTCTCCCTTCCCTTGCTGGTCTGGTATCTGTTTCTGCTCTTCTCTTCCCTCCACCATTTTGTGGTTCCACATCTCTTTCCCATCGCCTCCTGACGCTGTAGTCCTCTGACCCAAGGAGGTTATAAAACCTCCTTGCTCTGACCTTCCAGCAGCATCAAGGCAGCCTCACCTCCTGCCAGCCCTGGAAGTCTTCCCTCTGCATAACTTCCTGTTCCCATGTAGGCGGGACTATGCAGAGTGAAAGCTTCTGGGGCCAGCAGGTGACAAGGCTGTCTTGATTGATTGACAACGCTGTTGGAAGGTTGGAAGGCTGCAGTGCCAGGGTGCAGGGAGAGAAGGGGAAGATGCTAGACTGTGAGCAGGTGGAAGGAAGGAAGACAGAAACCGGGCTGGGGGGGGGGCAGTGAAGATGAACCCGGAGAGGGAAGGAGGGGAAGAGATAGAGATGGATGGATGATGCACCCACTGTAGGGGGAGGGAAGGGAAATTAAGAAAAAAGCCAGGTTGCAGAGAGAGGAGGCTAGAGAGGGAAGAGAGAGCTCAAATAAGGGGGTGGGTAAGAAAGGTGGGAAAGATGCTGAACCCAAGGAAGGAGAGAAAGAGAGAGAGCGATACAGCAGGAGAGAGAAGATGGACCTGGGAGGGAGGGAGAGAGATGCTGGGATGGGGGAGGGAGTGAGCAGAGGGAAAAGAGCAAGAGACTGGATGGGAAGAGATGGACCTACAGAGGGAGAAAGAGAGATAATATATACCATGGGGACTTGGTCAATTAGCGGAAGAGTGTTGGGGAGCAGAGCAGGGAATTTTGGATGGGAGAGATGGAGTGAGATTTTGGGGGGGGGGGGGGGGGATAGTGAGTACTTGGCAATTGGTAGGTATAAGTGGGGATATGTGGATGCTAGAAGAATGAGTGAGGGTGTGAAATGAGGGCTAAGAGAGAGGGGATGAAGTTTGGAAAAAGGTTGAGACAAAGTGTGAATGACCTGGAAGAATGGAGAAAGGTTTGTTATAAATTTATTACTTAGTAATAATTTATCAAATCGATTCTTGTACACCGCTAATATCCCCTTTTAGGGTCCAGTGCTTTTTACATTCTAGGTGAGACAAAAGTTGATAATGTTAGTGTGAAGTCTGAGAACAATTTGAGACCATTCTCTAGCAGGTACCTGACATAACAGTTAGGGTGTTTCTTTGTACAGTGTTTTCTAGATGGGTTATAGATTATGGGGATAGGATTAGGCACTAAGCTATCTGGTAGGTTGCCACCCGACGTGCTCAAAAGGGCTAGGCAAATCCATGTGAGCAAATTCATAGTGATAGCTTTTGGAGCTACTTTAAGTCAGTCGGGTTTAGCGCTCTTTATTAGTCCTAAATGTATGCTGTTAAAGACTTCAGAACAGAGTCCTCCCTGAAGGTAGAATCCACCAATGGTAAGGAGAGGTCATGGTGTCTCAGGAGCTCATAAGGTGTGGAGGTGCCATTGTGGCAGACTCCAAAATGATGCTATGACTTGTGTTATTGGGTTCCTCTTTCAAGCTGCCATTTTTCCATGGTCGGTGGTGCAGCAGTAAGGGAGACTTTAGAGAGTGTGAGAAACCACAATGTAGCTCTCATGTTATAGAATTGTCAATTTCCTTTGTTTGCTGTTTGAATTATGGTTACAAATACCATATGAACTTTTCCTCCTGGTTTGTTTTAAATTTAATACTTAGTAGCTTCATCGCATGCCCTCTAGTTCCAGTATTTTTGGAAAGAGTAAACAAGCAATTCACGTCTACCCCATTCTACTCCACTCAGTATTTTATAGACCTCTATCATATCTCTCCTCAGCCATCTCTTCTTGAAGCTGAAGAGCCCTAGTTGCTTTATCCTTTCCTCATACGGAAGTCATCCCACTACTTTTATCATTTTCGTCACCTTTCTCTGTCCATTTTCTAATTCTGCTATATCTTTTTTGAGATGCAGTAACCAGAATTGCACACAGTATTTAAGGTGCTTTCGCATCACGTAGCGATACAAAGGCATTATAACATTCTCATTTTAGTTTTCCATTCCTTTCCTAATAATTCCTAACATTCTATTTGCTTTCTTAGCAGCTGCTGCACTCTAAGCAAAGGGTTTCAACGTATCATAGATCATTTTCCTGGGCGGTGAGACTCATAAATTCTATAAATGACGCCTAAACAATCAATGCTGAAAAAAAGCACTAAGCGCTATTCTATAAACTGCACTCAAAGTTATGAACCATTTATAGAATAGAGCTTAGTGCAGGGAACTGTGAGTATTTTAGGCACAGCTCTTTACACCAACGAAACCCTGGTGTAAATCCCTGCACCTAAATTAAGTGCGGATCCCCTGATTTCTACGACAACACGCCGAAAATTAAAGGAACGCCCCTGATCCACCCTTGACCCTCCCATAGTCGTGCCCCCCTTTTGGACCCATGTGCAAAATATACATGCAGAGCCCATGCCTAAATTTACTTGATGTAAATTTTAATTAAAGCCAATTAGCACCAATAATTGCTTGTTAACATTCCAGTTATCAGCACTAATTGGCTCATTATTGAATTAAATCATGAACATAAATTGGGTATGTGCCCAAATTTGCACATGCAATTTAAAGTGCCATTTATAGAATTTAGAGGTTAATGTAGAACTGTGCATCATACAGCTATAGTTTGGGTTCCTCTTTCCTATATGCATCACTTTGCAGTAGCTCACATTAAATATTATCTGCCATTTTGATGCTCAGTCTCCCGGTCTTGTAAGGTCCTCTTGCAATTGCCTCACTAGTTATTCCCATCTCATTTATAAATATGATAAAAAGCAGTGGACTCAGCACAGACCCCTGTGGAATCCCACTATCTACCTTCCTCCATTGACAGAATATTGACCATTTAATCCTACTCTATGTTTTCTATCTTTTAACCAGTTCTTAATACGGGACTGACTCCTATCCCATGACTCTAATTTCCTCAGGAGTATTTCATGAGGTACTATGTCAAATACCAAAAGGTAACCGAACAGAGAAATCCCATGATAGCAGCAGTGCACAAATGAGTGGGAACAGAGAAAGGCTAGACAACCCTCAGGATCAATAAGGTTAAAAGTTTATTGCTATGATATGTAAAAAAAAAAAACACTACAAAATAACATAAAATCAGTACTCAAGGTTCAATAGATATAAAATAGTACACAATAACATAATATCAGTACTTAAGACTTGAGTAATTGTGTACTGGTTTATATCTATTGAATTTTGAGTACTGATTTTATGTTATTTTGTAGTGTTTTATACATATCATAGCAATAAACTTTTAACCTTATTGATCCTGAGGGTTGTCTAGCCCTCCTCCGTTCCCACTCATTTGTGTATTGTCATGGTCTTACTGTGACTTGGCAGCATCCAAAGACCAGGCTGGTCTGTGAGGGTGGCATCTCTTTTACGATTACTTTTGAAACGTTGAGCATTTTGCTATCTGGTCTCTTGGGCTCTGATAGCAGCTTGTGTTTGTCTTTGGTGCTAACAAAATAGAACACACAGGAATAGATAAATTTTAAATATGTTTAATATAATTTGTAATAAGTTCTCATTCAAGCGCATTTTGATAGACAACATTTTTTCTCTTTTCATTTGGAACATATATGTATAAAGACTTATTTGAGCCAACTTGTGAACAGGCGACATATAATTGGCCATGTGAAAATCATGGATTTTGTAAATTGACACCTGTGACTTTTAACGTTTGACCTTGAGCCTTATTTATCAATATTGCAAAGGCTAGTTGAACTGGGAACTGCAGTCTTTTGAACTGTATCTGATAGAGGGAATAAGAGGAATTTTAGGTATAAAAACATGATGTCCTTTGGGACAACCTGTCAAGATTGTAGCTTCAATAACATGTAGAATTAGAGTTTTAAGAGCCAAATGTGTGCCATTAAATAGCTTTGGAGCATTTAGATTTCATAGCTATATGATTGGCAAACCAATTTTTAAGTGTAGTTGATGTGGTGGCATTCCTGGTGGATGCAGTGACTGGATAATTTATAATGTCATTATTTTATTTATTTATTTATTTATTATTTATTACAGCCTTTTTGAAGGAATTCACTCAAGGCAATGTACAGTAGGAATAAATCAAACGTAAGCAATAGACAATTACAGCAGTAAATTATTCAAATAAAATACAAAGTATGGCATAGTATACTACTTACAAAGTCAACACAATACATAATATAACATTTTAATAGACAGCATAGGGTATAAGCAAAGATGAAACATATAGATAGATAAGAAAGTAAGAGGAGTTAGAAAATAAGGAGACTAATTTAGTATCTTTACCTCCTGAGCAACACATACAAATGGGGTGGGGGGGGGGGGGTTCTGCCTTAAATTTTAGTGCACAACATGATTTGCAGACAATGTTCATTTTGCCAATGCTCAATTGAGGAGACTCTTCATATTCGTTCATTGAATTGTAAGAAAAAGCTGTCCTTGTAAATTTGACTTCCTTATTAGTCTTCCAGTGGCTTCTCTTTTACAATTACTTTTGAAACGTTGAGCATTTCGCTGTCTGGTCTCTTGGGCTCTGATAGCTTGTGTTTGTCTTTGGTACTAAAGTCATATTTCATTTTCTTGTTGGTTTTCAATACTCCTTATTTGAGCTTGCGTTTCCCTTTGGTGCTTGTTGCCTTTGATTTTCAACTAGCGTTTCATCAAATCTTAGTTTAGCCTGCCTTTTTCACTGATCTGCAAGCTGTATTTCATTTTTTATTGTAGTTTCAACCGTCCTAGATAGAAAACAAACTATTTAGTATCTGGATCCATAACTGACCCAGAAACTATGGTCTGCTTTAAATATATTCTACTTTAAGCGAGCCTTAAACATTGACAGTGCTGAGGGGTATGTGAAAATGGCTGAGTGGGGGTGTACTGCTTAGAGTAAGTGTGAATGGGCATGTTAGAATGGGTGAGTGTGAGTAAGAATGAGGGTGTGCTACTGAGGAGTTGTAATGTTGAGGGGAGGTGTGAGAATGGGTGAGTGTGTAGGGGGTGTGGTACTGAGGGGATGAGTGTGTGAGTTGGGGTGTGTGAGAATGAATGTGAATGGGGGTGTGCTACTAAGTGGATGTGAGAATGGGTGAGTGGGGGTGTACTGCTGAGGGGTGAGTGTGAGAATTAATGTTAATGGGGGTGTACAGGTAAAGAGAGTTTGAGTGTGGGAGGGGGTTCTGTTGAGAGGTATGTGAGAATGGGTGAGTTTGAGTGGGGGTGTTTTGCTAAGGGGTGTGTGAGAATAGGTGAGTATGAGCAGGGGTGTTTTGCTGAAGGGTGTGTGAGAACAGATGAGTGTTAGTGGGGGTGTGCTATTTTGTGGTGTGTGAGTTGGGGTGTTTTGCTGAGAGGTGAGTGTGCGTGAAGGTGTGCTACTCTGGGGTGTGTGAGAACAGGTGACAGTGGGGTGTGGTAATGAGGGGTGAGTGTGAGTGAGGGTGTGCTATTCTGGGTTGTATGATTGGGGTTATTTTGCTGAGGGGTGTGTGAGAACAGGTGAGTGTGAGTGGGGTGCTTTGCTGAGTGCTGTATTAGAATGGGCAAGTTTGAGTGGAGGTGTATGAGAATGGCTGAGTGTGACTGGGGTGTTTTGCTGGGGGGAGTGAGAGAAAGGGTGACATTGAAATTGAGTTTAATACTCCCTTAAATCAGTAAATGTGGAGACTGGATCCTTACCAAGCACTAACCTTTCTTTTCCAATCAATTTGTTTAGGTTGATTTTCTTGATTAGTTGTTTCTTTCAATCTAGCAAGTGCCTGCCGTTTGGCTTTCACCATTTTGCTGTCAAAACACAGCCTTCTTTTCAAGGGCATGTTGAAATTCAGTTTCCCGCCCTTTTCGAGGAGCGTTCCCCTGACGGGGTAGTGAATTCATGCACATACACACACACACACACTTATTATTATTATTATTTGTAGCATTTGTATCCCACATTTTCCCACCTATTTGCAGGCTCAATATGGCTTACATTTGCCGTAGTGGCGATTGCCATTTCTGGACTACAGAGTTGCACATGGTTTTACATTCAAGTGCGCACATACATATTAGAAAAATACATTGTAATCTTGCGTAGGTGTCAGCATTATGTTGTTGCTCAGGTATTGACATTAGGATGAGAGTGATAGTGTTTGGCAGTGAGGTTAGTCAGCATTATGTGGTTATATAGTAATCGATTTTAGATTAGAAGTGGTATTGTTTGTTCATTAACAGCATTGAGGTTACTCGGTCGCATGGTTAAGGTCTATCCAGTATTATTCTTCATTCTTATTGTTTAGTAATTAGGAAGGTTGTTTATTGTATGCCTTCTTGAATAAGTCAGTTTTCAATAGTCTTCGGAAGATAGTTAGGTCTTGCGTTGTTTTTATGTTCTTCGGAAGTTCGTTCCATAGTTGCGTGCAAATGTAGGAAAAACTGGTTGTGTATATGGACTTGTATTTTAATCCTTTGCAATTGGGGTAGTGGAGGTTGAGGAATGTGCGTGCTGATCTTTTTGCGTTCCTAGCAGGTAGGTCTATAAGGTTTGTCATATAGGCCGGAGCTTCCCCTTGTATAATTTTGTGGACCATGGTGCAGACTTTGAACGCAATGCGTTCTTTTAATGGGAGCCAGTATAGTTTTTCTCTTAAGGGTTTGGCGCTTTCATATTTTGCTTTCCCGAATATGAGTCTGGCTGCTGTATTTTGGGCTGTTTGAAGCTTCTTAATGACTTCTTCTTTGCACCCTGTGTAAATTGCATTACAGTAGTCTAGGTGGCTTAGCACCATTGATTGTACTAGGCTGCGGAATGTTTCCCTTGGGAAGTAAGGTTTGATTCTTTTAAGTTTCCACATGGCGTAAAACATTTTCCTTGTTTTATTTTTCGCATGGTCTTCTAGTGTGAGATTTCGGTCAATCATAACTCCCAAAATTTTCAGGCTATCAGAGACCGGGAAAGTATAGGTTGGAGTGTTTATAGTATTGTTTTTATTTGGGTTGTATTGGGAGGATAAGATGAGACGTGATTGTGTCTTTTCTGTGTTTAGTTTCAATTGGAATGCGTCCGCCCATGAATTCATTATTTGGAGGCTGTGTTGGATTTCTTTTGTAATTTCAGTTAGGTCATGCTTGAACGGGATGTATATCGTGACATCATCTGCATAGATGTAAGGGTTGAGACCTTGGTTGGATAGCGATTTAGTTAGAGGTGTCATCATTAGGTTGAATAAGGTTGGTGACAGCGGTGATCCCTGTGGAACTCCACATTCTGGTGTCCATGGTGTTGACGTTTCTGATTTTGAGATCACTTGGTAGGTTCTAGTTTCTAGGAATCCTTGGAACCACTTTAGTACATTTCCTCCAATTCCGAAGTAGTCTAGGATGTTCGAGAGTATTTGGTGGTTAACCATGTCAAACGCACTGGACATGTCGAATTGAAGAAGCAGCACACTGTGTCCGGTTGCTATTAGTTGTTTGAATTTAGTTATGAGGGTGGTTATCACTGTTTCCATACTATGGTTGGATCTGAATCCTGACTGTGATTCATGTAGTATTGTGAATTTGTTTAAGTAGTTGGTAAGTTGTTGTGTTACCATACTTTCCATTACTTTGACAATCAGGGGGATGGATGCCACTGGTCGATAATTGGTTGTGTCGTTTAATTTTTTTCTTTGGGTCTTTGGGTATCGGTGTGAGTAATATGTTTCCTTAGTCTTTGGGAAAGAGTCCCTGTTGTAGCATGTAATTCAGGTGTGTCGTGAGTTCTGTTATGAAGTGTTTGGGTGCGGACCTTACTAGATAACTGGGACAAGTGTCCAATTTGGAGTTGGTTTTGGAAAATTTGTTGATTGCTTGAGAGATGGTGTTCTTGGTTAGTAGATCGAAGCTGTTCCAAATTTGATCTGCTGGGTATTCACCGGGGGTTGGATCCATGTAGTCCATAAATTTGTCGTGGTCAGTGGTATTGAGTGGTAATGTGGACCGTAATTTTATGATTTTCTCGTTAAAGTACTTGGCGAGGTCATCTGCCGCTGGGATGTCTGTACTGGTTGTTGTAATTGGTTTAGTGTCTATTAGTTTATTTACGAGTTGGTATAGTTTGTGTGTGTCTTTGTAGTTACAGTAGGTCCTATTTTGGTTCTATAGTATTCTCTTTTGGTTTGCCTTATTGTGTATTTGTATTTTCTTTGTTGTTGTTTCCATTCGTTGAGTGTCTGTTTGTCTTTTCTTTTCTTCCATGTCCGTTCAAGTCTTCTGACCTGTGTTTTTAGTATTTTCACTTCTTCATTGAACCAAGGCATTGAGTTTTTTCTTTGTGTAGTCTTTTGTTGTAATGGTGCAATTTTGTCTAGTGTGTTCTTACATCTGTCATCCCAGTTTTGAAGGAAGTGTTTGGTGTCTGTTTGTGCTGACCATTCGTCACTGTAGATCTCTTGCCAGAATGTTGCAGGGTCAATTTGGCCTCTCGTCATATAGGTTGTGGGGTTTTGTTTGGGTTGTGTGCCTTTTTTCTGCCATAGTAAGTTAAAGTTTAGTTTGTAGTGATCTGACCATGGTATCTCTGTCCACTTTGTGTCTGATATTGTGATATTTAAGTCTGAGGATAATTTGTGTGTGAAGAGATCAATTGTGTGTCCTTTTTTGTGGGTGGCTTGCATGCTGGGCCAGTTAAGGTCCCATAGCCAACCTGACCCCAATACTTTCTCCCTACCTTGTTCCCAACAGTCTCTGAACCTCCATTGTACTGTAGGGAAGAGGGTATTAGAGAATGAGAGAGAGACAACTGCACAGCTGCTGTCCGTGTTTCTCCCCACCAGTTTCTGAGCCCTCACCCTGTCCCAAGCAGTTTGTCACTTACAACAGCAAGAAAGAACTTTCCGACCTGCAGCCTATTCATTTAATGGATGGAGGTATTGCTCCCCCTCCCCTGAGTACCCCCATAAACCAAATTGCTTCAAGCTACACAATAACCTCAGCAATGGCGGGTAGAGTCTGCATGACGGGTTTGGTGGCTGTAGCTCTTTGGGGGCCGGAGGAGTTCAGACATGGACAAACAAACAAACACACGCATCTGATTTATACTTATAGATAGATGCCTATGTATATGCTCAGTAATTCTGTTCCTTATAATGGTCTCTAACATTTTGCCTGGCAGTTGTCTATAATTTCCTGGATCACCTCTGGAACCCTTTTTATTACATTGGCCACCCTCCAATCTTCCAGTACCATGCTTGATTTTAAGGACAAATTATATGTTAGTAACAATAGCTCTGCAAGTTTATTTTACAATTCTATCAGTACTCTGGAACGTACATCATCTAGTCAAGGTGATTTGCTATTCTTTAATTTACTAAATTGCCCCATTATATCTTCCAGGTTTACAGAGATTTGTTTCAGTTCCACTGACTCATCAGCATTGAATACCATTTCTGGTACTGGTATCTCCCCTACATCTTCCTCAGTGGAGACCGAAACAAAGAATTCATTTCCACTATGGCCTTGTCTTCCCCAAGAGGTGATAGTGCCCTTGTATAAGTGTCTGGTGAGGCCTCATTTGGAGTACTGCGTGCAATTCTGGAGACCTCACCTATGGAAAGATATATACAGGATGGAGTCGGTCCAGAGGGTGGCTACCAAATTGGTAAATGGTCTCTGTTATAAAACATATAAGGACAGGCTTATGGACCTCAACATGTATACTCTGGAAGAGAGGTGGGAGAGACAGGACATGATAGAGACGATTATATACCTCAGTGGTATTAATGTACAGTAGGTGAGTCTTTTTCAAATGAAGGAAAACTCTGGAATGAAAGGGCATAGGATGAAATTAAGAGGAAATAGGCTTAGGAGGAATCTGAGAAAATACTATTTCACACAAAGGGTGGTGGATGCGTGGAATGGCCTCCCGGTGGAGGTCGGGGAGATGAGGACTGTATTGGAATTTAAGAAAGCATGGGACAGGCATGTGGGATCCCTTAGAAAAAGGAGGAGCTAGTGGTTACTGAGGAAGGCAGACTAGATGGGCATTTGGCCCTTATCTGCCATCATGATTCTATGTTTCTATTTCTTTATCTAATGGTTTTCTGAGATACTTTGATTTCAATTCATTACCTATGACCTTTACATACAAAAACATCATCAACACAGTCTCATCATCATCTCAACATCATCACTATCATCACTATCGCCGGCCATCTTCCAACACAATTTGGGAGATGGCCAGCAATCTCCTGAACCCGGCCAAATCGGTATAATCAAAAGCCGATTTTGGCTGGCGCCAACTGCTTTCCATTGCGGAGCCGGCCAAACTTCAATGGGGCATGTCAGTAGGGTAGCAAAGGCGGGATGGGGCCGTGCTCAAGAGATGGCCGGCTTCGCCCGATAATGGAAAAGAGAAAGCCGGCCCTGACGAGCATTTCGCCTGCTTCACTTGGTCCCTTTTTTTTCAGGACCAAGCTTCAAAAAGGTGCCCCAACTGAACAAATGACCACCGTAGGGAATCGGGGATGACCTCCCCTTACTCCCCCAGTGGTCACCAACCCCCTCCCACCCAAAAAAATGTATATTTTTGCCAGCCTCTATACCAGCCTCAAATGTCATACCCAGCTCCCTGACAGCAGTATGCAGGTCCCTGGAGCAGTTTTTTGTGGGTGCACTGCACTTCAGGCAAGTGGACCCAGGCCCACCCCCCACCTGTTACACTTGTGGAGGTAAATGTTAAGCCCTCCAAAACCCCCCAAAACCCACTGTACCCACATGTAGGTGCCCCCCTTCATCCCTAAGGGCTATGGTAGTGGGGTACAGTTGTGGGGAGTGGGTTTTGGGGGATTTGGGGGGCTCAGCACCCAAGGTAAGGGAGCTATGCACCTGGGAGCTATTATTTAAGTCCACTGCAGTGCCCCCTAGGGTGCCCGGTTGGTGTCCTGGCATGTGAGGGGGACCAGTGCACTTCAAATGCTGGCTCCTCCCACGACCAAATACCTTGGATTTGGCCAGGTTTGAGATGGCCGGCATTAGTTTCCATTATCGCTAGAAACCAATGCCGGCCATCTCTAAAGCCGGCCCAAATGCTGAGATTTGGCCGGCTCCAACCGTATCATCGAAACGAAAGATAGCTGGCTATCTTTTTTCGATAATACGGTCAGGGTGCCGCTTTATGGCAAGTCACTTAACCCTCCATTGCCTTAGGTACAAACTTAGATTGTGAGCCCTCCTGGGACAGAGAAATATCCAGTATACCTGAACGTAACTCACCTTGAGCTACTACTGAAAAAGGTGTGAGCAAATATAAATAAATAAAATACTTCCTCTGCTTTAAACTGCTTCATCTCAAACACATGTCTCTGCCTCAAACATCCTCATAATAGGAGACATCAACCTACACCTCGAAGATGACACCTCAACAGGCACACAAGAATGCAAAGAATTCTTAAAACTCTGGGATTTACACGCACCCAACACTCAACCAACACACGTAAAAGGACACACACTAGACATCATTACACACAAATTCGACCCAGACTCAACTCTCCACTGGCGAAAAATACACAGAAACGCAGTCAACAAACATGAACGAACAACTTACACCACGAGAGGAAAAATAGACCCCACAACATTCTGGCAACAGGTCTACCAAAACGAATGGTCAATAAACACAGACACCATTCAATTCCTCCAAGAATGGGATGACATATATAAGACAACATTAGACACAATCGCCCCAATCCAAACCAGAACATCATATAGGAAAAAATCAAATTCATGGTTCACTGAAGAGCTGAAATAACTC
This sequence comes from Microcaecilia unicolor, assembly GCF_901765095.1. NCBI lineage: Eukaryota > Metazoa > Chordata > Amphibia > Gymnophiona > Siphonopidae > Microcaecilia > Microcaecilia unicolor. The sequence continues at coordinate 680,134,017 of NC_044031.1, read as the reverse complement.
AAAACACAAGTCAGAAAACTAGAACGCGCATGGAACAAAAAGAAAGATGAACACACACTGAATGCCTGGAAATCACTTCGGAGGAAATACAAATATACCATAAAACAGACTAAAAGACTACACTACAAAACAATGATTGGACCAAACTATAAATACACACACAAACTCTTCAACCTTGTAAATAAACTACTAGACACCACACCAGTTACAAACAACAGCAAAGATACACCAGGGGTCAATGACCTCGCGAAATACTTCAAGGAGAAAATTATACAATTACGACTTAAAATACCCACCAGCCCTATTGAATACTCCACACTCCTAAACTGTCTAGACCCAGAAGACGGAATATATCCAGCAGACAGGATCCGGACCGAATTCGAATTATTGTCAGAGGACCTCATCTCTAAAACGCTTAAAAGATTCACCAAATCCCAATGCAAACTAGATATCTGTCCAAACAACCTGATGAAATTAGCTCCTCAACAATTCATAATAGACCTAACGAACCACGTGAACTTCATGCTACAAAATGGACTTTTCCCAAAGGAGAAAGGAAAGATTTTACTTACCCCAATACCCAAAGACACAAAGAAACATGCAAGCGAAATAACTAACTATAGACCAGTAGCATCTATACCACTAGTAACCAAAATAACCAAAGGGATGGTAACCAAACAACTCACAAACTATCTCAACAAGTTCTCAGTGCTGCATGACGCCCAATCAGGATTCTGGTCAAATCACGGCACAGAAACAGTATTAATTACCCTAATGACCAAATTTAAACAAATGATTGCAACTGGCACCAACATACTCCTCTTACAATTTGACATGTCAAGTGCCTTTGATATGGTTGACCATGGAATCCTATTACACATACTTGAATACTTTGGCATCGGAGGCAATGTCCTAAACTGGTTCAAGGGGTTCTTAACCTTACGCTTATATCAGGTCACATCAAATTCAACTACATCTGCTGCATGGACACCTGAATGTGGAGTACCACAGGGATCCCCCCTCTCGCCAACAATTTTCAACCTAATGATGATCCCCTTGGCAAAACTTCTATCAAACCATAACCTTAACCCATACATATATGCTGATGATGTAACGATATATATTCCTTTCAAACAAGACATTAATGAAATCTCCAACGAAATCAACCAAAGTCTACACATCATGAACATCTGGGCAGATGCATTCCGATTGAAACTGAACGCAGAAAAAAATCAATGCCTCATACTTACCTCCCAATACAACATGAAAAAATGTACCGCTATTAACACACCTAAACTAAATCTGCCAATCTCAGAAACTTTAAAAATCCTTGGAGTCACTATTGACCGCCACCTAACACTTGAGACTCACGCGAACAACACAACCAAAAAGATGTTCTACTCCATGTGGAAACTGAAAAGAATAAATCCATTCTTTCCGAGATCAGTCTTCCGCAGCCTAGTGCAATCACTCGTACTCAGTCATCTGGACTACTGCAACTCACTATACGCAGGCTGCAAAGAGCAAATACTGAGGAAACTTCAAACAGCCCAGAATACGGCAGCCAGACTCATCTTTGGAAAACCAAAATATGAAAGTGCAAAACCCTTACGTGAGAAACTACACTGGCTTCCACTCAAGGAACGTATCACCTTTAAAGTATGCACCTTAGTTCACAAAATCATTCACGGTGAAGCCCCTGCATACATGTCTGACTTAATAGACCTGCCACCCAGAAACGCTAAAAGATCATCCCGAACTTTCCTCAATCTCCACTTCCCTAATTGCAAAGGCATAAAATACAAAGTACTGCATGCATCAACCTTCTCTTATATGAGCACGCAATTCTGGAATACATTACCACACAACCTGAAAATGATCTACGAATTAACCGACTTCCACAAAATATTGAAGACTCATCTCTTTGAGAAAATTTACTGCAAGGATCAAAACACATTAAGTCCATACACACTAATAGAAATGCATCACTACACTTCTTCTGAATTCTCTTCCTCCATACTTTCACCACATTTAAAACTCTACCCACAGATAAAATTGTTCTCCAAAGACAAGCAGGCCAATATTCTCACAGATGGGTGACGTCACGTCGGCCCGGAGGACTTTCTAGCAAAGTCCATGACAAAATCAAAAAATGTCCCCCGTCGCGCGGGCGGATGCAGTGTGCATGCGCGCGTCCGTTTTCCCGCCCGTCGCGCAGGCACATTCCTCAGTTTTTTCTTCTCCGCGTCTGAGGTGACACGGAGCTCGACTTTCGTCTTCGTGTTGCTGTGCCCGGAGGTGAAGATTCGAAGAAAAAAAGAAGTATCCTTACTAATTGTATTAGTATTTTTTCGTTTATTAAGTTTCCTTTCTTTTAGCCTGCGATTTTATTTAAATCGCTCGTTCGGGTTTATTTTTCCCCTTTTTTTGTCTTGTGTCCTCTTTTTATAGACACAATCGCGTCTTTTGATTTGGCAGGGACAGTTTTTCCCGAGATGTCAACGAAGACGCCCAGCGGCTTCAAGCCTTGTGCCCGCTGTCATCGGGCCATCTCTGGCACTGACACACACTCGTGGTGTATTCAGTGCCTTGGGCCGGACCACCGCTCGGAGAGCTGCAAATTGTGTCTCGCCATGAAAAAGCGGACACTGCTCTCTCAAGACGCCCAGAGAGAAAAGATTTTTGGGCCCGGTGCTTCGGCGTCGACGTCGGCGCTGTCGACGTCGTCTAAGTCGGCGCCGTCCAAATCGGCGCCGGTGAAGTCGGTGCCGGTGAAGTCGGTGCCCTCGAGGACGATGTCTTCGAAGCCGGTGTTGTCGAGGTCGACGTCGAAGGAAGCGTCGGCACCGGGAGACCGGGGACAGGCTGCCATTCGACCGATGCACGCTGGGAGCAGTGATGCATCGAGTGGGTCTCCACCCACCTCGGCGCCTCCTGCTTTGCAGACCCCCCGGGACCGTCCTGCGTCGGACCCGGCCCCGAAGAGACGTGTGGATTCCACGTCCTCTTCTCCGGTGCCGAGGAGTCTCGACGACATGCGTCGGGCGAAGGCCAAGAGGCATCGTCGTTGGTCTCCTTCGCGTCACGGCACCGGGAGCTCCGGGTCATCGATACATTCGATACCCGAGAAGCGTCGGTGCCGAGAGGACCGCTCTCCCTCTATTACTGAGGTTCCGACGTGTGGGGTCACTGGCAGCCGAGTCCCCACTCCCCAGCCTCAGCAGACTTTGCCTCCAATGCCTCAACCGACCCCTCAGCATCTTCCGGCAGCAACTCTGGATGAGCGTATGCAGGCCATGTTCCCATTTTTTATGGACATGATGCAGCAGTGGCAGTCGGCATCGAGGTTGTCGGTGCCGACGGCGTCGGCGGTGCCGGTGTCGATGATTTCAGAGGCACCGGTGCTGACGGCGTCGGAGGTATCGACATTGCCGGTGCCGGGTGTTTCTGCATCAGGCCTTCAGTCCGTGGTGAGGTCTGTCTCACCGGTGCCGCCTCCGGCGCCGGTGTCTTTGACTTCCCAAGTTGGCTCTCCCGAGACGTCGGGGCAGGAAGCTTCTCCGGAGTCTCAGGGACCGTCAACTTCTCGGCATCGTCATAGAGGCCATCAAGCCTCTTCGTCGAGACGGGCTCAGATCAGGGCGGCTCTGTCTGAGCTTTTAGCCCCATCTGACAATACCTCATCTGAGGATGATGATGGAGTGCATGGAGAGTTCTCTGGCGAGGATTCTCAAGGCATTCCATCTGACTCCACTCCCTCGCCACAGAGATAGCTGTCTCCTCCCGAGAGCTTGTCTTTTTCATCTTTTGTTCGGGAGATGTCTGAGGCCATCCCCTTCCCCCTGGAAATTGTGGATGAGCCCAGAGCCAAAATGCTTGAGGTTCTGGACTATCCATCTCCACCTTCATCTTCTGCCACAGTTCCTTTTCATGAGACTCTCAAGGAACTTATGCTGAGGAACTGGGAGAAGCCTTTTTCTTGCCCAACCGTCCCCAAAAAAGTTGAGTCCCAATACCGGATCCACGGGGAACCCAGCCTCATGCGGGCTCAATTGTCCCATGATTCAGCGGTGGTGGATTCCGCTCTCAGAAGAGCCAAGAGTTCCAGGAACTTCTCCTCGGCGCCCCCAGGGTGGGAGTTTGGGACTCTGGACTCTTTTGGGAGAAAGGCGTATCAGGCTGGTCTGCTCGCTGCCAAGATCCAATCGTACCAACTCTACACGAGTATTCATTTGCGGAACTCTGTGAGGCAACTTGAGAGTTTGGTAGATACACTCCCAGAGGAGAAAGCCGAACCCTTTCGTCAAGTGATCAGGCAGCAGAAGGCGTGTCGCAAGTTCCTGTCCAGGGGCATTTTTGACACTTGCGATGTGGTATCTCGCTTCTCTGCTCAAGGTATAGCGATGCGCAGGCTCTCATGGCTGCGTGCCTCTAACCTGGAGGAACGAACTCAGCGGAAGATAGCAGATATCCCATGCCGGGGGGATCACCTTTTTGGAGAGAAGGTAGAAGAGATGATTGATCATCTCTACCAGCGTGACAACGCTATGGATTCTCTCTCCCGCCGGGCGCCTTCTGCAACCACTTCCACTGCTAGGAAGTTTTTTAAGGGAAGAAGAAGTGCTCCTTTCGTTTCTAGGAACCAAAAGTACACTTCTTATTCCCGTCAGCCGGTTCAGGCTCGACCCCAGCCCGCTCGCTCTCGTCAGCAGCGGGCACCGAAGCAGGCCCCTGCAGCTCCCCAGCAAAAACCAGGGACGGGTTTTTGACTGGCTCCGGCAGAGCATAGCCGAAATCAAAGTACCTGTGCCGGACGATCTGCCGGTCGGGGGGAGGTTAAAATTTTTTCACCAAAGGTGGCCTCTCTTAACCTCCGATCGGTGGGTTCTCCAAATAGTCCGGTACGGGTACGCTCTCAATTTGATTTCCAAACCTCCAAATTGCCCACCAGGAGCTCAGTCTTTCAGCTCCTACCACAAGCAGGTACTTGCAGAGGAACTCTCCGCCCTTCTAAGCGCCAATGCGGTCGAGCCCGTTCCACCAGGGCAAGAAGGGCTGGGATTCTATTCCAGGTACTTCCTTGTGGAAAAGAAAACAGGGGGGATGCGTCCCATCCTAGACCTAAGGGCCCTGAACAAATTCCTGGTCCGAGAAAAGTTCAGGATGCTTTCCCTGGGCACCCTTCTTCCCATGATTCAGGAAAACGATTGGCTATGCTCTCTGGACTTGAAGGATGCTTACACTCACATATCGATACTTCCAGCTCACAGGAAGTATCTTCGATTTCAGCTGGGATCACAGCACTTTCAGTACTGTGTTTTGCCTTTTGGCTTGGCGTCTGCACCCAGGGTATTTACAAAGTGCCTGGCAGTTGTGGCAGCGTCGCTACGCAGACTGGGAGTGCATGTGTTCCCTTATCTGGACGATTGGCTGGTGAAGAACACCTCCCCGCAAGAAACCTTGCAGTCCATGCGGATGACTATTCAGGTGCTAGAGATGTTGGGGTTTGTCATCAATTATCCCAAGTCCCATCTCGTCCCAGCTCAAAAATTGGAATTCATAGGAGCTCTGTTGTGCACAAAGACAGCTTGCGCTTATCTCCCAGGACCCAGAGCGGACAGACTTCTGTCTCTGGTTTCCACAGTGCAAGCATCTCAGCAGATCACAGCTCGGCAGATGTTGAGATTGCTTGGCCACATGGCCTCCACAGTTCATGTGACACCCATGGCACGTTTACACATGAGATCTGCTCAATGGACCCTAGCTTCTCTGTGGTTTCAGGCCACGGGGAATCTAGAGGATGTTGTCCAGCTGTCCATCAATTTTCGAAACTCCCTCAATTGGTGGACCATTCGATCCAATCTGGTCTTGGGACGCCCATTCCAAATTCCTCAGCCCCAAAAAGTGCTGACGACGGATGCATCCCTCCTCAGGTGGGGAGCGCATGTAGATGGGCTTCACACTCAAGGAGCTTGGTCTCTTCAGGAGAGGCATCTCCAGATCAACCTCCTGGAATTGCGAGCGATCTGGAACGCCCTGAAGGCCTTCAGAGATCGGCTAGCCAACAAAATTGTCCTCATTCAGACGGACAATCAGGTGGCAATGTATTACACCAACAAGCAAGGGGGTACCAGATCTCGTCCCCTGTGTCAGGAGGCCGTGCAGATGTGGCTATGGGCATATCAAAACGGAATGTTTCTCCAAGCCACTTATCTAGCCGGTGTAAACAACAGTCTGGCCGACAGGCTGAGCAGAGTTATGCGGCCTCACGAGTGGTCCTTGAACATGACTATTGCCAAAAAGATCTTTCGAGTTTGGGGCACTCCATCGATAGATCTTTTTGCTTCCCAGGACACTCACAAGGTTCCTCAATTCTGTTCCAGACTTCAGGCCCACAGCAGACTAGCGTCGGATGCCTTCCTCCTTTTTTGGGGGGCAGGACTCCTATATGCGTATCCTCCCATCCCTTTAGTGGGGAAGACTCTCCTGAAACTCAAGCAAGACCAGGGAACCATGATTCTGATAGTGCCCTTTTGGCCCCGTCAGATATGGTTTCCCCTTCTTCTGGAACTTTCTTCAGAAGAGCCATGGAGATTGGACTGTTTTCCGACCCTCATTACTCAGAACGAGGGGGCGCTTCTACATCCCAACCTCCGGTTTCTAGCTCTCACGGCCTGGATGTTGCGAGCATAGAGGTTGCCTCCTTTGGTCTCTCTGAGGGTGTCTCCAGAGTTCTGTTTGCTTCCAGAAAAGATTCCACACATAGGTGTTACTCTTTTAAATGGAGGAGGTTTGCCGTCTGGTGTGACAGCAACGGTCTAGACCCTTTCTCTTGTCCTGCTCAGACCTTGCTTGAGTACCTTCTGCATTTATCCGAGTCTGGTCTTAAGACCAACTCGGTCAAGGTTCATCTTAGCGCAATCAGTGCTTATCATTCACATGTTGATGGCTTGCCTATCTCTGGACAGCCTTTAGTCATGCGTTTCATGAGAGGTTTGTTTTTGTCAAAGCCCCCTGTCAAACCTCCTCCAGTGCCATGGGATCTCAATGTCGTCCTCACCCAGCTGATGACAACTCCTTTCGAGCCACTGGATTCCTGTCATCTGAAGTACTTGACCTTGAAGGTCATTTTCTTGGTGGCTGTTACTTCAGCTCGTAGGGTCAGTGAGCTTCAAGCCCTGGTAGTTCATGCACCATTCCTTGTCTTTCATCATGACAGAGTAGTTCTCCGCACGCACCCAAAGTTTCTACTGAAGGTGGTGTCGGAGTTCCATCTGAACCAGTCAATTGTCTTGCCAACATTTTTTCCCCCTCCTCACACGAGCCCGGGCGAAAGCAAGTTGCACACTTTGGACTGTAAAAGAGCACTGGCCTGTTACGTGGAGCGGACACGCCCCTTCAGACAGTCCGCCCATCTGTTTATTTCTTTTAATCCCAATAAGAGGGGAGTTGCTGTCGGAAAACGCACCATTTCTAATTGGCTAGCAGATTGCATTTCCTTTTCTTACGCCCAAGCTGGGCTGACTTTGGATGGCCATGTCACGGCTCATAATGTTAGAGCCATGGCGGCGTCACTGGCTCATCTAAAGTCAGCCACCATAGAAGAGATTTGCAAAGCTGCGACGTGGTCTTCAATCCACACATTCACATCACATTACTGCCTTCAGCAGCATAGCCGACGCGACAGTCGGTTTGGGCAGTCGGTGCTGCAGAGTCTGTTTGGGGTTTAGAATCCAACTCCACCCCCCTAGGCCCATTTTTATTCTGTTCCAGGCTGCACTCTCAGTTAGTTGTGTTTGGTTTCAGGTCAATTTTGTTTTTGTCCTCGCCGTTGCGGGACCCAATTGACCATTCTTTGTTATGTTGAGTGAGCCTGGGGGCTAGGGATACCCATCTGTGAGAATATTGGCCTGCTTGTCTTTGGAGAAAGAGTAGTTACTTACCTGTAACAGGTGTTCTCCGAAGACAGCAGGCAATATATTCTCACAACCCTCCACCTCCCCTTTGGAGTTGTATTCCTCTAATTCTTGTAAATTAACTGAGGAATGTGCCCGCGCGACGGGCGGGAAAACGGACACGCGCATGCGCACTGCATCCGCCCGCGCGATGGGGGACATTTTTTGATTTTGTCATGGACTTTGCTAGAAAGTCCTCCGGGCCGACGTGATGTCACCCATCTGTGAGAATATATTGCCTGCTGTCTTCGGAGAACACCTGTTACAGGTAAGTAACTACTCTTTACACCCTAATGTTCTCTGGCTATTGTTCTATCATCCTATCATCCCCCATTGTTACATTCCATTGATATATCCCCCAAATGATATTCTGAATTGACTTTGTCTTCCCTTAACTCTTCACAATGTAACCCATAATTATATTGTAACAAATTGTACTTCCATCATTCACAATGTATTGTAAGCCACACTGAGCCCGCAAATAGGTGGGAAAATGTGGGATACAAATGCAATAAATAAATAAATAAATAAGAATAAACATTCACACAGCTTCTGGTACGGCATGGTCCATTATTTTTATCCTTACTTTTCACATCTCACGTGCACAAAGCATCACGGCTTATGGTTTAGCACATTCACGTCCTCTCACCATTATTCCTACTACATTACCATTTTTGATTTCTTCTCACCTTATCTACTAAGGAATGAATATTCTTGGCATCTAAGGTCACACGCGTTATCACTCACCAGTATTCATATATTTTGATTCACACTTCTGTTTTCTATTTATTTACCAGACCATTTTACTCTATTGTTACTCAAGCACGTTGTATTTTGGAGTTTTGCACATCAAACCAAGTTTTTGAAGGTTAGATATACTTCCTTATTTGTTTCACTGACTTTTGTACATTGGCCTACTTTAGCTCCATTGTTATATTAAGCACACCTAGTTTACTGCTTCATAAGATACACCCCTTTAAGTTCCATAAGATACATTGAACAAACCTATATTTCAGTTCTTTCACTTTTGGCAAACTTGTTCATTGTCTTTATCCTTATACTTCTCTTACTTTATTTCTGCAGTTAGTTAATTTAAATCAATTATTTACAGTATCTGGTAAACCACACATCTTTTTATACACGGTTTTATATATATGTACACCATCAGTACTATATGATTCCTATCAGATATATATTTCTTAGGTACCACACAACACGAATAGTATGTGTCTTTGTATAAAATATTTTACATCAACGTTAATTCAATATATTTTTTTACACTATCTCATTTAATTATCACTGTTTCAGTGACACAGATTACTTGTAATTATTTTGTATGTTGCTGTTTTATCATCACTTCAGAAGATGCATTTACTTATTTTTACAATAATGTTTTTGTCATTTGAATTGATTGTAGTACATATGTTACAATTTATTAGCCGCACTATAACTATCTCTTTAACATTACTATATATGCTCTGTTATGATTCCTAACATTGGTATATATGAACCTGTCATGTATTCTGTTTGTCCATTATATGCATCTTACAGGCATTAGATTACTTTGAATGCACGTCTTCAGCATATATTCTTTTTTTACATATCAAATGTTTCCCCATTGTTATTTATATGTTTCTGCATATATTCTTTTATATATCACTAGTAAAAAAAGGCCCGTTTCTGGAGCGCATGAAACGGGCACTAGCAAGGCTTTCCTCTATCCCCCCCACCCAACGCACCTTCGTCGTCAGTGACGCCATTGCACCGCCCTGGCCGCCGTCGATGTGAGTGAATTGCTCCGCCCTCAACGTCATAACATTTGACACGAGGGCGGGGCCCTGAGACTGTGTTTTTTGTGGCTTCAGAGCTTCGAACTTACGAACCTTGGCTTCAGTGACGTCAGACAATAGAACGTTGAGGGTGAGTTTTATATATATAGATGTGCTTCTCTGTTATTACATCACTGTTTTATAATACATTTAGGATTTTATTTTCATTTTTACTCTTATTTTTCTTTTATGTTTTATTTATATTTATTATTATCATTTTAGACTCCTGAGGCAGGCTTGTGGGCTGAAACACAGTACTGTGTGGAGTCTCCGACTAATAAACTTGTATAAAGAAGCTTCACATCGTTGTCCTTGTCTCTTGAGTTTATGGTCTACCTCCCATTGTCCAACACTCTTGTGTAACTATCGTGGGATTCAGCATTCTTCCACCTTTGTGGATTTTTTTCTCGTCTATGCCATCCTTATCATAGTGCCATCTCTCTACCAGTTTGTCCTGGCCTTTCATTTTAATGTAGGGGGTCTTTTACTAAGAGGTGCTAGCAGTTTTAGCTCAAGCTAAAAATCAGATGGTGCTAAATGCTGAGACACTCATAGGAATGTAATGGGTGTCTGAGCGTTTAGCACCAGCTGATTTTTAGCGTGAGCTAAAAATGCTAGTGCAGCTTAGTGAAAGAACCCAGTAGTTTGTACCCTGGTAGCACACTGGTCTCTGGTTATCCTACTTCCTCCAGGTCCCTAAGCAGGGGTGTAGCTAGACTTCGGCGGGAGGGGGGTCCAGAGCCCAAGGTGATGGGGCACATTTTAGCCCCACCCCGCCATTGCTGACACCCCTGCCGCTGCCGACACCCCCCGCTGCCACCACCACCACCTTGACCCCCCCCCACTGCCGACCCTCTCGACCCCCCTCCCGCCATTGCCGTCGCCTACCTTTGCTGGCGGGGGACCCCAACCCCCGCCAGCCGAGGTTGTACGTGCAGGACGTCAGACTCAGAAACAGAACGAAGGAAGAAGAGGACCTCGGCTGGCAGGGTTGCGTGCAGGACTTCAGACTCAGAAACAGAACGAAGGAAGAAGAGGACCTCAGCTGGCGGGGGTTGGGGTCCTCCACCAGCAAAGGTAGGCGACAGCGAGTTGGTGGCAGGAGGGGGGGTCGAGAGGGTCGTTGGCAGGGGGGTCCAGGGCCAAATCTACGGGGGCCCAGGCCTCCGTGGCCCCACGTAGCTACGCCCCTGTCCCTAAGATCCCTATTATTTACACAACCTTGTTCAGTGCCATATATTCTAATGTTCTGATTTTATTGTTTAGCCTTGTAACTTGTCAGAAGGACAGGATCTCTAGAGAGCTCCCAGAAAAGGCTAGCCAGGTTCCTTCTCAATGTCTCTTAGAAAGGGTAGATGAGGGTTGGAAAAGAATCATCATACTGCTCAGGCAAAAGAGAATCCAGCTGGAAAGGAGCAGGAACTTAGCAGGTCCTCTGAGAGGGAGGAGTACAGAAGAGGAGTTTTTCACCTGAGTACATAACATAACAGTATGTTGTGGTCCGAAGAGGGAGGAGCCACAGTCTCAGAGCAAGACAGAAGATGCTGAGCTATAGAGATTTCAGAACACAACTTGCCTGAGGAATCACAGTCTATAGAGACAGAGATAGAGACAGGAGCACACAACTTTCTTGAGCAGTTTGGAGTTTCATGGGATACTGCAAAGGAAGGTATGGACACTAGCCCTTAAGAATCTGTAATAATCTCGATACCAATGACTGCTTTCAAGTTGAACTTTTTATTTTCTTTTTCTGCTTATGCAGTGTTGGGGTGGGTTATTGACTTAGGAGAGCACTGAGGTGGGTGGAGCTGCTAAAGCCTGTCTGCCCTTTGAAGGGACACAAGCCAAGGTATTAGGCTGTTAATGTGTGGTTTAGAGTATGGTAACAGCCAATGCATATACATGGTAATTGCTTCCACTGTATTTTTGCCATTATCACATGATAAACTACACATTGATAGCATTTTTTGCTACTAGACATAACTAGGTGGGGATGAGCAGAGAACGGGTATGGAGAGATTGCATCACTTGACACGCTGCGCTTACTTCACGCTGACTAACACGCAGTTAGCACAGGACCATTAACAGCCTCCTAAATAGGAGGTACTAAGCTCCACGTTAACTGCTACCTCAGTACCACATGCTAAGGGAAGTCTTAATGCGAGATCTGTATTGAAAAATACAGGGAACACCCCCAATAGTTACCACTTTAGTTGTGCAGTTGCCAAGCGTTAATTTCTCACGTTAAGCATTGGCAGCTGCAAATCTGAGGGTAAAAGGTCCCCATAATTACATTACATTAAAAGGTACTTATGTTCCACAATTACCTACTAGGTTCATGGTGAATCACAAACAAATTACTAGGAAACCCTAGAAAATTACATAAAATACACAACAGCAAGGCACAACTCATTCAGAAATTACTTTTCCAAAACAAACTTTTTAACCGTCTTAAGTACTTTTCTGAATGTCAGATAATTCTTAATCGATCTTATTGTTTGTGGTAAGACATTCCAGATTGAGTGTGCTTGATATGCTAAGGATGATGTCAACTGTTAAAAAAAGCTTTGTGTTTTTAACATTAGGGAACTGTAATGAAAGAATGAGGGCCAGATGCACTAAACTTAACAAGCCCTTAACAAGCAAGTAGTAAACCCTGGCATGCACTAAAGACTTTTTTCCGACGACGGTAGCAGCTAACGAAAACGGAATGCAGATGAGCAAATTGTGCAGAAATCCTATTGTAATGAGATGCGCTAACCTTTTCCGATTGCCTTAATGGTGGAAAACGCCAGAAAATCTAACGAGAGGTCTTACCTTTCGTTGGGGCTGCGCTGGATTGAAAAACTGCTATAAAAGTAACAACAAAAAATTGCTCCGCTTCAAAAAAGCCTTCCATTTTGGCCGTTTTAAAATCAGCTGATATTAGAGAGTGCAGTTGAAAGCGTCCATCACAAAAATAGCCTTCCATTTTGGCCATTATTCACACCCAAATAATAAAAACGTCCTTTTTGGCCATGCTTCACTCAGCTGAAAGACCTGGAAGTCTCTGAGCCAATCACAGCGTGTTTAGCTCAGCTAAACGCGCTGTGATTGGCTCAGAGACTTCCAGGTCTCTCAGCTGAGTGAAGCATGGCCAAAAAGGACGTTTTTATTATTTGGGTGTGAATAATGGCCAAAATGGAAGGCTATTTTTGTGATGGACGCTTTCAACTGCATTCTCCGATATCAGCTGATCAGGTGAGCGGCGGCGTCTTCGGGCGCCACAGAGGCATATGTGCTATGTGCAGAGCAGACAGCATAACGCTTTGCTGCTCTGCACATGCTCGACCGGCCAATTGGCCGACTGTTTTACGATGGAATAGAGAATGCAAGTGAGCTACAACGAGTAGTTCATTTGCATTCCCTTTCCTTGATGCATAGCCGTTCCCTACTGATTCGCTATGGAATTCGGTACGGAACGGCTCTAACGACGACTTTAGTGCATCTTGCCCTAAATGTTTGAACTATGAGCAAGCCTAACGTGACAACAAACAGTGCAGGGCATCCCCATATAGATCCTTATGAATCAGAGTGATTAACTTAAAATATACACAGGCAACAATCAGTAGCCAATGAAGTTTGCAATAAAAAGATGTCACACTTTCAAATCTTGTTCCTGCACAAAAATTAAGCGTACCGCTGTATTTTGCACGGTCTGTAGTTTTTTCAAAAGAAAGGCTGTGCAGCCCAAATAGACTTCATTACAGTAATCTAGCCTTGATAGTATTAACACTTGCACTAATAAATTGGAGACAGAAGGCTCAAACTATTTCCTAATGCATCTTTATTTTGATAGCATCAAAAAAGAAGTTCTAATCAGCAAATTAACTTGATTTTCCATAGTAAACATACTATCCACTTGAATTCCCAGTACTCAAACAGGTATGTCGAAGCTGTAACTTATATTATCAATGACAAATGTAAAGTTTGTTGACGATTGCATAGGTGACCTTATCCGCAAAAATGTTGTTTTTTTCTTTATTAAGTTTCAACCTATGGACATCAACCCAATTTTCTACAATTGATAGGCAAAGTTTTATCCCTGAGAAATCTGTGACATTATCTGATGGTCAAGGAAGGATGACTGAAATATCATCTGCATATATATAACAAGAGGCTTCTGTTAGCTTATTTAGTTCAGCACCTAAAGATTTTGTCAAACATTTGAACAGGATTGGGGGGGGGGGTCCCTGTGGGACAAATAAACAAACAGGCTGTTGACCACCTGACCCCATGACAGCTTCTAGGTATTGCTTTTCTGCAAACTCCCACTCCCTCCTTCCCAAATAAGAATTTAAACTTTCTCATGCAGTCACTTAAATCCCAAAGCCAATATTTTTCCAATCAATGCAAGCAAGAGGTGACCCATGGGCCACATTCTTACTCAGTTTTGCTATTATATTTTTGCTTTTTCTTTTAAAGCTATCTGAAATCTGCTGAGAGGTACCCCAGTGCTCAATAGATGGGGTTGAAACTTTGCTGGTCGGCACTGCTATTTACAAGTTTCAAAAAGTTGCACTAATGCATACTTTGGTGTATATGCATGCTACCGTGTGTCCAACACAGGTGCATGCATTTTCCTGCAACTAGGTGTGCATATGAAGTAAATTGGATGGGGTACCCTATGCACATTGTCCAGCCTCCATGAACTCCAGCAATTATGAGCCAACATTTCAAACTCATTGTGGGTGCCAACAAACACAATACCAAATACCCCTTCTAGGACACAAATAAAGGCATTTGCTCAGTTGGGGGGCAGGGCCCCCTTGCTACAGGGGGCTCCAAGCCTGCCTAAATTTGAAGGAAACCCAACCTTTTACAAGCACCAGTATATTTTAACACCAGCCCTGTCTGGGGGTGCTCAGAACCCACATAACTGGCTCCTTATACCAGCAATCCATATACTTTCCAGTTAAGCTGCTGAAGAAATCTGTCACATGACAACAGCCCAGAGCTGCACTGAGCATGGGCAGAATCATCTGGGCCACTGTGTGGTCTCTAAGAGGAGCAACAAAGCAAGGAAGGCTGGATCAGCCGGGAGAGCAGCCTTTTGTTTTCTTTCAGCCATCTGGCTTCGATTTGCATTGCTCTCCTTTTTTTGCCTTCATGTGGAAAGGGCTCCCTCCCCTCCTGTCCATCGGCTGCTCAATCCAGCTGTGCCGTGAAAGCTTTCCGATGGTGACAGGGCCTGTGGGAACAGACATCCAGTGCGAGAAATTGCAGTGAGTATCAAGGTGGCTCTCCCCTCCCCCCTGTTTTTCTTATCTGTGTATTGTGCTATGGTGGTAAAGGGGGAAGTCGGGGGACTGTCTCGCCATGCATGTAGGTATATGTGTGTGCATGAGAGCAAGCACAGCGCTATGATAGGGTCACGAAGTCTAGTATAATTAGGGGATCAAAAGCTCATTTATTCTGTCACCTCACAGTCTCTCAGCTGCTTGCTGTCGGGCAGAGAGTCTAGTGGCCAAGTGCTGGTGGAATAGCTGATTCCCGGGCGGGAGCGAGACATATTGAGAAAAATGCAGATGTAATATGGATGAAGCTAGCAGTCAGGTTCGTGCGTGCAGGTGCATTTGCTGGAATGATTTCATATTTCTGGCAGAAAGTCGGAGCCTTTTGCTGCCTTTCTCCCCTCCACTGACCTTTGCTGCGTCCATGTACCAGGAGGAATATTTTTGTTTAGGGGCTACACATCAGACCCATCAGCAAGTTTGCCCTTCTGAACAAGAAAACAAAAGGTGGGTCTCAGGAAGCAGAAAGCTATTACTAATTAAACTGGGCGGTGGAAACGATACCTCCTCTTCCCTGCAGGAGTCGCTGTTCAGGAGGTGGGAGTCCAGGCCTGCAAATGAGAGGTGTAGGTACCCAGGGTTTATTACCGGTTGACAGAGATGTCCAGGTGTTTGAATCGGGATACAGTCAGTCAGTCCCTATTCAGTATCTAACTGCTAGACAATTATTTTCACCTTCTCTGCTATGTCCATAACAGATGGGCCTAGGTACCAAGCTAGGGATCTTTTCTCTGAAACTGTCTGCATTCAAATATGTTTGCTGCATTTTCTGCCGTCGATGAGTTAATGTGAAGGTTTTCACCAAATATTTAAAGATCTGGATTAATCTAGATCAAAATTTTCTGATACTAGACAGGTTTAACTAGGGTCTGTTGCAGATAGATACAGAGATCTTGCTTTTCCTCTCCTTCTAGTGTCCTTGGAGTAGATTGATAAAGGGACCCTCTTCTTTAGTGATACAAGGTGACACCTGTGGTATATACTTCACTGATAATAGTGTCTATACAGATATATGAGTTAAGGGTTTATCTAGATGACTTTGGAAAACAGAGCTATAGACTCTAACAGAATGAAAGGGTTAGCCGTATTGTTAAATTGATATTACTGGATCAGATACTTTGAGAAAACGGAAACATTAGAGTGTTAAATTCAAGAGAGAAATTGTAATGGGAAAAAAAGCAGAGAAAAAATATGACAGTGATATTCAAAGGGTCCTGTTTACTAAAGTGCGCTACTGTATTTAGTACACGCTAAAAGTAGTACACGTTAAACTCTAGAGACACCTATAAGAATATATGGGTGTCTTTAGCATTTTGCACACGCTAAAAATGCTAGCGCACCCTTAGTAATCAGGGCCCAAAATGCGATTGTTATGGGAAACTTCTGATTACATCCAGCAGGAGGTGGCTATGAGGTAACTCAGGGTTTCCAAAACCTGTCCTGGAGGAACCCCAGCCAGTCAGGTTTTCAGGGTATCCATATGCATGAGTTAGATTTGAATAGCAAGCGGTGTATGCAAATCGATCTCATGAATATTCATTGTGGATATCCTGAAAAACTCACTGGCTGGGGTTCCCCCAGGACAGGTATGGGAATCACTGAAGTAACATCTTCTCTGATCTGTCCTATCATTATATTGTAGTTCTTTTCCACCTTTATGGCCTACTGATTTATTGAGATTGTAAACCGCTTTGATTTCTGGCCTGAGAGGCAGTATATCAAGTACAAAATAAACAATAGACTTCTT
Organism: Microcaecilia unicolor; assembly: GCF_901765095.1. NCBI lineage: Eukaryota > Metazoa > Chordata > Amphibia > Gymnophiona > Siphonopidae > Microcaecilia > Microcaecilia unicolor. The sequence goes on along the minus strand of NC_044031.1, from coordinate 680,117,153 downwards.
GAATAAGTCATATGGTATAGACCAGGGGTTCTCAACCCAGTCCTTGGCACACACCTAACCAGTCAGGTTTTCAGGATATCCACAATGAATATGCATGAGCCAAATTTACATTCCCTACCTCCATTGGCTGCAAATCTATCTCATGCATATTCTTTGTTAGTGTCCTGAAAAGTGACTGGCTAGGTGCGTCCCAAGAACTGGGTTGAGAACCCCTGGTATAGAACTGAGTCCTGATATGTTGTAGAAAATGATATGGGTGTATTCAAAGCTATTCCAGTCCCGGCTTTTCTAAGCAAGAGCCTCAGAAGGGAACAGTGGTGGAGTGCTTTTTCAATGGTAGCTCCCAGCTTTTCTAGTGCTACATATTCCCAGCAGGAGGTTGCAGAGGGACTGGTGTCTGCAGCTCATGCCTTATGTAGTTCAGGAGAAAGGCATGGGATGGAATGGTGTCATGGAGTAAGATCAAAATTCATGTGTCGGATTTAAATAAAAATGTACTCTGCATAGCTTCGTGTTTTCTGCTTTTTTGTTTTGAAACGATTGCAGAAGAAACAATCCTACTATGAATATATATATTTAATTTCTCTTATTGTTATGAATGATAGTAACATAGTAAATGATGGTCCATCCAGTCTGCCCAACAAGATAAACTCACTTGTGATACTCTATATGCATACCTGAGTTTGATTTGTCCTTGCCATTCTCAGGGCACAGACTGTAGAAGTCTGCCCAGCACTCTTCTTGTACTAAAAGTTCTGAAGCTAATGTTGAAGCCCCTTAAAATTTACACTCGAGCCCATCCATATCTATTCAGTCACGATCAGGGCGTAGACCGTAGAAGTCTGCCCAGCACTGGTTTTGTTGCCCAATTACCGGCATTGCCACCCAATCTCCACTAAGCTTCCGTGAAATGGAAGCGGTACGGGGGGCTACGAGAATGGTATGGGAGTTGCGTTCCAGGACATGTGAGGGGAGACTTCCTGACCTGGACGTGTGTGCCCTGGAGGAGGGGAGAAACAGGGGTGATATGATACAGACGTTCAAATATTTGAAAGGTATTAATCCGCAAACAAATCTTTTCCGGAGATTGAAGGGGGGCAGACTCAGGAAAGATGTCAGGAAGTATTTTTTCACAGAGAGGGTGGTGGATGCTTGGAATGCCCTCCTGCAGGAGGTGGTGGAGATGAATACGGTAACGGAATTCAAACATGCGTGGGATATACATAAAGGAATCCTGTGCAGAAGAAATGGATCCTCAGAAGCTTAGCCGAAATTGGGTGGCGGAGCAGGTGGGGGGAAGAGGGGTTGGTGGTTGGGAGGTGAGGATAGTGGAGGGCAGACTTATACGGTATGTGCCAGAGCCGGTGATGGGAGGCGAGGAATCCTGCTGGGCAGACTTTTACGGTCTGTGCCCTGAAAAGACAGGTACAAATCAAGGTAAGGTATACACATATGAATTTATCTTGTTGGGCAGACTGGATGGACCATGCAGGTCTTTTTCTGCCGTCATCTACTATGTATATGTAAGCCGCATTGAGCCTGCCATGAGTGGGAAAGCGCGGGGTACAAATGTAACAAAAAAAAAAAAATGTATGTTACTATGTATGATCCATTCCTTCTAAACAGAATTCCTTTATGTTTATCCCACGCATGTTTGAATTCTATTACCGTTTTCGTATCCACCACCTCCTGCGGGAGGGCATTTCATGTATCCACCAAACTCTCAGTGAAAAAATACTTCCCGACATTACTCCTGAGTCTGCCCCCTTTCAACCTCAATTCATGTCCTCTAGTTCTACCGCCTTCCTGTCTCTGGAAAAGGTTTGTTTGTGGATTAATACCTTTTAATATTTGAACATCTGTATCATGTCACCCCCGTTTCTCCTTTTCCTCCAAGGTGTACTTGTTCAGGTTGGCAAGTCTCTCCTTGTACGGTTTGCAACGCAAAATCCCATACCATTTTTGTAGTTTTTCTTTGCACCGCTTCCAGTCTTTTTACATCTTTAGCAAGATACGGCCTCCAAAACTGAACACAAGACTCCAAGTGGGGCCTCACCAACGACTTGCAGAGGGGCATCAACATCTCCTTTCTTCTGCTGGTTATGATATCAGGTAGCTCAGAAGAGCAGGGGAAGGATAGCGAGGAGGATTGTTTTGGAGAGGGAAAGGGAGGAGCTTTAACCAGAGAGTCCTGTTAACACTGTATACTGAACCTTTAATTCTCTGTTAATTCTCCGAGTCGCCTCAGCCCAGAGTGTAAAATCTGCCTCCAGGTTTTACAGTCATTTCCACCAGCTCCAGATTTTGTGGTTAAAGAGCAATTCCTTTTGCAGTGGATGCTGTAGTGGTACATAAGACCATGAGGAACAAAAATGTAGGACAGCACATGCCATTCATTATGAAATTGCTGTCATTTAAAAGACTGCTTTCCAATTAATGATGGGGATCAGTTATACAGCACATTAAACACGTGAAAGGGCGATATGAAGTTAAGTATATTCAGCTGCTGCAGTTCACGTCACTTTACTGAAAGGGTGCATGCCTTAGACATAAAAAAAGTCTTAGAATAGCACCTTGTACTGTACTGTACTGCCTCACCTTGATTGCATGGGAATGATCTCATCGGACTGCTGGGTGAATACATGGCAAGTTAGAGACTTAGGTATTTTGTTCTCTGAAAAACAATCTGCGAATAGTTTATTGTTCTTTTGGATGGATAAGATTTGAATGTTATTATGACAGGGAGCTGAAGAAAGAAAGAGACTGAAAGGGTGAGAAAGCCAAAGAAAAGAGTGTAGGTGTCTGCTTGTGAGAGAAAAATAGCTGCAGAGTTTTTGACATGTATAAGACATTTTCAAAAGCTTAGGTGCCTTTTACAGGGGTAAATGGAAAAAAAAAAACCCCAGAGTTAACTGATCAGATCTGTAGTTTGCTGCTAAGTGGATTGTTAACCTGTACTTTTATAATTCTCATTCTATTGACTGCAGAGTAGAGAATGACACGGGGACAAAGTTTGACCCCATCCCCGCAGGTTCTGTATCCGTCCCCACAGGTCCAGAATAATAACAACGAGCAGCTATAATAACCCTTCTCCACCCCCCCCCCCCATCACTCTCTACCCTTCCAACCCCAACAATAGCTGATTTCTGCTACCCCCAGGAATCCTAATCCACCCTGTTAAAATGTCCAGGGGTACAAAAGACAACCCGTTCTGTATGGCCTAGAGGGGAAAAATATGCCCTATGAAGCACTGTTATGATTTTTTAATCTGTGGATGAATAAGAAGTCATTGACAATCTCAGGATTCAGTCTAGCTCTCCTGTCTTCCACAGTCCTTACTGCAATAGAAGATGTTCAGGTAGCAGAATGTACAGGATCTCCCATGCAAATTTTGCTAGTTGTGGCCGCTAAGCTAACCACTTTTGCTACATTTTCTGGCAACAAATTCCAGAGTTTAATTACACATTGAGTGAACAAATATTTTCTCCGATTTGTTTTAAATTTACTACTTTGTAGCTTCATTTGTGCCTCCTAGTCCTAGTATCTTTGGAAAGAATAAACAAGTGATACATGTCTACCCATTCCACTCCACTCATTATTTTATAGACCTCTATCATATCTCCCCTCCGCCATCTCTTCTCCAAGCTGAAAAGCCTTAGCCACTTTAGCCTTTCCTCATCGGGAAGTTGTCCCATACCCTTTATCATTTTCTTCGCCCTTCTCTGTACCTTTTCTAATTCCACTATATCTTTTTGGGATGCGTTGACCAGAATTGAACACAATATTGGAGGTGCGGTCGTACCATGGAGCGGTACAAAGGCATTATAGCGTCTTCATTTTTGTTTTCCATTCCAAATGTTGCTTTATGCCATTTTTTAGACATTTTTCTTTCGAAAATGAGCCCTTGTTCTCTTAGACTCAGTTACTGTACTCTGTGTACATTTCCAGATCTGACAATTTTTCAACTGTAAAACAGTTCATCTATGGTGGGAAAATAAATCTTAGCAGGAAATCATGGTCAGAATCTAGCTCCCAGCAGGGACACCTTATTTTTGGGAGGATTTCATAAGGTCAGTAAGGTTTGATGTTTCCATAGTTTGTTGAAACTGAGCGAATTCACAGATTTCTTTATGTTCTTGAATGTCAGAAGATGGTAAGCTTTAGAATTAGATATCATGTGTATAGCCTTCTCAGCAATCTTTAAAACTTCTTGTAGATACTTCTTAAACATGCTGCTCAGGAGCTATTAATTTAGACCTTGGAGGATTAATAAGGTGAAAATTCCTTTGTCTCACCATACTCTTCAAGGCCTCCATATTATTTTGAAGTAGTACATTTCTTTCATTCAAAGAAATAATATGTATTTCATTTTTTTCTCATATTTTGTTTAAGAATGGTAATCCTTTTCTAGACGATTCCTTCACTGACCTTGTTTGGAGATTTGAAGATCTGTTCAGAAGTTATAGTTAGTCTTCAGAATTAATCACCTTAGGTCTCTCAACTAAACCATTTGGAGACACTGCCCCCAAGTGTACCCCTGAACCCCTCCCCCCCATTTTAGTCTGAGATAAAGTAGCTAGCCCCCAGTACCTTCTGTTGGCTAGATATCCCACAGCACAGATATCCTGAGATGCCCTTTTAGCCAGCTGTTCTTCCTCTCATGCTTCTTGCTTACTTTGAATCTCTTAGGTTCCTTTATCTTGATCTATGATCTCCCCCAGGCCCAGGGTTCAGTAGCTGATGACATGGAGTACTGGAATATATCTTGTTCTCACTCAATAGGGTGCAGAAGAGGCTCATGTTGATTGGGGCCTAGAGAGGCCTCCAAATTCTGAAGTGGTGGCAGCTCACCTCCTGCTGCTGCTGCAGCAGCTTGTTCCTTTGGCCAGGGCCGTAGCAAGCTATGTGCAGGCGATGCAGCCGCACAGGATGCAATGGAAGCTGGGGCGCAAAAATTGCACACCTTCCATTGGCTTACTCTGCAAAGTGGGCGCGATGGGGCATGTCAGCAGCATTTGGGGGGGTGTCACACAGGGCACGCACCGGACTTGCTATGCTCCTGCCTGTGGGACGCAATGTTCCGTACTTGGGACCTTGAGAGACCAACAGACAGAAACTTCAAAGACCTGTCTGGATAGACCTTAGTCTTAGCTTTCCTCTTCCCCACTGAAAGAAAATGACTAGGTAGGTGTTTAAAGCAGTGCAGTGTTGCAACAGTAACATGGAGCTCAGCTGTCTTGCCTCATGGCCATCCAGCTTTCTCCTCAACCATAGGATTTTGAGAGCTGCTGTTGTTCCCTAACCAATACAATCAAGGCAACCTGAACATTTTTACCAGTGTCCTATAGAACCAGTTAGAACCTCATTGCTGGGAGAGAGACAAGGGAAGAAGAGATGGTGAGGTAGACTGGGTACAGAGAATTGGGTATCACTGGGAATAGAGTGTATGGGAAATTAAGGTAACAATGACTTAGGAGGAGATCAAAGGAAGAGAAAGTGGGAAGTTAAATGAAGACAAAGAAAAGGAAAGACTCTGGGGAATGTTGATGGAGGCTCAGAAAAGTGCAAGGCAGCTGTGGGTTCATAATGTATTATTAATATGACTATCCTTGGTAATTTTTGTGTTGTTGTCTTATTAATTTTATCATAGAATTTACACTTCTTGATGCGTTCCATAACATGTTATTAGGTGTACTTGGTTCTTGCTGGTTTTAAGATCGAGCTAGTCTGCTGATCTTTCAGCTCCTCCATGCATAAGGTGTGGGATTTCTTAGACCTGCCAAAGACGCAGACTGTTCTCATTCCAGGAAGGTTTATACCAGGGGTGGGCAACCTCGGCGCTCGAGGGCCGCAACCCAGTTGGGTTTTCAGGATTTCCCCAATGAATATGCATGAGATCTATTTGCATACTCTACCTCTGTTGTATGCAAACAGATCTTGTGCTTATTCATTGAGGAAATCCTGAAACCCCGACTGGGTTGTGACCCTCGAGGACTGACGTTGCCCACCCCAGTTCAGACAGTGGGAGGAAAGGACTTTGTTATTAAGACACATGGAGATATTTCAGCACTCTTACTCTTCTTATTTTCTTTGCTGTTAATATTGCATCTGTTTTATTCTGTGTACATGACAGACAATTTCTTTTCTATTCTGCAGTATTCTGTTCTACTAAGGAAAAGTGAAACAGAGGCCAGAATACAGATGTAACTGTGCAGCCTTTCTATCATCAGGCCATGTGGTGAGACGGTGAGGTTGTTGGAATATTCCCGCATTTGAAGGACAGTGACTTGGTTGCCACGGAGACAGAAGCACATACCAGGAAGCCCTTGTTGCTCCTCCCTGACGTCAAGGCCCCGAAGTGCCTGGATGCCTATCTCAGCACTTCCGCTGGTAGTATGGAGGGGAGAGGCCTAGCCCTGGCAGAGGACAGCCTGTAAACCACGAAAGCAAATGGTGAGGAAAAACAGAGCTTAGGTGCCAGATCCTACAAGAAAATCTTCTATTACCTTGATTACATTGCATTTTCATTTTTGAGGCTGAGCAAGGTGAAATATCACCGGACCTAAATCTAAAGCTAATTGCGTTTCTTTGGTTGAGCTTCCAGTATTTTACAGATATTGCTTTAGAAGACAGGTGAATGAAAGAAACAGTGATGCGTTGATAATATGATGCTGTAAGTTTAGAAGTGTGAAGGAATGGTAGGTACAGTTCTGAAATTATATTGCTGGAAAAGTAAAAGGATGCCAAGAAATACTGAGATTTTACAAGGAAGAAGTGATGGAAGGAAAGGATAAAGGAGAGAGCAAATGGTAGAGATAGAAATACATGGAATAAAATAATTAGCACGGATGCACATGAAAAAGTATAATTTAATTTTGTTTCATTATTTTTGGTTTTATTTTTAGTGAGTTCTATTTGTGACTAGCATGCTTAACATGAGAAACAATAAAAATGAAAATTTGTTCTTCTGTTTTTTTTTTGTTTCAAAAACAACATAGTACATATCTAATATAATAATTCGCACCTCCAACGTTCTGAAGCTGACTCCGTGGCAGCGTGGCAGTGAAGCCGTGTAGTGTTTGTAGGGTTCGTAATTGCCCCACCCTCGAGGGAACTCTGAATAGTTGCCAGGGAAAGAAACGCGACGTCAGAAGGAGAAGGGACCAACCACAGGCCTCGCACTCGCTCTCAGAGCCCCGCCCTCGGAGGGAAGGGAAGGCTGCATATAATATTCACCCACCGGAAGTTTGTTCCCTCCGAGTTCCAGGGTCGTCATCCCTCCCTCCCTCCCTCCGAATTTTAAAAGTCATCCTGACTTACCTCGCGCAGTAAAAAGCGTGCAGGCTTGGCACTTACTTTAGTTTTCCCTTCTCTGTCTCTCAGCTCTGGTCCCGCCCTTTGTGGAAACAGGAAATGAGGGCGGGACCAGAGCTGAGAGACAGAGAAGGGAAAACTGAAGTAAGTGCCGAGCCTGCACACTTTTTACTGCTGCTGCCGGCCGCTGTAACCCCAACGAGGTAAGTCAGGATGACTTTTAAAATTCAGAGGGACACGACCCTGGAACTGGAAGGGAGGGAGGGAGGGGCGATGACCCTGGAACTGGGAGGGAGGGAGGACCCTGGAACTGGTAGGGAGGGGGGACGCTGGAACTTCCATTAAAAACATTAATGGCAGAAGGTTATTACCTTGCTAGTGCCCGTTTCATTTCAATGAGAAACGGGCTTTTTTTTTTTACTAGTGACTAATATTTCCAGTATTGTTTGCAATGAGTGTACATGTCTAATAATTTAGGGCCCTGTTTACCAAGGTGCGCTAGCATTTTTTGCGCATGTTAACCGTGTAGACACCCATAGGAATATCCCTATAGGCGCCTACACGGTTAGTGCGCACTAATTTTTAGCGCGTTAAGGGCCCTGTTTACTAAGGTGCATTAGCGTTTTTAATGTGCCTACAATTAGCTTAAACGCTAACTGTGTAGGCGCCTATAGGGATATTGTAGGCACCTATAGCACGACTTAGTAAACAGGGCCCTAAAATGCTAATGTGCCTCTAGCAGGTTTATTAAACAGGGCCCTTAGTGAGAAAGAGGAAAAGTGGTGAAGAACAAAGCAAAGAAGAAAGGAAAAGGAAAAAGAGAATTATGGATATATGAGAGAGAATTTAATTTAAATACTTATATTCCACCTCTGCCCAGTGTAGTGTATGCAGTGGCTAACAATAAATATAAAACAATAAAAAAGGAGAAATGAAAGAGAGAGAATAGTTTAATAAAGACGAAAGGGTACACAGAATAGATTGGGAGAGAGTAAAGTAGAGAGGAAACAGGGAGATGTGGGTAATTTTATTACGTTTTTGCCCCACATGTGGAACTTGTTTTACATATAGAAAGCGGCTTCGATTCCCACTGCAGCTCCTTGTGACTCTGGGCAAGTCACTTAACCCTCCATTGCCCCTGGTACAAAATAAGTACCTGAATATATGTAAACCGCTTTGAATGTAGTTGCAAAAAACCTCAGAAAGGCGGTATATCAAGTCCCATTTCCCTTTCCCTCTTACCAACTAGTGTGGCCGAATACACACATATAAGATTGCACATAATTACATATTCACCATGTGTAGATGTTCCTGGGAGATCAGTTGGGGCAAAATAGCAATGTACCTGCTTCAGAGTAGGTCTCTGTGGTAGAGCATTTGCACATTGCTAAGATTAGTTCTGGGGGTCTGTTTTATAAAAGCAAATAAGCATCTATTTTCTTTAAATCAGAGAGGAATTAAGTGTCTTTTTTTTGACATTGCATGTAGGCAATGTTACAAAACCAAGCTGTATGAGACAAAAGAGGCAGAAAATAAAGATGAGAATCGAATTGAAATTACCAAATAATAGTGGGTGATGTCACTTTCTCAGATATTGACTGGATAAATGTAACATCGCTAGGGAGGTAAATTTCCTAGACAAAATCAAGGATGGCTTTATGGAGCAGCTGGTTCAGGAACCAACAAGAGGGAAGCAATTCTAGACCTAATGATTTGGTGCAGGAGGTAACGTTGCTGGGACCACTTGATAACAGTGATCTCTGGAGTAAGTACACATAGGAAATCCAATATGTTAGCATTTAACTTTTAAAAAGGAGACTATGATAAAATGAGGAGAATACCAGAGGACAAAAATTTACATCAGGCATGGATGCTATTCAAAAGTACCATCCTAGAAGCCCAGACCAGATATATTCCATATATTAAAAAAAGGTGGAAGGAAGGCCAAACGACAGCCGGCATGATTAAAAAGTGAGCTAAAGGAATATCCTTCAGAAAATGGAAGAAGGATCTGACTGAAGGTAATAGGAAATGGCATAAGGAATGGCATGTCAAACGGAAAGCACTGATAAGGAAGGCAAAGAGAGACTATGAAAAGTAGATTCCACAGGAGGCAAAATAAAAACTTTTTAAATATATATTAGAAGCAAAAGAATCAGTTGGACTGCTAGATGACTAAGGGGTAAAAAATAAGGCCATGGCAGAGAGATTAAATTAATTCTTTGCTTCGGTCTTCACCAAGGAAGATGTGGGAGAAATACCGGTACCAGAAAAGAGATTCAGTGGTGATGAGTCAGAGGAACTGAAGCAAATCTCTGTAAACCTGGAAGATGTAATGGTGTAATTTGATAAATTAGAGTAGCAAATTGCCTGGACTTGATAGTATACAACCCAGAGTACTGACAGAACTAAAAAATGAACTTGCAGAGCTATTCTTAGTAATATGTAATTTACCTTTAAAATCAAGCATGGTACCGGAAGATTGGAGGGTGACTAGTTTTTAAAAACGGTTCCAGAGGTGATCCAGGAAATTATAGACCAGTAAGCCTGACGTTGGTGCCAAGAAAAAGGTAAAAATTACTAAGCATATACGTAGGCATGGATTTAGTCAGTGGAAACCGTGCCTCACCAATCTACTACATTTCTTTATAGGGGTGATTAAACATGTGGCTAAAGGTGAACTGGTTGATATCATGTTTTTTGAAAGTCCAGATACACATGATTCCTGAGAAAATTAGACCCTATTATGGATTAAGAACCAGCTAAAAGATAGAAAACAGAGAGATGGGTTAAATGGTCAGTATTATCAATGGAGAAGGGTGGATAGTGGGATTCCCCAGGAGTCTGTGCTGAGACTGCTTCTTTTTAACATATTTATAAATGATCTAGAGATGGGAATAAATAGTGAGGTAATAAAATTTGCTGATGACACAGTTATTCAAACGTGTTAAATTGCAAGAGGATTGTGAAAAATGGCAAGAGGACCTTGCGGGACTGGGCATCCAAATGGCAAATGATGTTTTAATGTGAGCAAGTGCAAGGTGATGTATGTGGGGAAAGAGATTAGGAATCATCACCCATGCAAAGGATCTAGGTGTCATTGTTGATGATACGTTGAAAGCCTTTGCTCAGTGCACAGTGGTGATTAAGAAAGCAAATAGAATGTTACGAATTATTAGGAAAGGAATGGAAAACAAACCTGGGAATGTTATAATGGCTTTGGTCCATGGTGTGACTGTATCACAAATATTATGTGCAATTTTGGTCACTGCATCTCAAAAGAGATATAGTAGAATTAGCAAAGGTAGAGAGAAGGACAATGGAAATGATAAAGGGGATGGGACAACTTCCTTATGAGGAAATGCCAAAGCAGCTAGGGCTCTTCAGCTTGGAGAAGAGATAGCTGACGGGAGATATGGTAGAGGTCTATAAAATACCGAATGGAGTGGAACGGGTAGACGTGAATCGCTTATTTACTCTTTCCAAAAATACAAGAACCAGGAGGCATGCAATGAAGCTACTAAGTAGTAAATCTAGAACAAATCGGAGAAAATATTTCTTCACTCAACGTGTAATTAAATTCTGGAATTCGTTGGCAGAGAATGTGGTAAAAGCAGTTAGTTTAGTGGGGTTTATAAAAAGTTTGGATAATTTCCTAAAAGAAAAGTCCATAAGTCATTATTATGATGGATTTGGGAAAATCCACAACTTTTTTTTTTTCTAGGATAAGCAGCATAAAATCTGTTTTACTCTCTTGGTATATTGCTAGGTACTTGTGAACTGGATTGGCCGCTGTTGGTAACAGGAAACTGGGCTTGATGGACCTTTGGTCTTTTCCCGTATGGCAAAGTTCTTTTAAAGAAAGTGGAATTGTAAAATGGGTTACCATATGGAGAAAGAAACTATAGCAGAGAAAGGTGGGGAGTATTTGGAGAGAGGGAAAGATGCAGCAGGTAAGGAACAGTTACTGAAGAAGATAACATGGGATACCTGTCATTCTGCTTCCTTCTGTCTCTCTTTTGGCTGTTTTGTTTTACTTTCTTCAATGCTGTTTGCTTTTGTTTTACAACTTTTTAATATAATTTTCTTTTCTTCTATTTGAAATGTTCAACTTCGTAACTGCAGATAGAGAAACTCTCTCTTGGAACAGGTACAGTGATGTGGTCCTTTAAATCCTCCACATCTGGAAGCCAACAGGGGAGAGGGGTAGGTGAAAAGGACAGATGAACTGTGGCCCCATACTGAAAGGTAGTTGTCCAGCTTTTGGTGCAGAAAAAGGAAAGTGATAAATTCTGAAATTTGTGATTAAATCTGTCTACCTAGCTAAAGTTGTATAGACAAAGTCAAATCAATTCCACATAACCAGTTGGAAAAATCTTTGTCTAATTTCCCTTGCATTGCAATAAAACAAAATTCCTGGGGTTTACTTAATGCCATTTTTGCATTTCTACATTCCTAGTCCAGCAGATGTACACAGCATTTTTAGATTATTAACTTTTCCATTTCCAAAATATCTTCCCACGCCCTGATTTAGTATTGATAAAAGTAGCTGTTGTCCCCTTCTTGGTAAACTTAAGCAGTTGTTTTCTTATCATATGACAGGACAGCAAAGGCCAGTACTGGACTGATGATGATTCTGATGCAGACAATGAATCGGAAGAATTCCTGTATGGAGTCCAGGTAAGTAATTCCACCTGATATTGAGCCCAGGTGGTGAGCATTTTTTTCTTTAAACGCTGGCCACTGGGGGCAGAAAAATAAAAATATTTTGTGGCGGTATTTGGATACTGACTGCTGGTGAATTGCAAGCAGTATCTGGTTAGTGGCGATATTCAGCTGCTATCTGGTAGCACATACAACAGCTTTTTTTACTGTCTAAAAGGCTACTTATTTGGATAGCACGCTGAAAATTGCTGCAGTCTGGATGACTTGTGTCTTAGCCCTGACTGTATGGTGCTGAGGCAGTCTGTAAAGACATTTGATAACACTGTCTAGAGCACTGTCGGCAACATTTTTCTGGGCAGCAGGATAAATGCTTTTAATTATTGGCCCCTGTGGTAGCATGGACCTGCGTCCAGGTTTGGAACCCTCAGAAATACATCCATCCAAAGGGATGGAAGCAAAACAAAAACAAGTTTTTTAAAAAAAAATTGTACGTTCATGTATACAAGCCTTTTTAGCTTACAGTCTGGATAAAGCATTATCTCTTTATTTACCTGCAGTCTTCTTGTAGTCCTATCCCTGACAGGTTCCACAGTCTCAGTATGCATTCAGGGTTCCTGTAAACTTCCCATAGTCTTGTCCTTGACAGGCTCCACATTAAAAACACACCCAGGCCTTCCTCTAGCCTGGTCTCAAGGCCTAATAACTTATAGGGTTTCCAGGTAAACCTTGTTCTACCTAGAGTAAGTTTCTGCCACTCTGCTTCCCTCTACCTCAGGAAATACAACCTCAACATGGAACACCCAGGGAGGATCCCTTCATCTTCTTCAGGACCTCCATCCTGTTCTGCCAGAGGGCTTTTAACTTACTGCTCTCTGCTTGAGCCCCACCCTCCTGGCCAGACAGACTGACTAAGCTATCCACTGCCTTAAGGTAGCTCAGTTCCAGCCTCAGTGAGGGAGTGTTCTTAAAAAAAACCCTGCCTTCTACCACCCACTCCCTCACAGCCCTGTTGTGTTTAATCCCACAGTCAATATGGCATGATAGTGATAGTACAGGGGAGAAGTGTCGTGGCATGTTAAACAAATACTCAGTGTCCTGTATGTTGGTACTGAACACTCAAAGGCTGCACTAACATTACCTCCCACTGGTCCTGTTTCAGTTTTCTGATATGTACCCTGACTCATTCTTATGCAGAAGGCCTTCCATATGTGTATCCTTTCATACATTTCCTTACAGACGATCTGCCATACACCCTCCTGGTCACAATGGGAGGATAGGGACGAGACAGTGACTGATAGATCACCAGGGGAGGTATTGGTGGGAAGCTTTGAGGACACTTATTTGGCCTTGGGGAGGGGTGCTGCCACCTTGCATATCTGTGGCTGAGAATGTAAGTTAAAAAAATACTGTGAGATAAGATTTATTAAACAGTACTGTTCAGGAAGCAGTAGAACTAGAGGTCATAAATTGAGGTTGCAGGGTGGGAGAATTATGAGCAATGCCAGGAAATACTTTTTTCATGGAAAGGGTGGTGGTTGCCTGGAATGTTCTCCCATGGGAGGTTGTGATGACAAAAACAGTGACTGAATTCAAAAATGCATGGGATAAACAGATGAACATATGAATAGCTATACTGGGTCAGCCCAGTATCTTGCTTCCAACAGTCTTTGTACTTTTGAAAGAGTGAAAAATTGATTCACATTTACCTGTTCTGTGCATTGCTTTGCATTTGTCCATATTAAATTTCATCTACCACTTTGGATGCCGTGTCTTTCAATTTCCTATGGTCTTCCTGCAATTTTTCACAATCTGCATGTGTTTTGACAACTTCGAATAGTTTTGTGTCATCTTCAAATTTAATCACCTTCTCCCTTGAACCTCACAATGCCATTTTGGCACTTTCTCCTATCACTTAAATATCTAAAAAATGTCTTGTCCCCCAATGTTACCGTATTGGCTATCTTTTCTTCCATTTGCATTTTTGATTTCCTGACAGCTTTTCCAGATACTCTTAACTTTTCTAGGTATTTTTGTCCATCTTCCTCTTTCTGAGTTGTCTTGTAATTTATGAAGGCTAATTTTTTTTACCTTACCTTTTCAGTTACTACGTTTGAGAACCAAAGTGGCCTTCTTTTCCTCTTACTTTTATGTACTTTTCTAACATAAAGGTTTGTTGCCTTTAAAATAGCTCCTTGTGGTTTTGTGCACTGATGTTCTACTTCCTTTAGCTGTTCCCATCCAACTAAGTCTTTCTCGACATATTCTTCCACCTTGCCAAAGTTAAGTCTAGGACCTTCAATCTCGAATAAGCTCTCCCCTCCTGTGTCGTAATATTGAATCACACCATTTGGTGATCACTAGATGCCAAATGATCTCCAAGCGTAACATCAGAAATACTCTCACCATTTGTAAGCACCAGGTCTAGAATAGCTCCATCCCACGTGGGTTCCGTTACCAACTGCTGGGACAATTCTTCTTGTAGAGAATCCAAGATCAACTTGCTTCTAGACGACCTCGCAGCAGGGATGCCCCAATTGACATCTGACATATTAAAATCGCCTATCTGTAGTACATCCCCTTTCCTAGCTATCTTGTGAATGTCTTCAATTAAATCTCTGTCCATTTTTTCGAACTGTGAAGGAGGCCTGTGTGTAAATTTTCCATTCCCTTTTTCCAGATTAACCCACAGTGCTTCTTCCTTACCCAATATGCCCTGCAATTCTGTCACTTTGACATGACATATTAAAATCGCCTATCTGTAGTACATCCCCTTTCCTAGCTATCTTGTGAATGTCTTCAATTAAATCTCTGTCCATTTTTTCTGACTGTGAAGGAGGCCTGTATGTAAATTTTCCATTCTCTTTTTCCAGATTAACCCACAGTGCTTCTTTCTTACCCAATATGTCCTGCAATTCTGTCACTTTAATATTATTCTTAACATATAATGCCATTCCTTCACCCTTTTTTCTTACCCTGTCCTTCCTGAATAGATTATATCCAAGTATAACTCTATCCCAGTCATGGTTCTCTGTGAGCCAAGTCTCAGTGACTGCCACTAAATCCAAGCCGGCTTCTACCATTACAGACTTTAGATCTGGAAATTTGTTTCCCATACTACGGGCATTGGTATACAGAGCTCTCCAGATGTTACTGTTTTCCCCATTTCTATAAAGATATTTGATGTCGTACATTTCTGAGGGTTATTAATGACTTTGGGGCTTTTCTCACCCATCCCCAGTGGATTTAGTTTAAAGCCCTCTTTAATATATTAGCCAGTCTGTTACAGAATAAACTTCATCCCTTCTTTGATAGATGGACACCATCTCTGCTCAGCAAGTCTTTGAAAATCATCCCATGATCTAGGAGACCAAAGCGTTCACATTGGCATCTTCCACGCAGGCACACACTTAACTCTAGAATGTGAGCTTCCCTCATTTGGCCTTTACCCTTAACAAGAAGGATTGATGAGAACACCATCTGATCACCTAATTGCTTCACCCTCTGTCCCAGAGCCATGAAGTCATATTTGATATGTCAGTAGAATATCTAGCAGTATCATTTGTGCCAACATGGATGAGCAGTATAGGATAATGGTCAGTAGGCATGATGAGTCTCGGCAAACTTTCTGCTACATCTCGAATCTTGGCACTAGGCAGACAGCACAGGTTGGCAGGTAGGTGCCTCTGTACCCCTCAGAAGGGAATCATCAACCACCTCAACTTCTTGCTTCTTATTGGCCACTGATCCATCAGGTTTGGAATGATCTGGTGATGTGTCCAGCTGTCCTTTTTCTGCACAACATGTCCTTTGGTGGAGATCCCTAGTGTCTCTAGATGCGTTTCTGGGATGGATTTCTGGTTGCCACAGATGCTTCTTAGTCTCGCCACCCCCTCCATTAGTTCTTGTTCTTCTTGCATGACAGATTCAATGTGCATACGTTTAGCACATGAAAAAAGTCTGTCACCTTGGCTCAAGCATTTAGTCTGCACAGAGGCAGAAGCTGTAATGAGAGCAGCAGCTTTGGGGCATGATGTTTCTTAGCTATAATTCAAATGTAGGAGCTTTTTGGTAGGTTTTGTTTCTTTCTATTCACCAGAACAAAGTCCCAGCCTTATTTTTTCTATCACTGAGATTTCCTTCAGTTCCTCTGCATCATCACTCTTTAAATGGTACAAGTAGATCTTACATCTTCTTCCATAAAGACCAAAGCAAAGAATTCATTCAGTCTGTCTGCTATGGCCTTGTCCTCCCCGAGTTCCCCTTTTGTTCCTTCATGGTCTAACAGTTCCATGGATTTCCTCACAGATTTTCTGCTTCTAATGTACCTGAAAAAGCTGCTGTTATGATATTTTTTCCTCAGTGGCAAGTTTCTCTTCATATTCTCTTGTAGCCTTGTTTATCAATGCTTTGTATTTAACTTGCCAGTGCTTATGTTGCTTCTTATTTTCTTCATTCAGATCCTTTTTCCATTCTTTGAAGGATGTTCTTTTGGCTCTAAGGGCCTCTTTCACATCACCTTTTAACCATAGTGGCTGTCATTTGCACTTCATTCCAGCTTTGTTAATACATAGAATACGTCTGGTCTGGGCTTCCACGATGGTATTTTTAAACAATGTCCAAGCATGATTTAAAGTCCTAACCTTTGCGGCTGATCTACATAGAAAAAGGATGGAAACCAATTAAAGCAAAACTTAAATTGTCTCATAGCTTGACTGAGCTTTGATGGCAGCTTCAGAGGGTGGGAAGTATCACCAATGCTGGGTCCTGTAAATTGCAAAAATAGATCAGCATTGAGGCTAGAGTGGGCTTTGATGGCAACTCAAGTAGTTGGGAAGTTTGACCAGTGACAGGCAGACGTCTACTGTCTGTGCCCCAAAATTGGCAGGGTAAGATGGAGATAAAATGTACCAGTCTTTAATAATGAAGAAGTGGAACTTGATGGGCAGACTGGATGGACCATGCAGGTCTTTATCTGTCGACATTTAGTATGTTACTATGCTTTTTGCCATGGTAAAACGATACTTCCATTGCCCTTTAATACAAATTAGGGGCTCGAACTGTTCCACTTTTTTTTTTTGTTACATTTGTACCCCGTACTTTCCCACTCATGGCAAGCTCAATGCGGCTTACATGGGGCAACGGAGGGTTAAGTGACTTGCCCAGAGTCACAAGGAGCTGCCTGTGCCTGAAGTGGGACTCAAACTCAGTTCCTCAGATCCCCAGGACCAAAGTCCACCACCCTAACCACTAGGCCACTCCTCCACTTTCAGTCCTTGAGTTACTAGTATAAAGTCTTTTTAGAGCAGATAGAACAAAATCATTATGATTCTTAAGGAAATAATCAGATTTAAAGTTTTACAAAGCTGCTCCCTCCATTAGGAATTTAAACAAATCGGAGTGCTGCTCTGTATCAGAACCCCATGCAGACATTGCGTGGATATGTGTAAAGCATGAACAGAAACCCAAAGAACTGCGGAAAAGGATATTTTTGGAAAGCATTAGGGATATGGTATAATAAACAGTAAATCTGTCCATATACAGTTCTATATTTAAACCTCACAGTCAATGTTTTTTTTTTTTTTTTTTTTTAAACCAATCCTACCTCTTCAGGTAGTAGGTAATCACACGAATCTAGGCTGTAACCTCCTCATTCTATAACAGGTCACCTAAAATTAACCTTTTTTAAATTTCTCCTTTGTTTTTTCTTTTCTGCTCTCCTCTTTGGGTTCTTCTATTTCTCCTTTGTTACGCTTTCATTTTTGTCTCGTCTATAGTTTCCTGCAAGTTGCTCGTTTCTCTTTGTTTTGTCACTATTTTCTCACATTTCTTCTTGTGTTTCTGTTTATATTCTGGGTCTGTCTTCTATGCAAGGAGCTTTAAACACAGCTATCAATATTTCTTTCAGGCTGATACACTTTTATCTCCTGTCTTATATCTTCACCGCCTCTGTTCTACCTGTATTTCCAGGGCACGTGTGCGGCGGATTTATACCGACACCCACAACTTGATGCAGACATTGAGGCGGTGAAAGAGATTTACAGTGAAAACTCTGTGTCTGTCAGGTAAAGTCCAAGACCAGATGTGTTTATGTTTATTAAGACTTACTATACCGCCCAAGCTGACTAGCAGAACTGAGCAGTTTACAAATTAAAATACAAAGACGAGAACTATAATTATTTGACAGGAAAGTAAAATAAGCAGCCAACAATCAGGGTATAAGAGTAAGGGTAGACAGAGGGATGGGTGAGGTTAGATAAGTGCCTACATGCGTACAACGTGTGTCAAATTAGAACTACCGCCCAGCTACTGCGTGCCCCGGGTGGTAATTCTAATTTTGGACACGCAGCAGAAAATAATTTCTATTTTCTACTGCGTGGCACTAACCAGGTAAGTCAATGGTGGCAGTAAGGTCTCGGGCCCAAAATGGACGTGCGCTGATTTTTATTTTATCACACATCCATTTTCGGCAAAAAAATAGCCTTTTGTGCAGGCACGCTGAAAAACGGATATGTGCGTGTCTAATACACGCGGCTACACTAGCGCAGGCCATTTTTTGGCTTGCTTTAGTAAAAGGGTCCCAAAGTGCTTTAAAAGTAAGAGTAAGAAATATGTATTTGATATGTTATTCATGGGAAGCCAATGAAATTTCTGAAATAGAGGAGAGACGCTATCAAACGTGCATGACAGATGAGTTTAATGGCCATATTTTGAATTGTTTAAAGTTTTTTGAGATAGGTACACGGTTTTGATTTCAGTATACTCTGCGGTCATAAATTTTAAATGGTTTGTATTGCAGCAAGTACTGTGGGTACTTTTTAAATTTAAAATTTTTTTTTTTATCTGTGGTCTCTGTTTTCAGTGGAAAAATATACACTTTCATTTTGAAAGTTACCTAAGGAAAAAAA
Source organism: Microcaecilia unicolor (assembly GCF_901765095.1). Classification (NCBI taxonomy): domain Eukaryota; kingdom Metazoa; phylum Chordata; class Amphibia; order Gymnophiona; family Siphonopidae; genus Microcaecilia; species Microcaecilia unicolor. The sequence goes on along the minus strand of NC_044031.1, from coordinate 680,098,269 downwards.
AAATTACCTGTTAGGAATGCTCATTCATTAGTGTACATTTGACTCATTACCACACCTTAAAAAAATTTAGGCACTCTTTTAATAAGCTGCGCTAAGAAATTAGCTTAATGTGTCCTTATGCAGGACTTTCCCATGCACTAAACCCATTTTTAGTGCATCCATAGAAAAGGACTTTTTTTTTTTCTATTTGTTGAATGTATGGCCATGTTAGTGCACAACCTTTGATAAATATTACCATGGGAGCACTTGCAGCCATTAACCACTCTGTGCCCCTGACTCGTCCTCTCCAAAAGGAATAAAAAAAAAGATACGCAGATGACAAAACCAATGTGGAATGCTTTAGTGTGCCCCGTGTTAGACCATTTTTGCTGTTAGGCGCACATTAGTGCCTAATTCAGCTTAGTAAAAGGACCCCTTGGTGGCACAAAGCCAATTTAACCTGTGTTAACTTACCATGCTAACTTACCAATAAATTCACATTAAATTGATTTTTGTCTATATTTAGTAAACTAAACTAAAAAATCGAGAACATTTCTGAAAATTCCAAAAATTAACTAAAATATTTTTACTTGTGCCCATCCCTGGTACCTGCAGAGGCTTGCACCTGCTTTTTCTGTGGGCAGATTTTCTGACTTCAGCAAAGTACTTTTTGAAAACACAAGGCTACATATGTCCTAGCAATTCCTGCCCTAATCTTGACTCCACGATTGTAGGTAAAAAGACAGATACATGGCTTTTGAAAATGGCTCTTCTCCTGTGTGATAATTGTGTATCTGATTATGGAGAGTGTATATGTGCCTTTAAGGTATGCACTTCTACCCCTTACAGATATCACAGAGATATAGCTACATAGCTTATTCACCAAAGCCATGTGGGCTCTGAAATACTGCCTGTGCTAGGATTCAGTCCTAACATACTCTGTAAACACTTGCATAGTGCAGCATTCATTATAGCCATTGTGAGCTAGATTCTATATTTGGCACCTAAAAAATCCTTGCCATCCTCCGCTCCCCCCCTCCCCGCATAAGCAGTATTTTATAAGCTGCACCTAAAATTTGGCACAGTTCTATAGACTTAACGGTTAAGCAGAGAGGTCACTGTAAATTTAGGTGCTGCCATTTGCACAAACAAAAACATGATGCGAATGCCCGCACCTAAATTTACATGTGGAATACTGTCATTCTACAATTAATGCATGTAACTCAAAACCACACCCTCAATCCACCCTGAAGTGCCCATGTTCCTCACAATTTCACACCCCCTTTTTTGGCCCATGCGTAAACTTTAAGCGCGGATCACGAGTCTAACTTTACACGGGTAAGTCCCAATTATGTTATGTACATATATAAGTTAGATTCTGAGCCCAGTAGGGACAGTGCGAAGTACCTGTAACAGGAACTGTAAACTGCATAGTCGCCTCAGGGATCACTTGTATATTAAGTGCTGAAAATAAATAAATTAATAGAAAAGTGTTATATGGGTCTTTGAATTAATTCAGTGTAAATTTTTAGGTCTTTTTACCACCTCTCTAAATCTTCATATACCAGTTACCCACAATTTGTAGAGATAAAAGACCAAGGCTGCCGCTTATGAGAAAAGTAATTTATTTACTTACCAAAGTACGGATATATAAAGGTACAGATATAATTAATAGTTTCTCATGGGAGAACGGGCTTTGCTATACAAAGGTATTATCTGAACCCGTTTCTCCAAAGTAATGATTTGGTTCAGCTGCTTATATACTTTTATGTTAAACAATGTTTCACATTACTTTAGCACTTCTCTTCCTCAGAGATTGTTCTGTTCTCTGTTCTCACCATCTATTTTCCCTTAAGTTGCTAATCCACATTCTCCTGTTTATTTACACTGGCCTCCCTCTCATGGCTGCTTGCACGCAAGAATGTCTTATCAGATCATGAGTCTCTGGCTCACATGCTTATCAGCCTTTTGCCTTTTTGCTCTGTCTTGTTTCAAAGTGCACACCCGTGCTCATTATTTACACCTTCTAGTCTGCAAATATCTAGAGATAGTTCATTGCGGATGACACCAAAGACTAGTAGAGACAAAACTCCAGAAGATACAAAACTGTCAGTAAATTTCTATCTAAACAGAAAATATTAACAAAAATATTATTGATAAAACACTGTGGAGGAGTGGCCTAGTGGTTAGGGTGGTGGACTTTGGTCCTGGGGAACTGAGGACCTGAGTTCGACTCCCGGCACAGGCAGCTCCTTGTGACTCTGGGCAAGTCACTTAACCCTCCATTGCCTACCGCATTGAGCCTGCCATGAGTGGGAAAGCGCGGGGTACAAATATAACTAAAATAAAAAAAGAAAATAAAAACCCTGCCAAATGGCAACAATAATGTGTCTAAAAAGATGCAACAATACTACTTACTCCTTACCACACTTAGGGGCCCTTTTACAAAGCTGCGGGAGGTCTAACGCATGGGTTGTGTGCGCCAAATTGGCACTACCGCTGGGATAGCGCGTGCACCTGGTGGTAATTACGAGTTTAGACATTACAGGGGTTAGCACAATTGCACCTTGAACCACCGGTGGAGACCCCAGATCCAAATGATCAGGTAACTGGCACTTGCAGAGGCTGATATGGAGTTACGGGCTCGATATTCAGCTGGCAGTGATCAGCATTTTGCTGACTGCTGCTGGCGCTAAACCTGCAAATTCAGTGCCGGGCCATGTCACTTTCCCGGCAGTAATTGGCAGTGTGGCCATGTTGGGGTGCGCTGCATGGTTACTGCGTGGGTAGTGTGTGATCCTTTACTGCTAAGTCAATGGCTGGAGTAAGGGCTCAGGCCATAAATAGGTGTGTGCTAGTTTTAATTTTTGCATACGCCCATTTCCCGGCCCATTAAAAAAGGCCTTTTTCCCAGTCGTGGTAAAATGTGGCCCACTTCGTGCCCAAAAGATGCGCCCACACTACTGCAGGCCTTTACAAAAGAACTGATAATTATTAAGCAAACAAATCTCTCTAGCTAATGAATTCCACAACGATGGCATTCAGTAATGAAGGAAAGAATCAAACAGCTTCCTTGATCTAACTAGTCTAACTGACGGAAAACTTGGCAACATCTGGTTACGAGTTCTTCTATTACTAGTGAAACTGTTATGGAAAAAAGTAATGAAGTCACATGAATGATTTAACGTGACTAGAAAAAATGAAATCTAATTGGTGCCAATAATTGTTAAAACAATTGTTGGCACTAATTGGCTCATTCTGTTAAAATTGGGATCACACCTAAATTTGCGCACACAATTTTTGGCAACTTTTTTATAGAATCAGGGTGAGTATGTTAATGACTGAGCCCTCGTTACTGGAGAAAATTATGGATCACTGCAAAATTCTTTCTTTCCCTCTCTCCCACCTAGTACCCTCAGCATCCCTATCTTCCTATCCCTTCCACCCAGAATCCTGAGTAGCCCCAAGCCCTCCATATTCCCTGTATACTGTCTGCATTGAACCACCCCCATTCCATATCTTGGATCCCCTTCAACAGTAGATTACACCACTATCACCCCCACCCCCAAATTCTGTACAGCAAAAGTTCTCCTCTACTAATATTGAAGATCAGCTTCCATCGCCCTAATTGCATGACTCTCTCTGCCATCCAGGCCCTCTGGCGCCTTCCAGTCTGTCAGAACCCCCCCTTCCTTTACCAGTATGGGGACAGTCACTCCCAGAATGGTATCTCTAAGTGCATCTTATCACTGTGATCTGCATGTGTGAGTCACGATGTGAAGGCGTTTGTAGTGGTGTCGTTCCAAATTGATGGCCAAGTCAGTAGGAAAATAGTGACTTATCTTCCTGCTGTATGGTGAGAGTGGGATGCTGGAAAACTTGGAGGGGGAGGGTTATGAGTATAATTTGAAGCAGCAAACTTAATTTTCAGTGTTGGGGGAAGAGTTGTGAAAGGGAGGATTCTTTTACTGTAGGAGGGTTCAGGGTGAGGAGAACTTGAGGCTGCTTAGGATGCTGGATAGGAGGTTGGGGAATGCTTGGGGATAGTGGGGGTGCTGGCAAGGGGAAGGCAGATTAGCATGCCTGATGTTCACATCTCGTTCCATTGCTGCATCTCAGGATGAGCAAAGTTTTCTTGCTGTAACTTGCAAATTTTAGTGAATGCAGAACCTTTTGTAAAATGTATACAAGGATGTGCAGTTGGAACATCCATTTTACAAACCTACACATGTGTAAAGAGAGCTGCATTACCATGGGCTTTACATGTGTGAATACTGGCATCTACGCACATAGGCACCGGTTTTGGAACATACACTGTATGTGCTGGATTTTTAAAATGCTGAGGGTCAAAGAAAACAACAGGGCAACCGGTCTGCAAACTCCAAGATGGAAAAACAAAAGAGCAGATCGATAAGAGAGAAAAATATAAATTTATTATATGACAAAAATATTCAGAATTAGCCTTTTGTTTTTCCTTCCTTTTTAAAATGCTGTACATATGAGAGGAGCAAGTTAAGGAGCCTGATGAAATAGCTCTTTTTTTTTTTCTTAAAATTTTAAGGTGTAATTAGACAAGGGGAACCACCGGTGGAGACCCCAGATCCAAATGATCAGGTTCTGGCACTTGCAGAGGCTGATATGGAAATTGTTTTTCAAATGGACATGTGTTCTCACCATAAAATGGGAGTTATGGGCTTAATATTCAGCCTGCAGCCATCAGCATTTTGCCGACCACTGCTGGCTCTAAACCTGGAAATTCAGTGTCGGGCCATGTCCAGGCACCTGCATTGAATTTCAGGGTTTGTGGAGCTGGCTAACACGTAGCTCAGTGGTTTTCAAATCTGGTCCTGGAGTCACCCCAGCCAGTCAGGTTTTCAGGTTACCCACAATGCATATTCATGAGTGAGATTTGAATGCACTGTCTCCACTGCATGCAAATCTCTCTCATGAATATTCATTGTAGATATACTGAACACTTGACTGGCTGGGGTGCCTCCAGGACCAGGTTTGGGAACCACTGACCTAGCTAATTAAGTACAATATTCAGCACTTAACTGGCTGTGGGTTATCACATAAAGATGGGACTGACTTTTTGTGGTCCTATTTATGCGGTTAAGTGCTGAATATCAGCACTTAACTGGCCAAATGCTGATTCTGCCTTGGAACACTCGCAAATGGCCGGTTTTGTGTTTGGCGCTAACCAGTTATTTTTAGTGGCTGGTTAAATCACGATGAATATCAACCCCTTTATATATACTTTTTAGGCCTGCCCAAACCATGCTCCCTTGAAATCCCTGCGTCTGGGGTATCTGCAGGTGTAAATAGAAGCTTTCTGAAAATGCCATTTACTCCTGTATGTATATGCTACAATTTTCCTATGTAGATGCTTCTACAATGACTTCCCAAGGGGTCCTTTTACAAAGGCTCGCTGAAAAGTGGCTTGCGGTAGTGTAACATAGTAACATAGTAGATGATGGAAGAAAAAGACCTGCACGGTCCATCCAGTCTGCCCAACAAGATAACTCATATGTGCCACTTTTTGTGTATACCTTAACTTGATTTGTACCTGTCTTTTTTAGGGCACAGACCGTATAAGTCTGCCCAGCACTATCCCCGCCCCGCCTCCCACCACCGGCTCTGGCACAGACCATATAAGTCTGCCCAGCACTATCCCTGCCTCCCAACCACCAGCCCCACCTCCCATCACCGGCTCTGGCACAGATGTGGTTGTGTAGGCGTGGGTTTTGGGCATGCGCAGAATCATTTTCAGCGCGCCTGTAAAAAAGGCCTCTTTTTTTTCCCCGAAAATGGATGTACGGCAAAATCAGAATTGCCACGTGTCCATTTTGGGTTTTTGCCAGCGGTAAAGAATTTGTGCGGTAAGGACCTACGCTCGTCAGATGCCACTTGGAGTGCATCCACAAATAAAAATTATTTTTCAGACGCGCATAGCAGACTTTCGCCAAAAATGAAATTACCGTAAGAGCCACAGGGTACTTGGGCGGTAAGTCCATTTTGACGCGCATTGGGCATGCGTATGCGCCTACATGGCTTAGTAAAAGAGATCCTGAGTTAGCTGCCTAGTGCTGAAAATCAGTGTTAAGCACTTATTTGGTTCCAGAGAAATCTAAAACAGTTGTCAGGGATGGTTATGTTGAACTGAGAAGAACCAGGTGGTTCTGTCATTGCTAAAAGGGCTGTCAGCCTTCTATAACTCCATGGCCTCATGATATCGAGCTTCTCTTTCGATGATCTTAACTCCTGCCTGAGTGCTTTCTAACTTATGTAACCTGCTTTTCTATAATGCATCAAAACTACCAAAACTCCGGAGAGGTGGTCGTCAAACCTAAAAGTGGATTCAAATATAGTGCCAATGATCCCTAGTATACCAAAGGCGGGACAGTGGGTGTGGTCCACCCCAGGTGCAGGCAGCAAGAGGGTGTCTGAGCAGTAGAGCAGCTGTCGGCTCTGCCAGTCCTCTGCCCCTCTGTTGTGAACTTCCTGCTACGTGGCAGGGGACCGGCATAGCTGACAGCCGTACCCCCATGCTCAGAGGGAGGGCTGGGGGATGCCACTGCCAACAATGGAATCAGGGTGGCAAGAATCAGAGAACTATGACATAGGGCAGGAATAGGATCTTGCCATCCTCCTTTGTTTAATTTGACTTCTGCAATGATGTCCTAACCCTGCTTTGTGGTTGTTATGGTAGGTGTTACACTACTAACTAAGGACATGCTTTTGTTGGATTGGAACAGGACATGAAATGAAAGAACATCTCATTTGTTTTCATTCCATTTTAAAATAAACCCTACTCCTCATTTAAAAAAAAAATAAATAAAACAAATCCTCCAGGACCTGCTTCTGATGCCCCTGATCCTCTTCCAACTTTTTCCCTATGTTTTCCATCTTCACTGTTGCTCCTTGTGACCTTGGGCAAGTTGTAAGTGTGCACTGAATGCTAGAGATGTCCATATTTTCCTGTGGGCGTTTCTGGTGTTTGGCGTGTGCTGATCGACGTGCGCTGAAAGTGCTAATGTGCCATTGTAAAAGACCCTCTTTATTTGCTACTGCTCACCGGCGTGGCCCAAGACCAGGCTGTGATTCCTCTTCCTTCAAGTGGGCATGGAACCCACAGGGAAAGGAGTAACACCGACTGCATGTACTGTAGCAGAACTTGCTTATTCCTGCCCTACTACTACTACTACTACTATTTAGCATTTCTATAGCGCTACAAGGCATACGCAGCGCTGAGGTCATATTCGTACACCTTTCTGACTTCACATGCAGTTTTCTTTATGGTAGTCCCCTGTTACTCTTATCATATCCAGTCTGTGTTCCAACTCTGCTTACACCTTGTGTCTGTGTTAATATTGTTAAGTATCGTACTTTGCCATAATATATACTGTTGTTTGAACATTTTTACTGCTGTAATTACCAATTGCCTGTGTTTGACTTAATCTTGCTGTACACCACCTTGGATGAATTTCTCCAAAAAGGTGGAAAAAAAAAAGTAGGGCCTCTTTTATCAAGCCGTGCAACAATACCAATGGAGCCCATTGAAAATCAGTGGGCTTTGTTGGCATTACCGCACCGGGAGCCACTAGCGTGGCTTGATAAGAAGCCCTTAACCTTCCATTGCCTCAGGTACAAAGTTAGATTGTGAACCCTCCAAGGATAGGGAAATCCTACTGTATCTGAATGTAACTCACCTTGGAAAAAGGCCTCAGCTGAATTCTTAACTACTACTACTACTACTACTACTACTATTTAGCATTTCTATAGCGCTACAAGGCGTACGCAGCGCTGCACAAACATAGAAGAAAGACAGTCCCTGCTCAAAGAGCTTACAATCTAACTATATAGTCACAGGATCAATGTAAACTCCAGTTGTCCCTGTCCTGCAAGTACAGTAGTAGTTTTTTCTGGTGCAACTGGACCGACATTTTTTAAATTCAAATCAATTCTTGTATACTGCTAATATCCCCTTTCCAGGGTTCTGTGCGGTTTACATTGTAGGTGAGACAAAAGCAAATAGTGTTAGGGTGAGGTTTGAGAAACAGACCATTGGTGTAATGCATGAGACTAACAACATTAAGGAAAGGATAATGGATGATACTAGGAGGTAGAAGTCTTGCTGGATTGTTATGAAGAAGTCTTTGGGAAAGAGAGAGGTTTTTAGCCTCTTCCTGAAGCTGAGGTAGTTGTTTTCTGTTCTGATGGGAATAGGTAGAGTTATGTATTTTGACTCCAAGAACAGGGAATAGAAAGCTGAAAAAATGAGAAAACAACAAATGAAATAAAAAGAAATAAAAGGCATTCTGTGCTTGCTCCTAGTGCTATCAGACTTTTTTTTTTTTTTAAATGGGTACAGTGGTTGTTTGAAGAGGCAAGTGGAGTAGAGAATGCACAGCGGAAGCACCTATGGTTGTGGCATTATTGTGCTTTTGTGCAGTATTAACATAGTATAAGTTAGAGGGCTGCCAATGAGGGAAAGGTGATAATAGTGTAGTGAGGCGGGTGTACTCTTTATGGAACTCTCTCTCCTAAGTTTTATAATAGAAATTAAGAATTATATCATACTTCATTGCCATTTAAAAACTTGGGGGGTCTTTTACTAAAGCGCGCTAAACATTAGAGACACTCATATGACTACATTGGCGTTTCTAATGTTTAGTATGCTAAAAACATGAGCGCGCCTTAGTAAAAGACCCCCTTGGCTTTTAAATAAATATTTAAGTAGACCTTGAATATATTATTCGAGAAGTCTGGAAAACTGGGTTTGGTTCCACTGATGCTAAGAAGTAGCTGAATCAATGTATATAGGTAGGGCTGATTTTGGTTGGGTGGGATGTATAATATAAGTGTGTTTTTTATCTATTGTAATCTGCTCTGAGTTTTAAGGTTGAGTGGAATATAAATGTGTCGAATTAAATTACTCTTTACATTAATTTTGCTAGTTTGCTTTTTTTCTAAGTATGTAGTACTGTTTCCACCCTGCCTGCAGAATTTGATTTAACCCTAATACCTTACTTCAAGTTACAATTTTGCTTTCAAAGTCTAATAATGTATCTTTCTTTCAGTAACTTCTTGCAGTTTCACCTTCACAAACTCTGTTCTTCTTTTCCCAATCCTCTCCACAGAGAATATGGGACCATCGATGATGCGGACATTGACCTGCACATCAATATCAGTTTCCTCGATGTAAGCGTGAGTGCCATTACACCTTTACCACAGAACAAACAGCACCGAAGCATGTCTGTAGGTGCAGCATGTCCACTATTTCTCGATCAGGTTGTGGGGCTAATGTTTGCATTCACGCACATAACCTGAAAAAACTTTGACTTGGAGGACTTACTGACTCCTATTTAGGGGGCGCTTAGAGCTCCTGTGTGCACTAACCATTTACCCCCAGGTTCTATAAAACGAGACTGAAATTGCACGTGCAAATCCAGTTATATTCTGGATTTGTGTGCAGTTTTAATTACATAACAAGCCAATCGGCACCGATAATTGCCAATTAAGCAATTATTTACACTAATTGGCATTAATTAGAATTGACACAACTTGTGTTTTGTGTGTGTTTTGTAAAGTAATGCATGCTACCAAAAAGGGGTGTGGCCATGGGCGTGGAATGGGCAGACCGTGAGCATTCCAAAAATATATGTGCAGAGTTATAGAATACACCTGTTCCACACCTAACGTAGGTGCCGGTATTTACACTAAGTTTTACGTGGCATAAATGGAAATGCCTAGAGTTAGGCGCAGGCTTGGCCACTAGGCGTATTCTGTAAACCTACTAGGCATATTCTAAATCTAGGCGTGGTTTTTAGAATGCACCTAGGCGGAAATATTTTCGGCTTTAGGCGTCTTATATAGAATCTAGTCCTTAGCGTATGGTAATCAAAATGTGCTAGCTGAATAGTGCGTTCATACCCATTTTCCATCCCCACCAGAAAATAAAAAAAAAAAAAAACAAACAAACTGCATGCTTAACGCTTGCAAACAGGTTACGCAAAACACTTTTAACACACTTTGTGGTAAGCGTTTTCACTCGTGTTTAATTCCTATTAATAGACATACTCTACTACTCTGTATACGTATGAGTGCGGGGGGGGGGGGGGCCTAAATTCTCGAACCTACTTTATAGAATTGCCCTTTTGGGGCCCTATATCTTAGCACGCGCTAACAGAATTAGCAAGCAATAAATACTGCACATCCTATTTTATTTCTATGGGCCATGTGGTACTTAGCACATGGTAATGTCCATCAGCACGTGCTAATCTTTTGTAAAAGGGCTCCTTGGTGAAGAACAACCAACCCTTATGTAGCTTACAAAATTTCTTATTTGCACAATTAATCTCATTAGCATATGTAGATAAAGAAAATTGTATACCCTAATGTGTTACCGCATGTTTCTGTTTTAGACTTGCCAACAGCAAGGTGGATAAATGGCTACAAAGTTTAGTGAATTGATTCCTCTTTGTATGGAACTGCTGTACATAGAAAGTAGGAAAGAAAGCTAAAACTCTGAACCGAAACTTATTGGGCCCAATATTCAGCCGGTGGCGGGCAGTGCTTTTATACCGATATTCAGCACTAACCCCCTAATTCTATAAAAGTCACTATTAGTAACAATTATTGGCACTAATTAGATTTAATTGACTTTTATGCACAATCTGAAAAAGGGGGGCACGGAAATGGGAGGGTCGGGGGCGTAATGGGGGTGTTCCTAAAATTAACTCATGCTGTTCTAGAATAATGGGGATACGTGTCTATGTTGGCATGTACATTTGCACCATGTTTCAGTTGGTGTTAATGGCTGCACCTAAAGTTAGGCGCTACTCTGGGCATAAGCACTATTGTATAAAACGTGCTTAAATTTAAGCACAACTTAAAGAATAGCACTTTTTTGTTGCCGATTGTTTTTGCGCTGTATATAGAATTTAGCCCTTACCAGTTAACTTTTTAGTAGCTAAAGATAGGGCGGCTATTTATGCTGTCCTATTTGACCACAAAACGTAATTGGTTAGGGGCTGAATATTGGCACATAACTGGATAAGTCAAGTGATATAGCCGGTTATGTGCTAGCTGCATTCAATGGAGAGAACCAGTTATCTCCTGCTGAATATTGCCGGTTAGGCACCAATATGCTATTTAACCGGTCAGTGACCGTGTCTGGCTGGTTAAATAGCATTGAATATTGGGGGGATTGTATTCATGTGACCTCATCACTTTGCAAGTGCATGGAATGCTAAGTTACAGATGTTCTGTGAGTGTCTTTTTTTTTTTTTTGTAACTTTCATGGTGTGGAATTTCTTTTTTTTAATAAGATCTTACAAAATTCATTGCAAGTTATATACTTGTTTAAGAAAAATTACACAATCCAAAGTAAACACGACTAAAGGAAAAAAAAAATATACAGAAAAACATCTTAAGTAGCCAGTCTATGTCCGGTTCCAGAGCAACAGTAATAAGCCAAGTAGCCTCAACTCCAAAATTTGTATTGGATCTCTTGAGAAATCCAGTCAGGTCCAATCTACCAAAGGAAATCTTTTCTTCCATAGGCTGTTTTGGTGCCGATGGCAGATTAAAAAAAAAAAAGCCCTGGAGAGGGGAGGGGCTGACTCAGGAAGGATCTTTTAAACACAGAAATAGCAAAGGACATAAACAGCTCAACAGGAGAAACAGGTGGAATTCTAGGAAGTTTAAAATACATAAGTTTTGCTTTCTAATAGTATTCTTCAAGGCCTCCAGTTTCTTGTGTAACATCGCAGAGTTCTTCATTAGTATCGAATCCTCACTGTGAATTTGTTTCACAGACCCCTCAAGAGTGGAAATTCTGTGTTTTAAGTCACTCACTTCTTTCTCTTGTAATTGAGCAGCCTCAGCAAATTTGTCCAGCCAGAGACTACTCCAAAGCAGCCAACTTCCCATATGGACTGCAAATTAAACCACTTTGGTCTTACCAGGACTGAAGTCCAAGAGACTCCGTCTTCCTCTGATTATTTCACAGGTGAACCGTGCTGCTCACCAGAAGCAGACCTTCCAGCAATCAGGTTTAAGGTCAGGTATCTTTCTCAGGAAGACATTGCAAACCCATATACTGTAGGTTACTCTTTTTCCGGGGCACCTCCCCAATCCGGGAGAGGAAATGATCTGCAGGGCATCAATCTCTCTATTCTGAAAACCCCACTACTGCTGACCGCACTTCCATCTCTACGAAGCCAGTGGAGTTTCATAGGATTCTAGGCTCCTTCAGTCAGTGACATGGGCTTCCTTTTTCCTCTGCCACAGAAAGCAAGCAGCCAAGGGTTCCAGCTGCACCAAGCTGAACAAAGCTGTCCATTGGCCCCTGAAGTTGTGCTGACTTCTGAATAGGAGCTTAGTGCTTGGCTTTCTATTTACGATCCATAAGAAGTTGTAAAAGTAAACTTTTCTAAAAGCAATTTAGCTAATCACAGCCAGAGACGGTGGAGTCGTGTGTTAGCAGTGGTGTTCCTAGGTCGGCTGTCACCTGGGGCGGATTGCCGCTGTGCACCCCCCCCCGGGTGCAGCACGACACCCCACCCGGCGCATTAACCCCCCCCCCCCCAGTGCATCAGCATACCCTGCATCAACACACGCTGCTGGAGGGGTGTTGGGAGCAGCTGCGTGGCTGTCGACTCCGCTGGCTCTCTGTGCCCCGGAACAGGAAGTAATCTGTTCTGGGGCAGAGGGAGCAGGGAACCAGCGGAGCTGACAGGTGTGTGGCTGCTCTCTGCACCCTTCCAGCAGCGTGCACCCAGGGAGGACCGCCCCCACCGCCCCGCCCTTGGTACGCCACTGTGTCTTAGTCATCATCTTCACACTTATGGGGTGGACTTTGTCGAGTTTCAGTACCAAGGATAGCTACTGTTTGCAGAATCATGTTAGGTTTCATTACCATGTGTTTCCTGAACAGAAAAAAAACAGTTAATGCTAAAATCGGGTTTCTGGAAAGAATATCTGATTCCACAGCAGAATTATAATTTATTTAATTTTGTTTTAACTTTTTTGCATGTTTCTTTTTGGTTTTCTCTCTTCCATTTTTTCTGTCTTGTTTGCCTCTTATTGACCTATCTTTCTGTCCACCTATCCTTTTTTTTTTTACCCCTTTCTCATCCTCATACAGGAGGAGGTGTCAACTGCCTGGAAGGTCCTGCGGACTGAGCCCATAGTCCTGAGGCTGCGGTTCTCCCTTTCCCAGTACCTGGATGGACCTGGTAAGCAGAAGCAAGAGGTACTCTAAACTTTCTTAGACCGGTGCCGGGTACAGGATTTACTAAACATTGACCTTGTTTTAATTTAAATAAGTAAATTCAACACCAAGATATTATGTTGTTAGTTGAACAATATACAACCTTCCTTTCACTGAGTTATCACATAAAATTAATTTGCTAAAATACAGAAAAAACACAATACAACTTTTGGGTCAATATTTAAACCCTGCAGTCAAGATTTTTTTTCAAATGTTGGGCCATAATTATTAAATATGTTATGCATATTCAGTGCTTCTATTCATAAAAGCATCAGAACGGAATATACGTATATAGTACAGTCTCAATTATCCGAAGTAAATGGGACCAACCCATTGTCGGATAAGTGAAAAGTTAGATAATATGGAAAACACTGCATAAACCCCTCAAACAAATCATAAACAATGGCATAAGAGTTCATGATATTCAAAAATTGTTCTAAAACTGAGATATTTAATAGAAATAAATTCAATGACGTTACTGGGGGGTCTGTCAGATACGCCGGTTGGTCAGATTAGCAAAGGTTGGATAATCAAGACTGTACTGGAACTGACCAACTTTATGGCAATATTCAACCACTATCCGTGCCGTTAAGCAGTTTAAATTAGGACAGCTTTCTTGCTGAATATCGTAGGCTGTCAGTAGTGTTAGGTGGCTCCACCCTGACACTATTTGGATAGTGCTGGGACAGTCTGTGATCATTTTCTGCATCCGTATTTATACAGTGCTACTGAAAATTCACAGATAGGTTTATATGCCTATGCGTGAAGACCAAGTAGGTGCCTATTTCCAGCCTATTTTATGAAGTCACCTAGGTGATTGGATGCAATTCTATAACTGGGCGTCCTGAGGCTATGCGGTGGGAGCCTATCCTGTATTGGAACCTGGGCACCCAGCTTCCATTGTAGGGTACAAGCGTAACCTGGTATTGGCATGTCTACATTTACACCAACCATGGCCTTTTTATAAAATAGCACCAAAGTAGGTATCTTCTTACCCTCTTAAACCAGAGGTCCGATATTCTGCCAGCAGCAGGCAGCGCGTTTGCTGTCATCACCAGCGTTAAACCCAGATATTCAATGCCGGGCCATATTCGGTGACTGGTATTGAATATCCGGGTTTATTTTGGCTGCTAATAGTTAACCGGCTGTGCCGATGTTCAGCACTACCCGATTAACTTTTAAGTGGTCAAAGATAGGCCTGCTATTTAAGCGGCCTATTTTGACTACTCAGCATAGCTGATTTGGTACTGATTATGTGCACCTAATAGGCTATGTCGCTAACCAGGATATTCCGCACCAGATAACTGGTTATCTTCAACTGAATATCTGCGGTTAGGCACTTAAACTCCTATTTAACTGGCTAGGAGCCATTCTTGGCCAGTTAGATAGTTTTGAATATCAGTGGGGGGGAGGGGCAGGTGCCCTGTTATAAAAATTACCATTCTTAGGTGACTAAAATACTAAGATGATGTTCCAGAAGTCTAAAGCTTTATTCATAGATATCCAAGACTCATCACGGATCATGTTTCAGCCTATTTGGCCTACATCAGGACCCTTCCAAATGATGTTGTATAATAAAGTGACTTCTAGCTTCCAGAATAGATTGTAAACTACTGTTAGTCTGTCTCTCGCTGTCTCAAAAGGTTCTCTGTCCAATGTAAAGTCATGCCAAATCTAAACTCAAGAAAGCTCTGATATGACTGACACTGGAATGCTGACTCTCTAAAACACATTTTGTATTTTTTTTACAGCATTTTAGATTCAGTGGTCATACCACAGTTTTCTTGAGTTTAGATATGGTGTGACTTTGCATTGGACAGACAAATTTTTGAGACAGCACAAGGTAGACTCACTGGTAGTTTACAATCTGATCTGGAAGCTAGAAGTCACTTTATTATACAACATCCTCTGGAAAACTCCTGATGCAGACCAGCTAGGCTGAAACACGGTTTGTCGTATCTTGGATGTTTATGAATAAAACCTTAGAGTTTTGGAACATTGTCTTAATCTTTCTTTAGTCACCTTTGCTATGTTTGGCATGTCTTTGCGACTGCGAGGGCTTTTGTTCTTCTGTATTGACATTGATAAAATTACTCTTCACATGCAGAGCACTCCGTATAAGTGGTGAAACAGCTGTCTGCTTAACCTAGAACTAAATGGCACCCAAATTTGGGTGCTGACAAAAATGCACACTGAGTGCTATTTGATAAACAGTGCTCCGAGTTGGGTGCCATTTATAGAATAATATGTAGTGCCGGAATCCATACCCAACTTAGACATCAGGATTTACACCTACTGAACCCTGGCGTAAATCCTGCGCCTAAATAAGGTGCAGATCTCTCAAATTCTATAATAGTGCGCACATCTTTAGTGAACACTCCTGCCCCTCCCTTGGCCATACCCCCTTTTCAGTTGCAAGCTAAAGAATTTATGCATGCATCTTTATAGAATAGCACTTAGCAAGATGCACGTGTAAATCCAAATTATTGCAAATTGGCGCTAATAATTGATTGGCACTAACAGGTGCATTACTTAATCAAATTGTGTGAGCAAATTGAGCATGTGCCCAAATTTGCACACACAATTTTAATTGCCACTTATAGAATTCCCCTGTAAGAGGATATGTATTTTGTATGATAAGAGAATATTTACAGCCAATTAAAATCCTTGACCTGTATTTATTTCTGTTAAGAACAGCTGCTAGCACAGCATTATAATACAGAATTAGCAGAGTTAAGATATTTTAATTTCATCTCCAAATCCCAGAACAAACCTGGTTCTAAACTGAAGTGCAACAGTGAATAAAAAAAATTAAGAACCTGGGGTTGGCCCTGTGGCTCAGGTTGCAGTGCGGTGCATTTTGGTGTAGGCTTCAGTTTTTAGGGCCAGTTGTAACTAGGCATGCTATGAAGGTTTTATGACTGCCGCTATTATGGAGACCATTACTAGCCAGTGAGTGGCGCTGAAGGTATTTTGTGGAGGAGAGGAACCGTGGGCTGGCAAGGGGCACTAGTACTGCCTAGGCATGCAATCTGGTGAGGGGGAACAGCAGAGAATATTGGGAAGAAAAAAAAAGATTATGATTTGAAAACAGGAACTTTAAAAATGTTTTTACATTTTTTCTTTGGTTATTTTTTGAATTAATTTTCGGAATGCAGTTTTGAGGATTTCTTAAAATTTAGGAGCCCTTTTACTAAAGCTTAGCGCACACTAACGGAATTAATGCTGCACATCCTATTTTATACCCATGGGGCACTTAGCACATACTAATGTCTGTTAGCGAACGCTAAGCTTTAGAAAAAAAAAGACCCTGCTTTGCTCCTTGAGAAGAGAATTATTGGTGGTCCTTTCTGTGAAACAATGGGGCTCATTTTCAAAGCACTTAGACTTACAAAGTTCCATAGGTTACTATGAGGGGCATTTTCAATATAACGTCTAAATCCGACTTTGCAAAACGTCCAAAAATCAAGTAGTGAAAATAACCATTTTCAAACCAGAAAAACGTCTGTCTTTTTTCTTTGATAATGACCATTTCCTAGATGTTGTGCTCAGTACGTATATCTTTTTGGACCATTTTCCAAAAAAAAGGTCAAAGTGAAAAACGCAGAAAATCAAGCCATTGGGGACATAGGAGGAGCCAGCTTTCCTAGTAGACTGGCCACACAGGCATCCCAGCAAAGCGGGGGCACTGTAGTGGACATCACATAAAAGTTCCTAGGTACGCATCTCACTATTAACCCCTTATATTGTATGGTGAGCCCTTCAAAACCCATGAAAAGCCTACTGTATCCAACTATATACACCACTACAATAGCCCATATGGCTGCAGGTGTCGCCTATATGTGGGTACAGTAGGTTTTGGGGTTTTTTGGGGGGGGAGCTGACATTTTCCACCACAAGTGTGATAGAATGGATTACGGGCCTTGGTCCCCTTCTCTACAGTGCAGTGCACTGATCACTAGGCTATTCCAGGAACTTGCTTTCTTCTCTAATAGGACTGGCCATAACATCTGAAGCTGTCATAGAGACTGATATGTACTGTTTCATTTACATCTTTTTGGGGTGGGAGGGGGGTCAGTGACCACCGAAGGAGTAAGGGAGTGTCATTCCTTTATTCGTGCAGTGGTCATTTGGGGCACATTTTTGGAGCATATTGATTAATGAAATAGATCTAGACATCCAACTTTTAGCCCTGGATGTTTTTGTTTTGTTCCATTATGGCAGAAAAATGTTCAAGTGTTAGGAACGCCCATATCCTGCCTTTAACATGTTCCTGACACGTCCCCTTGTGACTTAACACACTTCTGACGGACTTCATAGAAAAACATCTAAAAATTGGTTTTGAAAATACCAATTAGGAAATTTTTCTCTTTTGAAAATGAGTCCCTATGTAACTTTGTAAGTCTGAGTGTTTAGAAAATACACTTCTGTGTTATGATTATATAAATCCTGCTTTTTTTTTTTTACATTTGTTCTGATCTTATTTTTATGTTTATGTTTAAATCTTCTTTATTCATATATCCAAAGGCAAGTGCAATACAAACAGACAATATTTCTAACAAAGATAACCTCCTTTACCTTTATGTTTATTTTGTGAACCACCCTGGACAATTTGGTTGGAAGAATATAGATATTTCAGATAAATAAATGTCTCCGAGTTAACAATAAGCTGACAGGAAGAATCTTTCTTGTAGTTATGGAGAGGGATCTCATGAGAATCCTGAGATGAGGAATGAATACCTCTTCTTGCCTTCATTATCCTATACATTTCACACTGTATATGAGGCATCAGCCCTGACCGCAAGCGTGATAACCTCCAGGGACTCCAGGAACCTTTGTTGATGGAGGCCAATCAGAAAGCACCATTCCCAGCTCCAAGTTATTATGACACATATTACATATTTTTTCACAACTGTCAAATGAGATGGGGGTCTTTATAAAACCAACAGCCTTCAAAGAGAACGGCATCCAAAGAATTGTTTTCACTCTAATGACCAAGCCTCAGAAACAGGTGAAAATGGAAAGAATTCTGACAAAGGAATAACAAACCAGGAAATTATGACCTTTGCGATACATTTAAGAATAGAGAAAAGCAAAGAGCATAGCACAGATTGATGAAGAGGGAAGTTGGCTTGTTTGTGCAGCTCCTGTTGAAAAGCGGAATATAGGAGTGAAGAGGCATCCCTAGGCTGTGAGAGTGCAAATTTCTGTTGACCTCTCAGTCAGTAGAAAATTATTCAAAACCCCTCACAAACATCCCCACCAATAACCACATAACACATTTAACACTTTTTTTTGGAAAATGGTCCAAAAAGATATACATACTGAGCACAACATCTAGGACATGGTCATTATCAAAGAAAAAAGACAGATGTTTTTCTGGTTTGAAAATGGTTATTTTCACTACTTGATTTTTTTCAGCAAAACGTCCAAAGTCGGATTTAGACGTTGTATTGAAAATGCCCCTCATAGTAACCTATGGAACTTTGTAAGTCTAAGTGCTTTGAAAATGAGCCCCATTGTTTCACAGAAAGGACCACCAATAATTCTCTTCTCCAGGAGCAAAGCAGGGTCTTTTTTTTTTTCTAAAGCTTAGTGTTCGCTAACAGACATTAGTATGTGCTAAGTGCCCCATGGGTATAAAATAGGATGTGCAGCATTAATTCCGTTAGTGTGCGCTAAGCTTTAGTAAAAGGGCTCCTAAATTTTAAGAAATCCTCAAAACTGCATTCCGAAAATTAATTAAAAAAAATAACCAAAGAGAAAATGTAAAACCATTTTTAAAGTTCCTGTTTTCAAATCATAATCTTTTTTTTCTCCCCAATATTCTCTGCTGTTCCCCCTCACCAGATTGCATGCCTAGGCAGTACTAGTGCCCCTTGCCAGGCCACGGTTCCTCTCCTCCACAAAATACCTTCAGCGCCACTTACTGGCTAGTAAAGGTCTCCATAATAGCGGCAGTCATAAAACCTTCATAGCATGCCTAGTTACAACTGGCCCTAAAAACTGAAGCCTACACCAAAATGCACTGCACTGCAACCTGAGCCACAGGGTCAGCCAAAAGTGAATGAAAAAGCCTCAGAGTTCTTATTTGAGTACATATTTGTACTTCACATGTTCCATCATGGGCAAAAAAACCCAAGCCTCCACACACGGTCAACATTGCAGTGTACAGTTCTAGATTCCCATTTTCCAAGGCTACAAGTGTCTAAATTTCCAAAAAAAAGCTCAAACTTATCTTCACAGCTCTGAACTGGAACTTTCTCTCTGCAGGAACTCCAAGCGAGCAGGATCATGGTCTAAACTACCAAGAAGGTCCTGGTTTTGTGGGTTCAAACCGTTACTTCAGGGCAATAACGGACCATTCAGAGCACAACACATCCAGTGTTTAGGGCCTCTTTTATCAAGGCATGCGGCAATGCCAACGGAGCCCATTGAGAGTGAAAGGGCTTTGTTGGCATTACTGCACCGGGAGCTGCTAGCGTGGCTTGAGAAAAGAGGCTCTTAGTTTCCTGCCTACAATTATTTCCTGCACAGTAACATTGGAGAAGAGGCTTGTCTGATCTCAAAATCTCATATGCTTTTATGCCTTTTTGATTGATAGCCCAATAACACCATAATCTATTAGGCTACCCATTTTATTCTCTTAAGTCCTGTGTGGCCTCTAGAACTCTGCTTTCCTGATTAAACATCACAAAGTACCGTTGCTACAACCTTTGTTTAAAAAAAAATGGATTTGGGGTGGGGTTAATGCTTTTTTGTGGGGAAGTAGCTCTCAAAGGTGTTTCAGTGCACTACTGTGAATCCATAAAGGTTAGGCTTGTTCATCCTCTTCAGTCTCTTTAATTCCTCCCTCAGTAGGAATCAGCTGAGCTCATAGGTTACTCCTGGGGGAATTTTGCACTACTGTGCAGTGTAGAATTTGTGCAGAATTCTGCCTTTCCCGCACAGAATTCTGTGCAGTTGGTTGAATATGCTCCCATTTCCAGCTGACTGCCTCTCTCCCTTTCTGCCTGCCTGCACAGGCACCACTGCAGCATGGCAAGAGAGGAGCTGCTTCCTCTGCTGCCTTGGTCCCTAGCTGAACAGAGGCCCACGTGGGTCAAAGGAACAGTCAGCGTCAGGATGGCAGAGGAAGCAAAAGTGGAAGCCACCTGCTCTGCCTCTGTGCAGCTCCTCTCACTTGCCATGCTGTAGTGGTGCTTGTGTAGGTAGGCAGAGAGGGAGGGAGGTGGATGGAATTGGGAGGGAGGGGGGAGGGGGGACTGGAAAGAAAGGTGGATGGAAGGGTGTGTGTTTGCGCCATTGGAAGGGGTGGAGGACTGCAGGAAGGTGCAAGGGGTTGTGCATGCCATAATTCCCCCAGGAGTAACAGATACAGGTGTGTGATGGTCTCTTCCGCATGACTGTTGTTCGTGTACATCCATCCAGAGCATAGAATAAGCTCTGTGAGCTGTCCCTTGCAACAAAATCATTGTGTCACTGCAAAAGTTGGAAGGCTTGTCCAAAGCATTGCACCTTCAGTCTTTAAAGGTCAGCGAGGGAAGAAAAAATTGGTACAGAGGTTGCATTTCTCGTGATTCAGCTAATTTCACCTTCTTTTCTCCTCCCTGTCCATTTAACCACATCCTTCAGAACCTTCCATCGAGGTCTTCCAGCCATCCAATAAAGAGCGGTTTGGACTGGGTCTTCAGCTTAAAAAGTAAGGATACTAATCACCAGATGCTTAATAAAGTGATGGAAGGTTGAAAGCATAGGAAAGAACCTTCTTTTTGTCCCTGAATTGCCCTAGAAGTTGAAGACCCCTTGAGCGAAGCTTTAGAGTTTGGAAGTGTTATCTGAAATGTCTCTATCATGATATGATATGTTTTCTCATTTTAGAGTTTGTTATAATCTGATCTGTAATGAGTGCTTTGGGTGACTCCTTGCTGCTGTTGTGATTCAACCCAGGAATGCAGTGCCTCTGTTCAGGGCTGGCCCTGCCACTAGGTGGACTAGGCATCCGCCTGGGGCGATAGATCAGGAATGATGGATGAGAAGTATATGAAGGATTATTAATTAGTTTTTTCAGTTGTGTGTATGCTTTTATTTCTCTTTTTGTGTGATGATTAGTTAATTATTTCCTGTCATAATTTGGCATTCCTTTCTGTTGTGTAATTTGTAGTTATTGTTTTTAGTGTAAACTGCTTTAATTTGTTCGCAGCTAAGTGGTATAGCAAATTTAATAAATGATAAACAAGATTTGGCAGGTGGTAGCAGTGCAGCAGATGGGCATCCTGTAATCCTCCCTTCCCTGTCTCGTTCCATTGGCCAGCATCTTGCCCATCTCTTCCCTTTCTCCTACAACCATTATTGCCCTACCTCTTTCCAGATCGCTCCAGAGGCACTTAATGCTGGATGTGCTGGTGCAGGGCCATCCAGTAGATGCCAGTGCTCAACCACTGCTGCATCCCACCCTCCTCCTCACAGGAAATGAGTTAAGGGGAGGGCATGATGCAGCAGGACTTGAGTGTGGGCTTCTGCTGGAAACTCCCTTGCCAGAGCTGAGTACCTTTTGAAGCGGTCCAGGAAGAGGTAGGGTAACAGCTGGGGCAGGGAAGGGGAGATGAGATGCTGGACGGGGGGGATAAGGAGAGGAAGGGATGATGTTGGCCTTGGGGTGGGGGAGGGTAGGGAGGGACAGGAGAGATGCTGGAAGCTGGAACAGGTAGTTGGGTAGGGAAGTGAAGGGGAGAAGTTGGCCTTGAGTGGAGTGGGGTTATTAAGTTAGGGAAGGGGAGATCCTGGACTTGGCAAGGGATAAGGAGGTGAAGGGGAGGTGGTGGACTAGGAGGGGAGGGAAGGGAAGGGAAGATGCCACCTGGGGTAGGTAAGAAAGGGAAGGGAGGATGTTGGCCATTTTGGGGATGGTGGATTGGGGGTGGGATGGACTATAGCCCTGAAACTACCTTGGAGGTGGGGTACTGCATAGCTGAAGGTATGCCTAGGGCATCAGATATCTATGGTCCAGTCCCTCTGTTGCATGCAGATTTCTCTCATTAATATTCATTGTGGATATACTGGATATCCTTCAGCAGGCTATTTACTTGGTATCCTTTTCAAGGGACAGATGTCTGAACATTAAGGGGCCTGCTTGCTAAAGTGCAGTAGGTTTTTGCACTTACTACTACTACTACTACTACTTATCATTTCTATAGTGCTACTAGACGTACTTACTGCAGCTTGAGTGGAAATCTTAAGAACAGTAAGTACGAGCCTGTGTGGTAGATGAAGAGAGTGTGCCTAGCATCTGTCCTGCATTTAACACACAGACACCTAGTACACGGCAGTCACCTTACATGCCTCCACAGATTGCACGCTTGTATCCAAGTAACGTGCTGCTTGACACAAACTAAAGGCTACATCAACAGCTGGGGCACTGAAACCCGAACCTGTTTGACAGTATTGGTTATTTGTTTATACTTGCCTTTGGAATCTCCATCATGGAGGTTCACAAAGTCAAATTAAAATTACAAATAAAATAGGAAAGAAATACAGTATTTTATAGGAAAGAAAATAGAACAGCTCCTGTGTATCCTGTGCCTGCATGGACTTCCAAACGGATCTTCCAATCCTCCTAGATCGACCCCCCTCCCTCCCGAGAGCAAATCTCTGAGTCTCACTAAGGATATTTCCTGGTAGTTTGCTCCCCTTTCTCTCACCCCTCTGGCACTGGATTTTAAAATGGTGCTGATGACCTGTAGGCGGATTTCCCAGATAATAAATTACCTGAAACAAGGTTTCCCAACAGAACTATCCGCAAGCAAAATATTCTGTTCTCTGTCTAGGGGAAGGGGAAAAACCTTGGCTATGGCCCTACATGCCACTATTTCAGTCAGAGAGAGAGAGCTGAGAAATCAGGCTGATATATATATTAGCTTTATTATGGATAATATAAAAAAAAGATATACAAAATAGAAATTTGGCAAAGCTTCAGCTGAACAAAAATACTGGCAGTAATTCTTACAACTATATTCTCACACTACACACATTTCTTACTGGTTGCTAGGTAAACTTGCACAACTGATTAGAATGCAATAACTATGTTATGAGGTAGTATGGTAATTAGCAGCTTCTTTCCCGACCAAGGTTATGACTAACACCAGCCTTATGCTCAGGTAATCACCACTCGCTAACCCAGACTAATAGGAGATAGATCACTGTGTCGCTCACCACACAATCTCCGGTGACACCTCTCAGGAGTAGCACAGGTTACTTCCCAGACTCAAGCTGAGAGATCAGCGAGTCTTCGTCAGAGCCACGACAGGCACTCTGCAGCAGTCAGCAAAGGCACAGGTCACACCTTGCAGGTAGCTGAACCACACGGTACTCTTCCAGATACACTGTTCATCAGTTGGTGGACCTTCTTAGGTCACTGGTCTTCTTTCCACCTCCACCTTCTTCCAAGGATTCCGACTAACTAACTCCCCAACTCTTCCCACTCTTCCAGCGCCTCTCGGTCAGGTGATACCAATTATCCTCTTGTACCATCCTGTGCATGGGCAAGAAGAGTTCTTGTTTTTTTTTTTTCTTTGTGACCTTGGAAATGGTAACTTCTGGTGCCATGCATGCCTCCCTTCTCATCATCTCCGAGATAGAAGGGGAATAATTGGAGCACAGAGTGTCCTTGGCTTCAGCAAGCCTGTCAGTGATTTTCCACAAACTGAAGCTGACTCTGACACAGAGATGTGCAGGTCAGAGGTTTGCAGCAGCCATCTTCTAGTAACAAGATGTCATAGGCTTGTATAGGCCAAGACCAGCAAGGGAGACACAGGGACATACCCCTACAGACCCCTAGTGGTAGTACTGTGAGACTACTGCTAGGGGTTAACAGTGCTGTTTTGAAATCCAGAGGGAATGGGAATTGAGAGGGACTGCTTCCGCCTCATTCCACTAGATTACAAGGGAATCCACCAAGTGAGTCCTAGTGGTTTAAGGGGTGGGGGAAAGTTCAGGGTTTGTCTTGGGGGGGGGGGGGGGCAGCGTTCTTGATAATTGGTTAGCACATAAGCACCACCATCCTGGGAAAAGAACAAGGGTCCATCAAGCCCAACATCCTGTCTCCGACAGCGGCCAATCCAGGCTTCAAGAACCCGGCAAACTCCTCCCCCCAAAAAAATTCCCCCCCCCTTTTTTTTTTAAAATAATGTTCAATGGACTTATTCTTCAGGAATCTGTCCAAACCCCCCTTAAACTCCGTAAGGCCAGCTGCAAGCTGCTGTCACTACGTTCTCCGGCAACGAGTTCCAGAGTCCAGCTACTCTGGTTAGGTAGGGGTTTCCTTTCTACGGCAGGGGGAGAGGATCAAGTAGTGGAGGGGATGCTGTTAGGGAGGGGGCGGTCAAGAGGGACTGAGCCGGAGGCATCAGTGGCTTTTCTCAACGTGATGCAGTTGTACTGTTGGCTGGCTTTAGTACACAGTAGCTGATAGGTGGTAGCAGGTTGTTCATGAAATTGGGTCATAAGTTCTTATTGTTGCTCATACCTTATGATACTTTGTTCACTCTTATATCATTGTTTATTCTACACTTTACTGTAGACTTTGCATTGTAATTTTGTTCAGCAGTTTGCTGTATTGTCCTTTTAATCCTGAATAAAATCTTTTAAAACTTAGTACACATTAGCCTTTACCGCAAGTCTGTGCTAATGCCTGCTGTGAGTTATAACCTGTACAGCTTAGTAAACATTGCTGCAAGATTTGACTGTGCTCCACCAGACCCGTCCCTTAATCTCTGAGCTTTCTATTATCAGTGTCCTCTTTGGAACAATAATGGATAATTTCTGCTTCTGCATTTCTTTTTTTGCTTCTGTTTTTTTTCCCCACAGGATCCTGGGAATGTTCACATCCCAGCAATGGAAACATCTGAGCAATGATCTGCTGAAGATCCAGCAGGAGAAGCGGCACAACTGGTTCAAGGCAAGCGGCACAATCAAGAAATTCAGAGCAGGCCTCGGTATCTTCTCCCCAATCCCCAAGTGAGGACGCTCTCTGCCTAGGGAAAGGGAAATGGGACTTGATATACCACCTTTCTGTGTTTTTTCCAACTGCATTCAAGGCTGTTTATATAGTAACTACAGGTACTTATTTGTACCTGGGGCAATGGAGAGTTGTGACTTGCCCAGTGGGAATTGAACCCAGTACCCCAGGATCAAAGTCCACTGCACTAACCACTAGGCTAGACCTTGCTCTGCCTTTCTCTTTCTCCTTCTGCTCCCCTTTCTGAGATTTATGAACTGCTTTATGTTACTGCAGTTTTAGGGACCAATTTTCAGTGGTGTTTATAGAGATAGGAGTTCCATTCACCAGGTCCATACCCGGTAATGCTGCTGAAAACCTAAACAAACTACCTGGATAGTGCCAAGGTGGTCCGGGGGTGGAATTTCCTCTTGGTTTAGCAGTGATATTTAATCTACTAACTGGGTAAACTGCCCAGATAAAGTTAGGACAGCAAAAAAAACTGTCCTAACTTTATCCAGTGATACCTGGGTACGTACCAGTGACCAAATTGTACCCAGGTATTCAGTGCAGGATGGTATCTAGTTTGCTTACTGTGCCAAGTAATAAGCAGGCATGGTGAACGGTGACTAAGGACTGCGCTTTCTTTTGGAGGGCCACTGTACCATGGAACCAGCTCCCTTTGGAGCTGAGGTCAGAGGTTTAGGGTAGGATTAAAGACTTATTTTTTTTCAGAAAGCTTTTATACAGAACTGATGGAATGCTGAGAATATTTGCAGAGGCAGATATTAGCATCTTACTGAAGATCTCATGGATGTGTGCAGTGTGATTTTGCTAGTCTGAATGTATTTTTCCTATTTATGATGGAGTTCTTTTTTTAATATTTCTTCTTATTTTGTGTATATTGTAAACCACTTTGATTATGTAGAAAAGGTGGTATATCAAGTATTTTAAACTATTAAAACTATCTGGATACCAGCACTGAATATGAGAGAATAAAATAACCGTAGTAGATGGCATTTAAATAAAATTTCAGTTTCTTCGGCTGAATATTGAGGGGGTTAATGTATTAGAATTTCTTGGCTGAATTTGTGTAAAGATGGTCATCCACAAAAGGGTGACAGTGGTCCCTCTGTATTCTGTTATCCATCTGGCTGTGGCAAGGGCAATAGCCAGAAGTTGATTTTGTCGGGGCTCAGGGGTTAGCCAAGCATTTCCTTACAGTCTCCCCCCCCCCCCCCCCACTGCTGCCATTGCTGCCACCCCCTTCCTCCGGATCATACCTTTGCTGGTGGAGATGCTAGTCTAGCCCCACCAGCCAAAGTTTCACCGCCAGAGCCCTGCACGTGCTATTTGAGAAGCAGGCCAACACCAGTCCTTCCGCACATTCTCAGTACAAGTACATGAACTGAGCATGTGCAGAAATACTGGCGTCGGCGGCTACAGCATCCTTCCCACTTCCTGCTGTTCAGGCAGCACGGGCAGGACTCTGGCAGCGAAACTCTTTGGCAGGGCTTGAGCATCCCTGCCAGCCATGTATTGGCTGCCACATGCTTTTGTTTTAGGCACTAACAATGCACATAAATCTTGCTGTTTTATGGTGCCTCTTTCTAAACCTTTACGTGTGCTAACATTATTACCACATGCTAAATGCTAAGAAGCCCATTTTATACCTATGAGCTGCTTAGCATTTAATGTGCACTGATTCATTATTTATAGTAACATAGTAGATGACGGCAGAAAAAGACCTGCGCGGTCCATCCAGTCTGCCCAACAAGATAAACTCACATGTGCTACTTTTTGTGTATACCTTACCTTGATTTGTACCTGTCCTTTTCCGGGCACAGACCGTATAAGTCTGCCCAGCACTATCCCCGCCTCCAAACCATCAGTCCCGCCTCCCACCATCGGTTCTGGCACAGACCGTATAAGTCTGCCCAGCATCATCTCCGTCTCCCGCCACCGGCATTGCCACCCAATCTCGTCTAAGCTCCTTAGGATCCATTCCTTCTGAGCAGGATTCCTTTATGTTTATCCCACGCATGTTTGAATTCCGTTACCGTTTTTGTTTCCACCACCTCCCGCGGGAGGGCATTCCAAGCATCCACTACTCTCTCCGTGAAAAAAATACTTCCTGACATTTTTCTTGGAGTCTGCCCCCTTCAATCTCATTTCATGTCCTCTCGTTCTACTGCCTTCGCATCTTCGGAAAAGGTTCGTTTGCAGATTAATACCTTTCAAATATTTGAACGTCTGTATCATATCACCCCTGTTTCTCCTTTCCTCCAGAGTGTACATGTTCAGGTCCGCAAGTCTCTCCTCATACGTCTTGTAACGCAAATCCCATACCATTCTCGTAGCTTTTCTTTGCACCGCTTCAATTCTTTTTACATCTTTCGCAAGATACGGCCTCCAGAACTGAACATAATACTCCAGGTGGGGCCTCACCAACAACTTATACAGGGGCATCAACACCCCCTTTCTTTGGCTGGTCACACCTCTCTCTTCGGCTGGTATTTATGTATTTATTTATTTGTTACATTTGTATCCCACATTTTCCCACCTATTTGCAGGCTCAATGTGGCTTACATTGTACCGTAGAGTCGTTCGCCATCTCTGATAGAGAAGGAAATACACTGAGTTGGTGTGGTCGGATAAGGTTCATGTGTTATAGACACATTGGAGAATTATAGAGAGGAAGAGTTATGTGGAGTGTGCATGCTAAGCTTTAGTAAAAGGGCCCCTTAGTCATTTACACGCATGAGGAGCTACTCTTACACAGGGCCGGTCTTAGCAAGTGCGGGGCCCTATGCAGACCAATTTGGTGGGGCCCCATCCTAGCCCCGCCCCATCGTAGCCCCGCCCCCACCGTAGCCCCGCCCCCCCACCGTAGCCCCGCCCCTACCTCCACCCCATTGATAAGATTATTCCATTTTTAGAACATTTTTATTTATGAAATTTCAAATAAAGACAAATGAAGCTAAACTTGTACAAAAAAACTGATTGAAATAATAAGCACAATGCTATCATGAAACCTCCCCTCCCCAGAAATTATTCAGTTCAAGTCCACTACAATTAGTAGTTCCAATTCTCATAACAAAGGAGAATAAAGGAAAAATATTAAGAAAAGATTCAGTACTTTCAAATTCCCCTATTACTGTGTAACCCATATATGCAATAAAATAAAAATGAAATGAAAAGATATACAATAAAATAAAGTGATGTGTGAAATATAATGTACAATATAAAAACATATAGACCACCAAGGTATTAAAATTGTTTTAAAATATATACCACAGCTCTCTGACTCAAGAAGACTCCGACTCTTGTCTGTCATCCATAACTGTCTGACAACACACAGAAAAAAAATAAGTAAAAACAAATTGTCACAATTAATACCTTATACACCAATATACCAGCCTTACGGAAAATGCAGACCGTCAACAATATGAAGCTAGCAAGGGATCATAATACTACAATTCTCATGCAGAGCCACAAAACACCCTTTTAGAGGTAGTGTGTCATGATTTAGGCTCTACACCCTTTCTGATGTTTGGTGCCACCTTAGTAAGGCCAACACACAATCTCTCCACTGCAAAACACTATACACAAACTTGTGCAAAAACACACTCATAACCTTAACAAACCATAAACAGCACTAATTCCAAGGACAGAACGAGCTACAACCTTATGCGTGGCGTGGAAAGGCAACTGTAATTACACCTGGCTCTAAAACACCAGTGCACAACCTAGTGAAAAAAAAACAAACAAAAAGGGATTCAAACTATACGCTAGCAGAATACTGCACCTTCCTTGATCACACCTGAAAAACACATGAAGGCAAAATACTGAAATGGAAAGTTACCTCAAGAAGTCAGACTCAGCATGCAGCAATACTAAAAAAATTGAAACGTACATGAAAAATATCACAGATGCACATTTCCAAAAACTGACATATTCCAATTAATAAATCCTGAATAAAATAGTTTTTTCTACCTTTGTTGTCTGGTGACTTTGTTTTTCTGATCATGCTGGCTCAGTATCCGATAGTGCTGCTATCTGTCCTCTTAACTCCGTTTCCAGGGCTTCCTTTCCATTTATTTCTTTACTTTCCGCCTTTCTTCTTCATTTCTTGCCCTACATCCGTAAGTAAAAGCTGGGTCCTCTGCAGACTTGACTGTCCAGTGGATCCAGCTTCTGCCTATTTTCTATATCCATGTGCACTTTTTCTCCTCTCTTCCTTTTCCCTCACCTCATCTCCTTCCTCACTCTTCCCTCGCCTCCATCCATGTCCAGCATTTCTTCTCTCTCCTCCATCCACCCATGTCCAGCGACCCTCCTGTCCCCCCTGCCATCCACCTATGTCCAGAAACCCCCCTCCCCTGCCATCCACCCATGTCCAGAAGCCCCCCTCCCCTGCCATCCACCCATGTCCAGCGACCCTCCTGTGCCCCTGCCCTCAACCTATGTCCAGAAACCCCCTCCCCTGCCATCCACCCATGTCCATGACCCTCCTGTGCCCCCTGCCCTCAACCTATGTCCAGAACCCCCCTCCCCTGCCATCCACCCATGTCCAGCGACCCTCCTGTGCCCCCTGTCCTCAACCTATGTCCAGAAACCCCCTCCCCTGCCATCCACCCATGTCCAGTGACCCTCCTGTGCCCCCTGCCCTCCTCTGCCATCCACCTATGTCCAGAAGCCCCCCTCCCCTGCCATCCACCCATGTCCAGTGACCCTCCTGTGCCCCCTGCCCTCCCCTGCCATCCACCTATGTCCAGAAGCCCCCTCCCCTGCCATCCACCCATGTCCAGTGACCCTCCCTGTGCCCCTGCCCTCAACCTATGTCCAGAACCCCCCTCCCCTGCCATCCACCCATGTCCAGCGACCCTCCTGTGCCCCTGCCCTCAACCTATGTCCAGAAACCCCCTCCGCTGCCATCCACCCATGTCCAGCGACCCTCCTGTGCCCCCTGCCCTCCCCTGCCATCCACCTATTTCCAGAAACCCCCTCCCCTGCTATCCCCCCATGTCCAGCGACCCTTCTGTGCCCCCTGCCCTCCACCTATTTCCAGACCCCCCTCCCCTGCTATCCCCCCATGTCCAGCGACCCTCCTGTGCCCCCTGCCCTCCACCTATTTCCAGACCCCCCTCCCCTGCTATCCACCCATGTCCAGTGACCCTCCTGTGCCCCCTGCCCTCCCCTGCCATCCACCTATGTTCAGAAGCCCCCCTCCCCTGCCATCCACCCATGTCCAGCGACCCTCCTGTGCCCCTGCCCTCAACCTATGTCCAGAAACCCCCTCCCCTGCCATCCACCCATGTCCAGCGACCCTCCTGTGCCCCCAGCCCTCAACCTATGTCCAGAACCCCCCTCCCCTGCCATCGACCCATGTCCAGCGACCCTCCTGTGCCCCTGCCCTCAACCTATGTCCAGAAAACCCCCTCCCCTGCCATCCACCCATGTCCAGTGACCCTCCTGTGCCCCCTGCCCTACCCTGCCATCCACCTATGTCCAGAAGCCCCCCCTCCCCTGCCATCCACCCATGTCCAGCGACCCTCCTGTGCCCCTGCCCTCAGCCTATGTCCAGAAACCCCCTCCCCTGCCATCCACCCTTGTCCAGCGACCCTCCTGTGCCCCCAGCCCTCCCCTGCCATCCACCTATTTCCAGAACCCCCCTCCCCTGCTATCCCCCCATGTCCAGCGACCCTTCTGTGCCCCCTGCCCTCCACCTATTTCCAGAACCCCCTCCCCTGCTATCCCCCATGTCCAGCGACCCTCCTGTGCCCCCTGCCCTCCACCTATTTCCAGACCCCCCTCCCCTGCTATCCCCCCATATCCAGCGACCCTCCTGTGCCCCCTGCCCTCCACCTATTTCCAGACCCCCTCTCCCCTGTTATCCCCCCATGTCCAGCGACCCTCCTGTGCCCCCTGCCCTCCACCCATGTCCAGTGACGCGACTCTCCTCGTTCCCCTGATCCCCTCCCTCCAGCCACCTGAGCCCCCCTCCCCGACCCGCCAAACGACCCTCGTCTACCACCCGACCCGCCGGCACCTCACCTGACCCAGCATTTTTTAAAAAGCTACAAGCGGCAGTGCCTCCTCGCGTCTGTGAAAGAAGAAAAGTCGCTTCGTCCATTGGCCGGCCTTCCCTCATGTCCCGCCCTCTGATGTAACTTCCGCAAGGGCGGGACATGAGGGAAGGCCGGCCAATGGACGAAGCGACTTTTCTTCTTTCACAGACGCGAGGAGGCACTGCCGCTTGTAGCTTTTTTAAAAATGCTGGGTCAGGTGAGGTGCCGGTGGGTCGGGTGGTAGACGAGGGTCGTTTGGCGGGTCGGGGAGGGGGGGGCTCAGACGGCTGGAGGGAGGTGGAGCAGGGGAACGAGGACTGGAGAGTTGCGTCGCTGGACATGGAGGGCAGGCGAGCATTGGCGGTGGTAGGAGAGGCGAGGCAGACTTGAGGCAGGCCGCGCGGGGCCCCCTTAGGCGCGGGGCTCTATGCGGCCGCCTCGGTCGCCTCTGCCTAAGACCGGCCCTGCTCTTACAGAATAATGACCAACGTTAAAGTACGCTTGTTGTTCACATGGCGTGGACTTTAACGATGGGTGTGTGAATAGGCAGAGTTTGGGGAGAGTGTACAAGTATGCACACACATTTACATACGTTCTGCTAACAAAAGGCACAGCCAGTGGGCTGGTATAAATCAAGTGAGATTTTGGCTAGTTATAATGGTATTTTTAAAGAAAAGCAGGCAATGTTTCTTTGTAAAATAAGAAACTTATTTAACACTTTTGGTAGGTGCCCTGTTATAAATTACCCTTCTTAAATTCGAGAAAGGTTCGCTGAAAGATAAGTGCTAAACATTTGGGCACTAACTGCTGGATTCTGTGTAGCGCGCCTAGAGATCTGTGCCGAAATGCAGGTGTATTCTAAAACAGTGTGTGTAACTT
Source organism: Microcaecilia unicolor (assembly GCF_901765095.1). NCBI lineage: Eukaryota > Metazoa > Chordata > Amphibia > Gymnophiona > Siphonopidae > Microcaecilia > Microcaecilia unicolor. The sequence goes on along the minus strand of NC_044031.1, from coordinate 680,066,069 downwards.
TATTGGCCTAACAAGCTAATCAGCATGGATAACAGCACTTAAGCAATAATGAGCACTAATTGGCAATAATTAGAATTTATGCACACAACTCACTAAGTGTATTCTGTAATGAACTGCACCTAAATTCTAACGTGCGTAGTTGAAAAGGGGCATGGCTATGGGCAGGGAAATGGGTATTTTATGGAGATGTAAATGGAGGCTCATAATTTTAGGCGGTGGGATATCAACTAAGCATATTCTATATACCGTGCCTAAATCTAGGTGCCGCTTATAGAATACACTTATGCAGAAACGTTTACCACATGGATTTTTTAGGCATCTTATATAGAATCTGGCCCTAAATGGGGAATTCTGTATATGGTGCCGAATGTTAGTCACTAAGTTCCATGCTGAATTTTCTTCACATAAAAATAGGCACCAAATAGGGACAGAAACGGCAGATCCACGTGAAAACATGAGCTCATTTATAGAACATCGCCTAAGTGTTTCTGTGTAGATCTTCAAAGGGGGAGTGGTCATGGGAAGGGGCATGGGCGGGCCAGGAGTGTTCCCTTAAAATGTGCACAGCGTTATAGAACAGTGCGGATCTGCACCCAACTTGCGTGCCAGGATTTACACTTGGCTGCAGTTGGTGTAACTCCTCGCTCCCAAAGTTGATTGCGGCTCCCAGAACGTCCATTATAGAATATCATTCAGGCTCGTTTTTGTTTCTTCGGCGCCAAATTTTGAGTGTCATTTGTATAACAGAGGTTCTATGCAGAACTGCCATTAAAGAATACTAGTGTGAGGCTGTGTTTACACCCTTAACTTTAGTCGTGAGCACTTGTGCTAGTTCAAAAGGTGAGTGTAAGTGCTTGTTTCTAATTTTGGCAGTTAGACGCAGGTCCTGGGCATACCTCTGACCTGCCCATTCCCCTCCCCAGTCCACCCACCCTGTGCAGTTACGCGTCATTGATTTTGTGTGTACGTTTTATAGAATATCAACTAAGCTCAGTTGTGATGTAACTGCTAACTGGTTCCAATTAATACCAATTAACAGTACTTGGTGCCAGGGGCGTAGCCAAACTTCGGCGGGAGGGGGGTGAGCCTGAGGTGAGGGGGCACATTTTAGCCCCCCCCCGCCATTGCTGACCCCCCCTACCACCACCACCACCATCAACTTTGACCCGCCCCCTGCCGACGACCCTCTCGTCCTCCCCCCCTCCCGCCGCCAACCCTCCCCCACCGTCGCCTACCTTTGCTGGTGGGGGACCCCAACCCCCTGCCAGCCGAGGTCCTCTTCTTCCTTTGTTCTGTTTCTGAGTCTGACGTCCTGCACGCAACTCCCGCCAGCCGAGGTCCTCTTCTTTCTTCGTTCTGTTTCTGAGTCTGACGACCTGCTTGTACAACGTGCAGGACGTCAGACTCAGAAACAGAACGAAGGAAGAAGAGGACCTCGGCTGGCGGGGGTTGGGGTCCCCCGCCAGCAAAGGTAGCAGACGGCAATGGCGGGTTGGCGGAGTCAAGAGGGTCATTGGCAGGGAGGTCCAGGGCCAAATCTACGGGGGCCCAGGCCCCAGTGGCCCACGTAGCTACACCCCTGCTTGGTGCCAATTATTGCTACTTAACATCAGTTATCAGCTCATTTAGTTACACCTGCAACTAACGTGCGCAAGCAACATTGTACACCAATTCCCTAATTCTGTAAAAGTCACTGAAAATTGCGCGTCTACCCAATTTAATAGAATAACGAGCTAATTAGTGCCAATAATTGGCTTTTTAACAGGCAGTTATTGGCACTAAATTTAATTGGGATGTATGCACATAAATTTAGGCGAGGGATCTGTGTCTAAAATTTACATGCAATCTGAAAATGTGGGTTCAGAAATGGGTGGGTCATGGGTGTTATGGGCGTTCCTACAAGTTACACATGTTATAGAATAATGGGGATCCTAATCTAATTTAGGCATGTTCATGTGCACCATGTTTCAGTTGGTGCAAATGGCCACGCCTAAAGTTAGGTGCGATTCCCGTGTGTAAGTGCTATTCTATAAACCGTGCCGAACTTTAAGCACAGCTTATAGAATAGCACTTTTTTCGGCACCATATATAGAATCTAGCTTTATGCGTAAAGTTGGGTGCACAAGTTTATAGAATTTGCATGCTTGTGTCTTGGCGTACTGATCATCTCTGCCTGTAATATATTTGCCATGAAGCAGAAGGGGTATTGTGAATGGACTAATGGTTTCTGTAGCAGCTGTGCCATTAACGCGGAGGGCTCTGTGTTCTTTTAACAGAAAGTCTCCCATTTTATTTCATTGCCTGATAGTGACTCAGTATGTCCTAATAGTACTAATACTAGTAGGGTATTATTTTGCCTCCAGGACATCATTCTCTTGATTCCATGGTACATTGACTATTGCCAACTCTTTTTCTGCTGAGGGATCTTTGACCAGTTCCAATGCTACCCCTGTTTTCTAGATCACCCAGTTTCCCAGTCATCCAGGACTCCATGTTAAAGAGCAAATTAGGGGTACCTGATCTTCGAGTGAACCGTTTGATGAACCGATCCATCTCCTGCACCATGAAGAACCCTAAAGTGGAGGTCTTTGGATATCCACCCAGTACTCAGGTAAATCCTTTTCTCATTTCAGCATCTAAACATACTCCACTCTACTCTTGTGTATTACTAGCATCCATATGCTATTCTTAACACCCACATGACTTTAATCCTTTCAGTACCACTGATCTATCATCAACACTGGCAAGTTTTTCCTTCCTTGCTCCCCTACCTTTCCCTGTTTTATTCCTTTCCGTTTATTAACTCCTTAACCCATTGCTTTATTTTGAAGGATTCTACCTTTCCAGTCAGTAGATTGTAGTTCTTTTCTTGAAGTTCTGTATTTTTTGTAAATTTTAGTTTTTGTACACTGCCCCCCCCCCCCCAAAGATCTGCTGGCCAACTTGGGTGGTATAGAAAGTGTGAATAAACTATAAACATGATTCATTCTGCCTTCACACACATCATATCATGTCACAATCAGATAATTATCCACACTTTATTTTCTAGCTCTGTGCCTTATTACTCAGCTGGCAGGGGTCCGGTATTTGTTTGTGAGGGGAAGCGGCGAGAAGGTGAGGTGGTGGTGGGGGGGGGGGGGGGGGGGGGGCGACACTCCCACCGTGAGGTCTGGCTATGCCCCTGCTCTGTATTCATTTGAAACGATTTAGAGTCCATGTGTGCTGTGGGGCTTTTTACAAAGGAGCAAGAGGGCTAACGTGTGGGTAGTGTGTGCCCAATTAGCACTACTGCTGAGGTAGCACGTGCGCCTGGCGGTAATTCCAATTTTGGCGTTTGCCGAATCTCATAGTAGAAAATAATTTTCTATTTTCTACCATGGGGGTTTTCCCGGTGGTAACCGGCAGCACACCCACATTGGCGTGTGCTGCATGGTTGCCATGTTGGGTAGCGCATGAGCCCTTACCAGTAGGTCATTGGGTGGCGATAAAGTCTCAGGCCGTAAATAGGCGTGCGCTAGTTTTAATATTTACCGGGCATTAAAAAATTGCCTTTTTCCCAGTTGCGGTAAAAAAATGGCTCAGTGAATGCCTACAGACACGTCCACACTGCCGCGGACCACTTTTTACCACAGCTTTGTAAAAGGAGCTCTGTGTGCCTACTTGTGTCTTTAGTTTCCAGCCCTGATAATCAAACACACTTTTACTGTTCGGTGCTTCTTTGACAATTTATTCTTTCACGCTGAAGAATTGAACCAGAAAGATATGGATTTATAAACCGAGCATCATTTTCTGATCCTGTTTTAAGCAGTTTATATAGAATTTCTGAGTGAAGCAGGTACAGGAAGTCATATCAGTGGACACAGGAATCCTGGAAGTTCACGTTGGTGCTGTTCTCTCTCTCCAGGTTGGTGGGCACTGCAAAAACATCCCAACATTAGAATATGGATTCCTTGTTCAGGTAAGCTGAAATGCAGAATATTATGTGGCTTCAGGTGGATGTCAGAGATGATAACGAACGTTAGTGCACTAGCACCGTATTTCTCACACCGGAAATGAACTGATTATCTAATTTACTCTATAATTTACTCTACCATTTATGAACATAATGCAATACCACTTTGTATTTCTCAATCCGGAAATGGCGATCGCCACTACGGCATACTGTAAGCCACATTGAGCCTGCAAAAAGGTGGGAAAATGTGGGATACAAATGCAATAAATAAATAAATAACCAAGAGAACACATTTATGTGTGAAATTGTGAAGATACAAAGCTACAATTGGGACATGAATGCTAGTTACTCCACTACTACTTTGTATTATTTCTCCCACATTCGTGACTTACTGTTCCAGACGATGCAGCGAGCCCCTCATCTGAGTGCTATGTAGATATTGAAGACACAGGGGTATTAGTGTGCAAAGGAACGACTGTGTTTAAGGTTGTTGCTTGGGCTGTCTGGATATTAGGAGTACAGGAGTGTGCAGAAATGTCTGAAGTGGTTATGCCTGTGAAGAGATTGGTGTTACCTGTACCAAGAAGGCTGTCTCTCAGATCCTACTGTCTTCTCATGCATTCAGATCATGAAATATGCTGAGCAGCGGATTCCCACCCTGAATGAATACTGTGTAGTCTGTGATGAGCAGCATGTCTTTCAGAATGGATCTATGCTAAAGGTAAAACAAAAAAACCTCTTAGTGTCTTGTCCCTCCATGGACCTTCCTGGACTCCACTTCCAGTATAATTCAGTTGCATCTGTGAAATATGTGGAATTATTTTTCTGAATGTAGGTACTATCACAATAGATTGTTTAAAACAGTTTATAGTAGGATTTTCTTACGTTTGGATTTGAATTGGATGGACAGTGAAGTATATTGATGCCTTGAGTTCATTAAATTGTTTTCTATACTCATCTGTAAATTAGTCTTGAACAGAGAAATTTTTTTGCCAGATCTTAACAGGTCATTTATTACATGCCTACATAAAATGTCAAAGTGTGGTATAATAAACAAGCAAAAATACAATAACTTGTTATTATCTAAACAAAATATATAAATTAACAGAACATAACTACTTTAAATATAACCTGTTAAAAAATTAGATTCTCTTAATACAGTACCAAAAACTTGCTTGAACAACAGCACTCCCCCCTCCCAAACTCCCCAAAACACGTGGTGTTGATTTTTTAATAATTTAGGCTCCAAACTTTTGGGTCCTTTTACTAAGGTGTTCTAATGGATTTAGCGCATGCTAACTTAGGGCACGGCTGTGTAATCATTGCTACCCTGGCATGAGAGCATGCTCTAATTTATGTGTTAGCTGCATAGCCTGTTATTTGGTGGGAAATGGGTGGGTTTGAGATCGGGAATGGATTTGCACTGCACATTGCAGTTAGCGCATTTTAATTAATTAATTTATTTATTTGTCACTTATCCTGCACTTTCACTGATGCAGATAATGCCTCCTAGACATACCTTGCACTTACTGCATGGGAATTTGGGCACAGACCGTGTGGTCAGTGCAAAACTTTACCACATTTTGGGATAATAGCCCCTTAGGCTCCTATGTTTGGCTGGCTATAGGGGATGAATTTATGAACCTGGAAGGAGAGGGGTGGAGTGCAGCTGCCCAGGTGCAGAGCAAGGAACAGGATGGAGGATGGCCAAAACAAGCTTATATGCCCCTGCTGTGCCCCTTGAACTGTGTTCCAAAGTTAATGCCTCTGATAATGGAATCCTCTAGCAGCAACAGTTTTCTGGTATGAGATACTTTATTAGTGCTTTGGGGTGTCTTTTCTCTTGGGATACCTTTATTGCTTTTTGTTCCACCTCAGTTCTATTTTCTGGAGCATCACAGTGCTGTAATGGAGCAAAGGAATTCTGTAGGGGCAACAATTGTGAGGGTGGATGCTTCTGTGCCACATGTCGTAGTCTGCCTGAGCCTACTATTATCCATCTGTTCATGATGGGTGGGGTAGCAAACCCCTAATAGAGATAATTTGGAGCATTAAAAGTGGGTGGCAACAGGGCAGATTTAGGCAAGGGTGGAAAAAGGTTAGGAGCTTAGCACTGATTTTCAGCACTAGGCTCATAAATCTAGGCAAACTAATAGCAGGTCTAAATTTTATAAGCATTACTTTTAAGCTCCCAAATGTATTTATTTATTAGGATTTATTTACCTCGTTTTTGAAGGAATTCACTCAAGGCAGTGTACAGTAAGAATAGATCAAACATAAGCAATAGCCAATTACAGCAGTAAAAATATTCAAATAACAATACGAAGTATGGCATAGTATACTGCTTATAATGTCAACACAATATGTAAAAGAACATTTTAATTGATAGTGAAGCAAAGATGGAACATATAGATAGGTAAGAGAGTAAAAATAGTTAGATAAGATGACTTATTTAAATAGGTAAGAGAACTATTCCAAGGTTCATGACTTGTGATTTGAGGGGGAGTTCGTATTTCCCAGAAGGGATTTTGATGTCAGGTATGTGTCCACTTGTGTTAGGGACCCAGAGAAGCTCAGTTTTACTTGGGTTCAGGCTAGGGTTACTATTTGGTGTCCTCTGAAAAAGAGGACACATGTCACGCCCCCTACCCCGCCCCCGCCACGCCTCATGCCCCGCCCCACCACACCCCCTTCGGGTCCTCGTTCCGCCCCTATTCCCCGCCCCCCCCCGTCACATAGTCTCCTCCCCCCCTCTCACATACCCCCCCCCTCACTTACTATCTAGCCCTGGTGGTCTAGTAGCGTCTTCTCTTCGGGGCAGGAAAGAGCCCCTTCTTTCCTGCCCAGAGCGCTGCCTGCCCTTGCCTGCTGCATCCTCCTCGGTCTGGCTGGGGATTCAAAATGGCCACCGAGAGTTGAAGCGGCCTCGCGAGAGTTCAACTTTCGGCGGCCATTTTGAATTCCCAGCCAGACCGAGGAGGATGATAGACAGGGGAGGCAGCGCTCCGGGCAGGAAAGAGGGGGCTCTTTCCTGCCCCGAAGACGTCACTAGACCACCAGGGAACATGGTAAGGAAGGGAGGGGACGGGAGACCAGACCCACGGCGCCGATCGCAGCGTCCACATGCATGCGCCTGCCCGCACCCGCGCCCACGTTGTCCAGAAATCCGGACAAACGTGGGTGCAGGCAAAATCCGCCGGACGCCCCGGACATGGCCCTCAAAAAGAGGACATGTCCGGGGAAATCCGGACGAATGGTAAACCCTAGTTCAGGCAAAGTTTGCTGTGTTTAGCCCATTCTTGAATTGATATTAGACTGGTAATCAGTTTATTCAAGGCTGTAGGTAAGTCAGGTTCAATGGGTATGAGTAGCTGCACATCATCCGCGCATAGATGTAAAACTGAGTGTCCATTGACCGAATCAGCTCAGCTAGTGGCTTGAGGTAGATATTGAACAGAATAAGTGACAGTATTGATCCTTGTGGTACCCCACAGGTCAGTGTCCATGGTGGTGATGAGTTGCTGCCAAACATTATGTTTGTTGCCTGTCTGATAGATAGGATCTGTAACATGCAAGTACTGTTCCATTGATATCGGTTTCTGTCAGTCGTGCTAGCATGATATCATGATCCACAGTGTCAAAAGCTGCTGAGAAATCTAGCAGTATTAACACTGAGGCAAATCCCATGTCTCGGTTTCTGTGAAGATCATCTAGTAGGGATATGAGGACCATTTCTGTTCCATAACCGGGTCTGAATCCAGATTGGACATGGATCTAACCAGTTTCTCTCTTCTAGCCAATCATTAAGTTGAACACAGACTGTTCTATGAGTTTCCCTAGAAATGGGATGTTGGATATTGGCTGGTAACTTTCAAGTTTGTCCTGGTCTAGGTTGTTTTTCTTTAGCAAAGGGCAAATCCTCTGCCCTTTTTAATGCTGTTGGTAGTTGCCCATTAGAAAGAGAGGTGTTCACAATGTTTATGGCACCTTCTATGAGGCCCACACTTGCCTGCTGCACTATCTTTGATGGGCAGGGGTCGAGGGAGCAGGTAGTTGGTCGAAGGTCTCTTAGGATTTTGTCAAGGCTCTCTTCTGTCATTGGGTTAAAAGTATCCCATCTGTCTCTGTCAGGAGGGGGCGAGTTTATGCATCCCTGGTTAACTGGTTGGGGACTGGGTGGGATTGCCTGTAAATCCTGGCGGAGACTTTTAATTGTGTTGGCAAAGTATGCATCAAAATCACTGCAGTTCAGTTTAGACTGGGCAGGCTGGTTCTGTTGTGGGGGTTGCAGTAGGCTGTTTACTATATTGAACAACTGCTTGGTTGAATTGGCAGCCTGTGCAATGCATTGAGAGAAATACTGTTTTTTGATTGCTGTTAAGGCTTGGTAGTACATTGTTGTGTGGTTCCTACAGTTTAGCCTGTCTTCATCCAAGTGAGGTTTAAGCCATCTCCTTTCTAGTTTCTGTCCTTCGCGTTTAAGGATCTGAAGTTCTGGAGAAAACCAAGGTGAGCGTTTGTGAGTGGGACATAAGACCTTTTTTAGTGCTGCTGTTTCCTCTAAGGTCTTGGCTAATTGTGTATTCCAGATGTCAACCTGTTCTGATACTGTAGTTCTTGTCATCAACATGTGGATAGTCCAAGGCCTCTAGGAAATTTCAGTGGTCAGCTTTTTTTGTCTCTTATTCAGTACTGTCACTTATTCTCCTTCCAAACTCTGGGAGGTGCCATTTGTTTCAGGTGCTCACTCAGGGAAAATGTAATTAGAAAATGGTCTCATCATGATGGGGGTGTTATTTCAATACTGTTATCCCAGAATTCTGGGATATCCACTCCTTTGTAGAATACCAGGTCTAGTATGTGACCCTTTTCATGGCTTGGAGAATTAATCACCTGTGTAAATCCTAGTGCTGTCATTGTGTCCAGAAAGGCAGCTGTGGTGGTATCTGGGGTTTCGATGTGTAGATTGAAATCTCTCATGATCAGCAGCCTAGGGCAATTCAGGGTCACTTGAGTAATCAGGTCTAGGAGTTCTTGCACAGGTAATGTGTTGTTTCAAGGTGCTCGGTATACCATGAGCAACCAGATTGGTTTCTCTTCAAATTGGGTTAAAAGAGATTCTGATTCATGTAGCTGGGGGATGGATATTCTGCGCAGTTTGATTGTATCCCAAATCAAGACTGCTACCCCTGCACCTCGTCTTCCTGGTCTTGGTTGATGTTGGATGTTGAAATCTGTTGGACATAGTTCAGCCAGTGGTAAACCCCCACTTTCATCTAGCCAGGTTTCACTTATTCCTAGGATGTCAAGATGCTGTTCATGTATGGCATCATGGATCACCGAGCATTTCTTTGCAGCTGATCTGGCATTCACCAGTCTTATAGTTCCTAAGGGTGGTCTGGGGGTGCTGGAAGTAACTTTGATGTGGCAATGAGGTGATCTTTTAAGTACTGTTATGTAGGTGTTTGACCTCTTGCACTTTTGCCTTCTCTTTGGTTGGTGTGGTTTATGGTTTCCTCTCCCATACACCACTGGGATGCTCAAAGTCTCATGGTCTGTGGGACCATGGCACATTTTTTGTGTCAGAAGCTAGTTAGGCAAAATTTCACTGGGTGATAGTGCAATCCACCCTGTGGAGACCACCCTGTGGATCAGCAATCTTACTAGTTGAACAATGCAGGATTAAGGCTTTAAATGCAGGATTAGGGCTTTAAATAATGTAAAAGACAGACCATTTTAAAATTGTAAATACAAACAAGGCCTGTGAGATCAAGGCTTCCAGCAATACAGCAACAAATGGCTGTACTTAGCACTTCTGTGTAAATTTCTGTGAAGACTTAAATGCGGAGGGATTGATGGTTGACTTTAGTTTTAAGTAATCTAACAGAGTTAAAATAAATTTTTAACTCCTGGATTGTAGGTATGAACTTTATAGTTTCTGGCTCTGATATCCTTGGATGGTGCAATTGATGTAGGTTGCTGTAGGCTTTTTCTTTGTTGTCCAGGAGGAGGGTTAGATGTAAATATAGATCCAGCTCCGATCACAGGGCATGAGGAGAGTTATTTGTAACGTGAAGGGAAGATAAAATTTCCTTTCTCCAGCCAAATTAAATGAAAAACGTTCAAAGTAAAATTGAGGACTAGTGCCTCAACAAAGACTGGGCAGAAATCAGTAAAAGTTTGGTTTGTAAATAAGCAGAAAGTGTATTATTATTTAATCTAAATTTAAGATGAATTTTCAGCTGAAAACTTATGCACCTAAGTTCAGCTAGAAATAGGATACAAATACAGAAGCCTACTATAGCTCAGGTTTTTTTTTTGAACATCAGTCCCAGAAAGTTTAAAAGACTTTGTTCTGGGCATGGTTTGGTTCTTCCTCGGTATACATGTAGTCCGTATTTTACAACTGCAGTCCATGTATCTCACAGAAAATTTCCATGTTAGCATTTTCACCTGCTTTGAATCATGCGTAGCCCCTTGCCAACAACTCATTCAGATTTGGGATTAAGAGAGATGTTCAAAAATCACTAAAAAACAACCTGTTCAATAAGGCATACCACAACGATCCATCATAAATACCAGACAACGAAACTTTTACCAGAACTGGACTTAACCGAACTCTCTATACCTGACTGCTTCATCTAATTTGTCACTAATGAACTTTAACGCAATACCACTTTATTTCTCATTCCGATAATGAATTCTCTATACTTGATTGCTTAATCTATTCTGTCATTAACACAATACCACTTTGTATGTCTCATTCCGGAAATGGCAATCGCCATTACGGAATAATGTAAGCCACATTATTCCGGAAATGGCAATCGCCATTACGGAATAATGTAAGCCACATTGAGCCTGCAAATAGGTGGGAAAATGTGGGATACAAATGTAACAAATAATAATAATAATGTTTTGGAGGAATAATGCTTACCTCTTGGGAGTTTACATTTCTTAGTTTGATTCCTTAATTGTCTTTCCATGGACTTGCAGTTTTAGAAAATCTGCCACTTGTACAGATAAGTAGCTCAGGTTCTATGTGCAAAACCCTGAATGATGTCACTCTTTTTTTTGAATGTTATCCTTTGGTTTCTTCTGATGTGCTTGTTGGCAAATACATACATACATACATATATGTATAGATATAGATATATATTTTTTGAGGTGGGGGATGAGTACTCTGAGCACACAGATCTAAGTGTCCATTTATCGATCTGGGTGCCCTACACATTATTTCCTATGTTTACCATTCGTACGTGGTATGCTCATGCTCCTTAGTCAATGCATTTTCAGGTTTCCTTGACTGAGAACATGTGACCACATTATTTCTGCCCTTCTCTTCTGTTTTTTTTTTTTTGCTGTGAGCATGTCAAATTTTCATTGCTCATTAAGGGCCCATTAGCAAGCCTGTTGAGAGTTTTTGCAAGCCCACGCTACAGTTTATTGTAAGTTTTATTGCATAGGTCCCATGGTGTCCATTGTCTGTACATCTTTGAAAGTTGCCCATTGAGTTTTCAATGGACCTTTCACCTCATGGTTATTCATACAATAAAACTAAGACTTTAACCATTAACACTATAAATGAATAACATGACATATTTTACTTGGTAATCAATAGAAGCAATGCCAAGGTTAGCTGCATGTTTTTTCTCTGACCACTTGCAGTCATTGAGCTCCTCTCACTGTACATAGAACATACTATACACTTAAGGATGAAAGAGAAGTGACTTGCATGACTTAAATGTGCCTAGAGTATTTAAGTTGATAGATGCATATAAGGCCTCCGTGCTTTCTTTTTCTCTGCAGCCAGCAGTTTGCACCAGAGAGCTGTGTGTCTTCTCCTTCTACACTCTGGGAGTGATGTCAGGAGCTGCAGAGGAAGTGGCTACAGGAGCTGAGGTATGAGAAGACATTCAAGGGAATAAATAAGTAGTTATGGAAATGAGCAAATAAAGGATGGGTGTGCAGAATAAATGTAATTAATGACCTTTGATTTGATTAACTCCGTTTTGTCAAACCATCAAAGTGTTGTACGTGTCGTTGTATCTGTCAAAAGGACTTACAAAGACCAGGGGATGGATGTAAAACTTACCTAAACCAGCGGTTCTCAACCGCTGTGTCCTGAGCACCTGGAAGGTGTGTCATGGGGCTGCCACACAGAACAACTTTTTTTTTGTTTCCTCTCCTGTCACAGATCCAGTACCTCTTCCACCCCCCCCCCCCCCCCGACTGAGCCTAGCACTTGTTCTTTGTCCTCCCTCAGCTCCTCCCTGATACACAAAAACCACAAAAACCTGTGAGTCCTTTGTTTTTGTGGATGCTGGCGGCTGTAATGGGCCATCTGGGATGGCCCAAATCTTTCCCTCTGCAGCATCCCACCTGAGCGTGAACAGGAAGTTATATTGAGGGGTGGGACGCTGCAGAGGATCTGGGTCAGCCCAGACTGCCTGTTACCACTGCCGGCACCCATGAAGGACTTTCAGGATTTTGTGAACTGGGGAGGCACTGAGGGTGGACAAGGAACTAGGGCTAGGCTTGGGGGGGAGGGGAGGATACTTGTCTCAAAAGAGGAGGTAATGGAGAGGCGCTGGACCCATGGGGAGGAGATGGAGGAAGTCAGAGGGACAGGTGCTGGACCTGTGTGGGGGAAGGAGAGGAGAGATGCCAGACCTTGGTTGAGAGAACAGGGGAGAGAGGACGGACTTGTCAGACCATGAGTGGGTGTGAATATGGGGAGAGGGGAACATATCAAACCGTGGAGGGTGAGGTTGGGGAGAGGGAAGGAGAGGTACTGGACTCATGATGAACAGATGGGGGAAGGGAGAGGTGATGTACCCATGGAAAGGAGATGAAGGAAGGCAGAGGAAGAGGTGCTGGATGTGTGAGGGACAGGAGAGATGCCAAACCTTAGCTGAGGGAACAAGGGAGAGAGGAGGGATATGTCAGACCATGGAGGGTGGGGGCTGGGGAGAGGGGGACATGCCATACTGTAGGGGTGCTGGCTGGGGAGAGGGGGCATTTTAAATTGTGGGAGCTGGTGGAAATCTCAGACCATGCTGGGGGAGAGGGAGAGAGTGAATGTGAGAAACAGATACTGGATTGCATTGCAGGGGAGGGGGAGGGAGAGATGCGACTACGCAAACCCCGATGCTGTGCTCCTTCCTGGGTTGTGTAGGCAGTAAACAACATTTAGCAGGCTTTCACTTCTGGTTCTTGGTTTGCCATCTACACCAGAAATGAGCGGGGCATTGGGATTTGTGTAGGCACATCTGCTGCCAGGCTGCTTTCCCCTCTGAGCTGCTGCCAGGCTGCCTTCCCCTCTGAGCTGCTGCCCTGCTGAACATTGAAGCTGCACTTTTTTGGTGTTGGTATGGGGGGGAGGGGAAGGGGACACAGAGCTGATGGGCCAAAAGGCGGAAGGGGAGAGAGGGGGAACATGGAGATGTTGCACCAAAGGGGAAGGGAGACAGGACAGGGACTTTCTAGATCATAAGGGGGAAGTGGGAGAGGGGACAGGGAGGGCTGGACAATAGGGGTGGAGGGGTAGGGAAAGGGGACAGGGAATTGCTGGATCATAGGGGTAGAGGGGAAGGGACAGGAGACAGGAAATTACTACACCACAGGGGTGAAGGAAGGGACATGGGGTGCTGGACCATAGGGATGGAGGGGAAGGAGATTGGACAACGAAATGCTGGACCACAGGGGTAGTTCAACTCTGGAATTCATTGCCAGAGAATATGGTAAAAGCAGTTAGCAGGGTTTAAAAAAGTTTGGACAATTTCCTAAAAGTCCATAAGCTATTATCAAGGTGGACTTGGAAAATCCACTGCTTATTTCTAGGATAAGCAGCATAGAATCTGTTTTGCTGTTCTGGGATCTTGCCAAGTACTTGTGACCTGGATTGGCAACTGTTGGAAACAGGATACTGGGCTTAATGGACTGTCAGTCTTTCCCAGTATGGTAACACTTATGTTCGTATGATAGGGAGATGCTGGACCATAGAGATGGAGGAGAGAGAAGGGTGAGCAGGAGAGGAAGATAGGCTACAAGTGTGAGTGGAGAAAGAGAGTGGAAATGTTGGGTTGCAAGAGTACAGGAAAGAAGAGGGGAGGGGAGATACTTGGCATTGTGGAACCATGTGGGAGGGACCATGGAGGTTCTGAGGGGAGATGATTGAGAAGAGGATGGTGAGTACAGAGGGTAGAAATGTAGTATAGGAAGTGAGAGAAGAGGACAGAATAGAAAGCTAGGGAAGGAATGAGAGGTAGAAGGTGAGAGGAGGAGATGGAAAAGTTGATAGGTAGGTGAAATAGAGCTGGAGGACTGAAGAGTGAGAATGTGAAATTTGAGTGAACACGCAGAAAAGAGAGAAAGAGAAAATATGTCAGAGATGGATGTATTGAGGGAATGGCAAAGATAGAAAGAAAGTGAAGAAAGGACAAATGACAGCACCCAGTGGAAAGAGAACAGAAAACAGACAAGAAAGCAAAAAAGAGAAACTGGGACCAAGATGCTTTGAAAAATATAATGCCCAGACAACAAAGGTAGAAAAAAGTGTTTTATTTTGAATTTATTATGTAGAATATGTTAGGAAATGTGCATCGCTGATATCTTTGTATTTTGTTGGAAATGCATTTCTGTTTTTAATTTCTCTTATGTTGTGGTACATGCCTAGTTTGACTTCTTGTTAGTGTTATAATTGATCCATATTTCAGTTTGCTGACTGCACATTTTTTTGTTCATTGTTCAATTTTTAAGACAGTAAATAATTGTTTATTGCCTCTGCCTGTCTGGACTGATAGAGAATCCTGGTACTTTGTGTGTTGGTTCTGTGAGTGCTTTCTGGGAACTGAGAGACCACTGGGAGTGTGGCCTCCAGTAACCTAGAAATCACTGGGGATAATTTGGTAGCGGGAGACTCGCCCAGAGGCAGTTGTGACCCACTCGGTGGGAGGAGGGTGCTAGTGTAGAGCACAAGTGGCAGGTGCAGGCGGACCTGACCTGTGCTGGGGATAGACCCTCCTAAGTGGCTGCGGGGTAACCCCAGGCAGGTGGCTAGGCCTCACTGAGCATGGGCACTAATACTTGGAGACAGTGTAGGTATTTGGACTCAAAGCCATGGACAGTTCTTGAGCAGAGAGAGATTGAACTTCTGAATGTGCCTCTAATCATTCTTCTTTCTTCTTGGAGGTGGTTGACTTGTTGGTGGCAATGTGTCGAGCAGCCCTGGAATCCCCAAGGAAAAGTATCATATTTGAGCCTTATCCTTCTGTTGTGGACCCCAATGACCCCAAAACACTTGCCTTTAACCCTAAGGTAAGCTTTACTGTGTGTTGTGAGACACAGGATCCTAGTGTAGACAAGTGCTGATCCTAGTGTTGTATCCTAGTGTTGTATCCATTGTAGACACCTCAAGAGATCATTGGAGATTTCTATCTCATCATTCTCTTAAGCACATGGCTTTCTTCAGCCAGCTGGTAATAGGGAAAGGGGAAAGGGAATGGGACTTGATACACTGCCTTTCTGTGGTTTTTGCAACTACGTTCAAAACAGTTTACATATTATATACAGGTACTTATTTTATCTGGGGCAATGGAGGCTTAAGTGACTTGCCCAGAGTCACAAGGAGCTGTAGTGAGAATCAAACTCTGTTCCCCAGGATCAAAGTCTGCTGCACTAACCACTAGGCTACACCTCCACTGCACTAGGCTCATCCATCTGTTAATTTTCCTTTTCAGGTGTCTTCTGGGTTTTCCATATTTTCAAAACAGCCTGTCAAATGCATCGGAGCTCCATGTCTATATCTTGCTCCAGTGTATGACTTAGTTCTGGGAGATGAGAATGTAGCAGTCAAATCACAATGTATATTCATATGTCCTGAAAGGGAATCTGTGAGTTGCCTCTGAAGTGATTTGGTTAAGGTGGGATGGAAGTTGCATTGGTTGCCCATAGCAAGAGCCTATTGTAAAGGCTGGGAAAGCAGAAAGACCACCCTGGGTGCCACCATGTTTTCCTTTTGAGTCAGTCTGTGAATTTGGAAAAATGTAGGCCTAAAATGAAAGGAGGCACCAAAAATGACCTTTGCCCTGAGCACCATTTTGTCCAGTGTAACTTCTATGTATCTCTGTATGGAACATGGAAGAAGTCACAGCTCTTGGAAAGATGTGAGAATGCTATGTAGTTCTGCGCTACTGGAACAGGTAGAGGGCGCAAGGTAAGCCAGCTCAGATCCATCCTTAATCTCATGCTGCCTCTGTGTCCTTGTTCAATTGCAGAAAAAGAATTACGAAAGACTGCAGAAGGCCTTGGACAGTGTGATGTCTATCCGCGAAATGACACAGGTACAGTCACAACATTCTTAAACCATGAGAAGGGCAATAGACCCAAATATTTTATATCACTTTCTCTTGATGTACAGTTTGTGATTTAATTGAATGAAGTGTTTCTATCCCCCGGAAGATGTTCATGTTTTTCAGAAATCTGAATGATTCAGCAATTACATGCTACACCTTAGAAAAGATTAGAGCAGTGCACAGGGAGAAAAACAAGCCTAATTTCTCAAATGCCAAGAGATCTTGAAGTGATTGGATATGGTTGTGTGTACAGTTCTGGCTACTCAGTTTTAAACGGGACTTAGTCTTAGAAACGGTTCCCAGGACAAGAAAGTTGAGCAGGAATAATGTACAAGGAGAGAATTAATGAAATTAAAATTGTGTAACCCGTAAAGCAATGTGTGAATGGGAGATATGATGGAATCATATAGAATGCAATATGTAAAGAAAGTAAATAGGGCTCATAATACGAGATCTAAGGGGCAGGTGATGAAATCAGTAGGTGTCAGACCAAGGTGTCAGATTAAAAACGAAAGGAAGTGCTTCTTCATACAACACCCAGTTAAGTTGGTGACTTGTGGAGGCAAATGATATAACTGGGTTTGAAAAATGAACTAGACATGTTTTATGGAGGATGGCTCAATAATAGAATATGTCATAATAGACTGGGATGTCATCAGCTTGAGCTGAACTCTAAGCTTGACCTCTGGTAACTGGAAAGGAAATGGACTGGGACTTGTTATACTGCCTTTCTGTGGTTACAATCAAAGCGGTTTACAATTATATACAGGTACTCATTTTGTACCTGGGGCAATGGAGGGTTAAGTGACTTGCACAGAGTTGCAAGGAGCTGCAGTGGGAATTGAACCCAGTTCCCCAGGTTCTCAGGCCACTGCACTAAGCACTAGGCTACTCCTCAGTGATTTGGTCACTGCTGTTATTAACACACTTCCTCCAAGCAGCTGCTACTCGCCATTCTTGGAAACGGGTAAGAGCATTAGAATATAAGAGTTGCCCTACCACATGATTCCCAAACCTGTCCTGGGGGAATCCCAGCCATTAAGAATTTCAGGATATCCACAATGACTATTCATGACATCAATTTGCATACACTGCATACTCCTTGGTATACAGTTCTATCTCATGCATTTTCGTTGTGGGATTCCCCCAGGACAGGTTTGGGAATCCTTGTGCTACCAGGTCAGACAAAGGGTTCATCTAGCCCAGTATCCTGTTTCCAACATAGCCATGCCAGTCACAGCTACCTAGTAGAATCCCCAAAAGTTGGGTGAGATTTAGGGGCTCATTTTCAAAGCACTTAGACACACAAAGTACCATAGAATAGTATGTCTAAGTGCTTTGAAAATGAGCCCCTTAGTGTGTCATTTCTTATATAACTACTGTACCGGAATGTAACTTACCTTGATCAACTACTGAAAAGGAGCGAGCTAAATCCAAAAACCCATCCGCCCTTCCTTTGCATTTGGATGCCATAACTGCTCGTCACTGTTTACTCTCACCCCCTTTCCATAAGTGTGAGCTGTATGACGATAGCTGCAGCTTAAAACGTTAAACGTTTTGGGAAATCTGACCACTGATATTGAAGCCCAAGAAAATCCATCCCAGACACTCTTTTACAGCACGTTTATGAGAAATCAACCATGGAGTATCTGAATAAGACTGCTTCTGAATGGGATATCAGTGCCCAAGCCTTAACTATTCCTCATGTTTTTAACTTTTCTACTTCCTTTGTAGTCTTGGCAGTGGGTGGAGGAAGTGGTAGGTTTAAGAAGTCTCGGTTGCTTCCTCTTCTGTTTCAGATGAGGTTTTATTTTCTTGCTGTGCCGCAAACACATGGCAAAGGTAGAGGAAATCCATAGCTTTCCCCATGCTTTAGGAAGGCTGATAGAACATAAAAACATGACCTTAAGCTTAGTCTGGAAATGGTTAACCTACTATCCTAAGAAATTTGAAATAGGTTAAAATGTCACCTCCTAGTCTTTGTAAATTTATACATGGGAGAAAGAAATGAGAAAGGGAGTGAGAGCAAGGGGTGGTGGAAAATGCAAGAGACAAGAAATGGGGTCATCATATTTTGTGCAACGTTGACCCCAGCACTACAAAACATACTTCTGGTGCCGAGACAGGGAGTGGGGAAGTAAGAGACAGAGAGTGAGGGGCTGAATCACAGAGGATGAATCCCTTTAGTAGTGTGTTTAGGGCTGGCAAAACTAGTTCTAAACTGTGACATTATAATTACCATAACACAGTATCATCTTGGATATAATCAAATGCCAGTCAGTCTGAATGTAGGATCTTCCCCAACCTATTTTTTAATATGTGGTATAACATGGGTTTAGAATTGTTGGCAGTCTTAATGATACTGTGGGAGTGGATTCTGGAGAATAAATTACATGGTGTTGCAGTGAAGGGGCCCACAGAAGATATCATATCATATAGTGTGCCAGATTCTAAACC
Source organism: Microcaecilia unicolor (assembly GCF_901765095.1). NCBI lineage: Eukaryota > Metazoa > Chordata > Amphibia > Gymnophiona > Siphonopidae > Microcaecilia > Microcaecilia unicolor. The sequence continues at coordinate 680,047,307 of NC_044031.1, read as the reverse complement.
AACATGGCCGCCTGTGGTGCACTCATAAGCAGTTCTCACTTGGTTTCTTTGTGAACTGAGTTTTATTCACTGCAGGTTACACATCCCTTCTCTGTCTTTTTAGTCTCCGATGCTTTAATGGAGTTGAACTGGCAATTTACATATCTCAGTTGGCCACCAGGACTCTTGACTGTCACCTGGCTATTTTTATTATTAAGGAGTTGATTCAAGAAAAAGCATCAAACTTTAGGCACCAGGATGAGGTGCGCTAAGCACGAACTCTATAAAGGCAGTTTTATTTATTTAGATTTTGCTCACACCTTTTTCAGTAGTAGCACAAGGAGAGTTACATTCAGGTACACTGGGTATTTCTCTGTCCCTATTGGGCTCACAATCTAAGTTTGTACATGAAGCCATAGGGGATTAAGTGACTTGCCCAAGATCACAAGAAGCAGCAGTGGGATTTGAACTGTCCACCTCTGATGTCAAGACCAGTGCTCTAACCACTAGGCACTTCTTCACTCCAAGTTTTGCATGGAAAACGTGGAGTGGAGAAGTGTAAGTCTAACATTAGGTGCGAGCAGTTATTCCATGTCAAAGGCTGCTGTAAGTGGTCATGCCTAATTGTTAGCAGTGCATAAGTACATAAGTATTGGCATACTGGGAAAGACCAAAGGTCCATCAAGCCCAGCATCCTGTTTCCAACAGTGGCCAATCCAGGTTACAAATACCTGGCAAGCGCCTAACCCTTAGTATTCTATAACCTGTGCACCTAATTCCTAGGCACACCCCTGACTTACCCATGCCCTTCCCACTTCCGTGCTTCCCTAGAAGTTGTGTTCAATGGAGATTGAGTGCACAACTTCTACAATAGCAACTTAGCGCAGCTGCCTGTGCAACTGCTAATTGGGGCCAATGCCAATTAACACTAATTTAACCCAGTAATTGGCTGTTAACTCATTTAACAGCCAGTTATTAAATTAAATTGTGTGTGCAACTGACATTCTATAAATTGTGCATGCAACTTTGGGGCGCATTTTCAAAGCACTTAGACTTACAAAGTTCCATAGGTTACCATGGGGCTCATTTTCAAAAAAGAAAAACGTCCAAAAAGTGACATAAATCTGCATTTGGACGTTTTTCTCACAAAAACATCCAAATTGGTATTTTCAAAGCCAATTTTTAGATGTTTTTCTATGAAGTCCATCAGAAGTGTGTTCAAATCACTAGGGAGCATGTCAGGGGCGTGTTAAGGGAGGGATCTGAGTGTTTTTTCTGCCATAATTGAACAAAACAAAAATATTCAGGGCTATAGGTTGGATGTTTTGGTCTAGACCTGTTTTATTAACAAGCCACAAAAAGGTGCCCTAAATGACCAGATGACCACTGGAGGGAATCAGGGATGACCTCCCCTTACTCCCCCAGTGGTCAACAACACCCACCCCCCATAAATGTAATTAAAAACATTACTTACCAGCCTCCATGCCAGCCTTAGAGGCTATACTCGGGTCCATTAGAGCAGCATGCAGGTCCTTGGAGTAGTCTAGTGGTGGGTGCAGTCCAGGCCCATACTTCCCCCTACCTGTTACACTTGTTGTGGAAACTGTGAGCCCTACAAAACTCACCAGAAACCCACTGTGCCCCCTTCACTATTGTAGTGGTGTACAGTTGGGGTAGTGGGTTTTGCGGGGCTCAGGAGACAAAATAAGGGACCCACGTGAAATGTGTACCTGGGAGTATTTATTTGAAGTCCTGCAGTGCCCCTAGGGTGCTCCATTGCTCTCCTGGGATGTCTGTGTGGCCAGTCTAGTAAGAATACTGGCTCCTCCTACATCCAAATGGGTTGATTTTGTGCGTTTTTCATTCGGACTTTTTTTTTTTTTGAAAATGGACCAAAAAGATAAATGCACAGAGCACAAAAACATGTAAAGGTTTTTTTTCTGTTTTGAAAATGGCTATATTCCCCACTTGAATTTTGGACGTTTTGAGAAAAACGTCCAAAGTTGGACTTGGACATCATATTGAAAATACCCCTCCATGTAACTTCGTAAGTCTGAGTGCTTTGAAAATACTCCTTTTTGTGTGCTAAGCATAAAGTTCAGCACCCAGTTTTATAAAATTAGGAGGTAAAAGGGCAATTTTCAAGCTGTTTTATTTGGGCAGCCAAGCAGTTGGTTGCAATTTGTGCTTCCACTCCCTGGGTAAAAGAACTTCTGCTGCTTTGTAGCTTGAGTATTTTTACTTGTGTTGTAAACGGATAGGACCAGATATGGGGGAGGGCGGAGCAAGCAGGTGTGTGGTTTATACAACTTGACAGATCAGAGGCAAAAATACCCATGGCCCCCCTTTGGGCTAAACAATCTGCAAGCTAGCTATGAAATTTAAAAATGACCCTGTAAACTGTTACTTAAGATACATGTTTCTTGTAGGGCTCATACCTGGAGATCAAGAAGCAGATGGACAGACTGGACCCTCTTGCACATCCCCTTTTACAGTGGTACAGACATTTATCTATGTTAATAACTCTTCTTTTTGGCTGGAAATCACTAAAGATATTGTTAGGTTTCACAGGAGACAATCAGGCGCCATCTTGATATGAAAACCAACTTCTTGATAAATTGTGAAGAGCATGGTTCTGGCATGATGCCATTGCTGAGGAGAGAAGGGCAGTGTCACTGTGCAGAGCCGGTACAATGATAGTGGCAAGCTTTCAGCCTTATACCTTCCCCCCCCCCAAAAAAAAAAAAATTAGCTTTCAGGCCTGTGGCTTGTGGTCCCTCCCCCCCCAGTATTTTATTAATTAAACTCAACAGGTCATGATCATCACACAAAAATCCTGTAAAATTGCAAGTTATAGTATGTGTTGATGATTCTTTGTTTTTTGCTTTGACTGCAGCTGTTCTTTGCTGCTCCCAAGAACCTGCAGGCCTAGGTGATGTCCTAGTCTTGTCTAATGGCTGCACTGGCCCTGTCACTGTTTTTTGCAAAGTCAAAACATTTCAACAGTGAAAAACAGAGGAGGCTTTTGTCCTCAACAGTTTCCCTCTCTCTGTTCCTTGAGTAGTAATTACCAAGCTTCTCCTTCTCGAATGTGACTGGGAACAAGCCCCAGCCCTCCATGATTTCTGTTTGAGAGTACACTTCCCTTTTTATCATACCCTATGACACCTGAGCATCCATTCTCTGTCATGGCAGAGAATCTTGTGCCTGCACTGCTTGATCTACAATGTCAGACTCACGCATATGAGAAAGACAGAAGGTGCAGAGTAAATTAAAGATGAATCAAAAAAAGTTAGCATTTTGTCTGTCTGTTTAGATTAACTTGATGATTTGTGTCCTTCATGGCGTTTTCTTCTCTCTCTCTCTCTCTCTATAGGATAATATCCAGCAACAGGTCACACATAGTCAAGCTTCCTCTCAGCAGGGTAAATGTTTCTATTTCTTCACTGACCTCCTGCATCTCAAAGCTGCTCTCCAAGCCACATCCCCCTTCATTCTGTCTTTTGCAGCTTCTAAATGAAACCCTTGCCATTTCTGTGGATGACAAAGCACACCTCATGCCAACTCTGCTGACATCCTGCACCAGTGTCTGGGTATCAGAAACTCTGTGGCATGTTCACAGGGCTGGATTAGGTGTTAGATTTTTGATTAGTAGTAAAAAAGCAAACAAACAAAATGTGTTTGTATTTATAGTCACCTTTTTTTCTTTTGGGTATTTGCACAGAGTAAGGTAAACCAATATGTTAACAGCTGACAGTATGGGTTGGAATTTTAAAGGGTTAACTTTCCTTAGCTGTTCACATCCCTCCTACTTTCTGATATGTAGGCAAAGTATTAGGGGTTCTGATATTCTGTCATACAAGAGTGGAGTGTCATTCTTGAATTGGGTGGCTTTAAGCCTCCACAAAACAAAGTATTTCAATAAAGTTTGTCCTTGCAGTGCAGGTTTTGGCCATATTGGTTGTCCAGCTTTTATAGAAGCACAGGAGAGTAATTTTATAACACGGTGTTTATTTTATAAATGCAACGCAAAAAATAGTAGAACTCAAAACAAGAGTATCTAATTGATTCCAAATAAGTTTATCTAGTAAACAGTTTACAATGTGTGTGAAGGGGAGGTCTCATATGGTCACCAGGGCTTTATTAGATACCACTTGGGAGGGTGGACCCCTGTTGTGTGACAGTTGTAATCATTGACTGACCCCTGAACCTTCCTATGTTTGTACTTTTTCTTTTTTGTTTTTTTATTTTTTTTAATTTTGTGAATCTTCTCAGTTTACTGATTTGTATCTCAGTTCCCAATTGTTAAATTATTTGTTAGATGGTATCATAATATCACAGCTGAACTTAACATTTCATTGCAATACAGGCATTTCATCCAACACTTATCTGTGCATCCCGGCTCTGGTGCTGCCCTGGTGACCATATGAGACTTCCCCTTCACACACATTGTGAACTGTTTACTAGATAAACTTATTTGGAATCAATTAGATACTCTTGTTTTGAGTTCTGCTATTTTTTGCATTGTATATTTAACATCGGTAGAACATCGCCGTTAAAGTTTCACGTATTTTATAAATGCAGTATAGGCATAGATGGGGGACAGTTCTGTAAAGGGTGTTAAAAGTTAAGCACCAAAAATCTGTGTGCTAAGGGCCTGATATTCAGTGCTATTTAACCGATCAGGAACGGCTCCTGGTAGGTTAAGTAGTGCTTACCTTGTATTTGTTCAGATCAGAATCGGCTAACACCGTTAACGGTAATATGTAAGCCACATTGAGCCTGCAAAAAGGTAGGAAAATGTGGGATGCAAATGTAACAAATAATAATAATAACATAATATTCAGCACAAGATAGCTAGTTATTTCATAATTGTGATAGTTAAAATTTTGTTTTAATTTTTATTATTATGTAACTTCCTCATCTTTGATTGAGTTTCTTTTATGTAAACCGCCTGGAACCTCCTAGAACGGTATATAAGACAAGAATTAGATTGGTTACCTCCACTGAATATTCAGCTTTAAACCGGCTGAGCAGTTAAGATAAGCTGCTTAAATAGCAGGGCCTATGTTTAACCATTATTAACTTAACCGTCTTGCGCTGAATATTCGCTTAGCCGGTTAAGTTGCTGCAGCCAAAACTGAAAACGGATATTCCATTCCGGCCACCAGGTACGACCTGGTATTGAGTATCTGGGGTCGGTGCTGGTGGTGGCAGCTAACTGCGCTGCATGCCGTGGCTTAATATCAGGTGGCAAGACAGTATTCTATATCAGCATCTGGACGCCCAGATTTTATTTTTTATTTATTTTATTTGTAGCATTTGTATCCCACATTTTCCCATCTATTTGCAGGCTCAATGTGGCTTACATAGTACCATAAAGGCATTTGCCAGTCTGGTAGAAACAGTTACAATGTGATATTGTGGTCGGATAAGGTACACATGTTTCAGGTACAATGGGGTCGAAGACAGGGAAGGTTGTAAAGTGTCCATTTTGAGCTTTGGTTTTGCTGTGTTGCAGTTACAGTGGGGGTCGAGGAGAGGAAGGTTATGAAGTGTAGAATAGAGTGCAAGTTGACATCTGCATGCCAACATTTAGGTTCTTTCACTTATGCCATGTAAATGTTGGTACCTAAATGTGCATATCCCCCTTACCGCCACTGTAACCTCTAAGCTAAGCAGGAGTCCTCCAACTGCGTTGCTGCCGGTAGGGGGCAGTGGTCCAATACTGTGTTTTCAATTGCTAGGGACAGGCAGATTCCCTGGACCCTTGCAGAGCTTTCCTGCCCCTCACTATTGAAAATGTGATAGTGAAACAGCATCCCCCACTGGCAGGACCATAGGTGGAGTACTCCCACTCATCTTAGAGGAAACAGTGCTTGTAGCTATACAGGAAAGAACTTAGGCGCTACCTTTTAGAATAGCACCTAACTGTCATTTACCTCCGTTTTGGTGCTTAACTTCCATATGAACATCAAGTTACACATTGAACTTATGGTACACTATATAGAATTAGGGGGATGTTCCTTTCTATAACCCGTAGCCAGCATTTAAACTCTCATGCACAGATTCACACCTGCTCCAAAGATGGTGTAAAAAACATATGAGGGGAGATTCTATATATGGTGCCCAAAAAATCGGCGCTGACTAAGCGTATTTTATAATCAGGCACCGATTATGGAATACTTGTAGTTGATATTTCAGCGCCTAAATCTGCACGCATCCACTAACACCAGTGAAAACATGGTGTAAGTCTTGGTGCGTAGATTTAGGCACACTGGGCCATATTCTACAACGCCCATGAAACACCCATTTCCCTGCCTGTGCATGTTAGAAGTTTGGCACACATCATTACAGAATATGCTTAACGAGTTGTCTGCCTAAATTCTAATCATAGTAACATAGTAGATGACGGCAGAAAAGGACCTGCACGGTCCATCCAGTCTGCCCAAGAAGATAAATTCATATGTGCTACTTTTTTATTTGTACTATCCTCTTCAGTGCACAGACCGTATAAGTCTGGCCAGCCCTATCCCCGCCTCCCAACCACCAACCCCGGCACAGACTGTATAAGTCTGCCCAGCACTATCCCTGCCTCCCACCACCGGCTCTGGCACAGACCGTATAAGTCTGCCCAGCACTATCCCCGCCGCCCAACCACCAGCCCCAGCACAGACCGTATAAGTCTGCCCAGCACTAGTCCCGCCTCCCAACCACCAGCCCCAGCACAGACCGTATATGTCTGCCCAGCATTAGCCCCCGCCTCCCAACCACCAGCTCTGCCACCCATTCTAGGCTAAGCTCCTGAGGATCCCTTCCTTCTGCACAGGATTCCTTTATGTTTATCCCACGCATGTTTGAATTCCGTTACCGTTTTCATCTCCACCACCTCCCGCGGGACGGCATTCCAAGCATCCACCACCCTGTCCGTGAAAAATCAGTGTTAATTAGTGATCATTATTGCTCGTTAAATGTTATCCGTGCTCAGTAGCTCGTTAAGCTTGTTGAATTGCGTGCATTGTTATAGAATCCACACTGATTTCGGCGCCGATCTCTAGGCACACGATATAGAATCCAGGGGGTAATTTGTAATATATGATCACAGCTCCACCTCAACTGTGTCCAGACTGTGCCCCTGCGAATGCGATTGCAGCCTGCATAAAAGCACCTGTGGCCTTTTGGCAGTTTTAAAAGCCCCTTTTCACCTGTAAAACGGGCTTTATGTGGGAAAATTCCTTATAAAATTATCCCGCTTTAATTAGCTTCCTGAAAGGAGGAACATGGGCGATATGATACAGACGTTCAAATATTGAAAGGTATTAATCCTCAAACAAATCTTTTCCGGAGATGGGAAGGCGGTAGAACGAGAGGACATGAAATGAGATTGAAGGGGGCAGGCTCAAGAAAAATGTCAGGAAGTATTTTTTCACAGAGAGAGTGGTGGTGGATGCTTGGAATGCCCTCCCGCGGAGGTGGTGGAGAAGAAAACGGTAACGGAATTCAAACATGCGTGGGATATACATAAAGGAATCCTGTGCAGAAGGAATGGATCCTCAGAAGCTTAGCCGAAATTGGGTGGTGGAGCCGGTGGAGGGGAAGAGGCGAAGATAGTGGTGGGCAGACTTATACGGTCTATGCCTGATCCGGTGGTGGGAGGCGGGACTGGTGGTTAGGAGGTGGGGAATAGTGCTGGGCAGACTTATACGGTCCTGTGCCAGAGCCGGTGGTGGGAGGCGGGGCTGGTGGTTGGGAGGAGGGGATAGTGCTGGCCAGACTTATACGGTCTGTGCCTGAAAAGACAGGTACAAATCAAGGTAAGGTATACACATGAGTTTATCTTGTTGGGCAGACTGGATGGACCGTGCGGATCTTTTCTGCCGCCGTCTACTATGTTACTATCCAGCTTATAATCGAAAGTGATCGCCGCCATCTTCCGACACAAATCGGGAGATGGCCGGCGGTTCTTAAAGTGGCGAAATTGGTATAAATCAAAAGTGGCATTTTGACAGCATCGCCGCTTCCCGTTGCTTTCGCCGCGAAAGTTCAAGGGGGCGTGTTGGTAGATTAGCGAAGGCGAGACATGGGCAGGCATGGGCGTGGCTACCAGATGGCCGGCTTTTGCCGATAATGGAAAAAAAAAAGTGGCGTTAAGCAGTATTTCGCCGGCTTTACTTGCTCCTTTTATTTTCACGACCAGCCTCAAAAAGGTGCCCCAACTGGCCATATGACCACTGGAGGGAATGGGGTATGACCTCCCCATACTCCCCCAGTGTCACCAATCCCCTTCCAAACTAAAAAAAATAAAACTAAAACCTTTTTTGCCAGCCTGTATGCCAGCCTGAAATGCTGTACCCACCTCCATGACAGCAGAATGTGTTGTATCCTCCGACAGCCTTTCCCTGGTTGCGATGTGGCTCTCGGGTGAGT